>NC_090935.1:1039021905-1039353726 GCF_040938575.1 Ambystoma mexicanum
TTTTACTATTCCCAATTTTTCTAGCAAGGGTATAGGCATTAATGTAAGGATAAGGTAACTGTAACTCCTTTAGGAGATTGACTGGAACAGTTGAGAGGCTCACGAATTGGTGAATGAAGAGGCACTTTGTTTGGAATGTCTTTGTTTGCAATGCGTTCATGTACATGCATTAAATGTTGAGGATAGAAGTTAGGAACCTTTTTCTATATTATATCTTGGAGTTACTGAGGTTGCATCGGGCCCTCTGCAGACGGGATATGACATGACTGCACGTTTTGGATTGGGACTAATCCTGATGTTCGTATTGTTTGGCTTGTGTAATGAAATGTTAAAGAAGAGCAATGCCAACGGCTCGTATTGATTACAGTACTTTCACCCTGACTCATGATTATTGCATTGTAGCAAAATATCATAGAAAACATGATTAATTGTGGTGTTCAAGTATTAATGAGTTTTAACTAGAAGATAGGCTATTGGTTGGACATTACTAAATGTTTCATGGTGCTGGACTTAAGGGGTGGTTTTGTACTATTTTATCAAGGTGCTCTGTTCTCAACTAAGTACATGGGGTTAACAGAAAGAGGTGAGATTTGAGGAGTTTTTGGAAGGAGGGGTTTCTTGAATCATGGCTGGTACGTTGTTCATGATGGGTGGTGTGACGCTATAGAGGTTCCTGCATTCGCCACCTCCTGCACCCTATCAGTAGGTCCTTACTTTTTTTTTAGTTTAATACGGTTTACTGAGGTTTTAATAATAGAAACAGAATAAAGAATGCATTAGATCATACTGACACCGATGAAGACTATGAGTTAAATAGATGATGATTGTTCATCAAATTCATGAAGACTAATTATCTATACAGTACTACTCTAAGAATATAGAGGCTAGAACGGAGGTCTACTATACAATATGAACTAAATATATGATGAGGTCAACTACTTTACTAGGGGAGAAGGACAAAAAATCATAAGACAGACAGGACACAATAGGAAAGAGGAAGAAGAGGGAGAACATATGGTACTATCATTTTACAATGAGTAAGTGCAAGCATTCAACGTAAGAAGGAAACACAATTTTAAATAATCCACTAAAAATAGATTAGAGATCAAATAATTCATTACATACAACAATATCTGATTAAAGGAAAGTATAGGACAATTCAAGAGCCATGAGTAGACATATTATGAAATGTTAAATAATTGGTAAAGCATGTAATGAACATTTATCATCATATTTGGTCACTAAATGGAGACGAATGGTCGTACACTGTTCAAGTCTATGCACATGACATATATTGTTCTACCAGCCGGTGACATTAAAATTTTGAAAAAGTTTCCAGTTGGCTGTAATTAATTTAATTGCAATGGTGATACAAAGATCATACAGAAGAGAAGAGAAGTGATTCAAATTATTGCCATAACCAATACTGCCCAATACATTTGTGAGGGATGAGGGGAGATCTATTTTGAAGATCTTTTTTGAGAAGTCCAAATATCTTGCCAAAACATAAAGACAAACATATATTCGAAGAACATATGTGAGTAGGTCCCCTGAACCTTACCATAGGACCAACAACACCCATCAGAGCTATGTGAAGAGTTAAGTCATTTAATTGGCGTCACAAATGCTTTATGCAAGAAAAAGAATGCATTTTGTGTAAAATTAGCTGATGGAGATATACATTTGATTCTGGACCATAGCCTACCCCACGTCATATCATTAAACAATATCCCACAATCAGTTTCCCATTGAAGTTCTGAGGTCCACCTCATATTTGGAGGCCTAGCAGTGCCTAACAATCTGTAAAATTGAGAAGCATTGACAAGAGAAATCTTAGCCAGAAATAGTATTCTTGTGGGATCCGGGATAAGTTCATAGTTTGTAAATTTGCTGAATTTGTTTAGGCAAGCATTCACCAATTTATTATAAAAATTATAGTCCAATAATGGTACGAAAAAATCATTTCTGACTTCATGAAAAGACTTCCAACTGGCAGCAAAATAAATGTGATGAATAAACCTGATACATTTCTTCAGCCAAAGCTTCCTACAAAGTGGCCTGCTTTTGAAAGTAATATCCTTATTCTGCCATAAAAAATGGGCAAAGCTTCTTTGATGGAGCCTTGTCAGTGGGAAAGAGGAAAAGTCAAAGGGTAAATGGGAGGCTTTAATAATACTAGACATTTTGAAAAAGTGGAGCCAAATATTTATATCAGATTACCCACGTTAATGGGAGATACTATTTTTTTTTTTGAAGTAATGGCAAGTGGGAAGATCAGCATCAACCTAAGAAGTAAACTAAATACGAATTTGCTTGAAAATGCATACTGATATTGCTTAAAGTCAGGAACACTAAAGCCACCCATTCGTCAAAGGGAGCTCTAAGCTTAGTGATTGCAATTCTTTTATTTGTACATTTACCCGCATAATAAGTTAATTAAAAGACGCCCCCACCAAGACAAGTACAAAAGGGACCTGAAAAGGTTCTGATGCTCAGAAATAAGTTCCATGTTTAAACTCTGGCAAACACCCCCACAAATTAAGCACTGACTATAGGGTGGAAAGCAAAGCACCGAGCACTGGGCTTTAGAGGGATTCATTAGAGAGGAGCCTTGGAATATTGATATCATACTAAAGTTGAACAGAGGGGAAAGCAGTGATTATTGGGAAGCAGAGAGATTCCTGACAGTATGGCCATGTGGTCTTGGCCAAACCTATTTTGAGACTGTCTTCCATTTGAAGGAAATAGAAACACGGATAAAATACAGTGCAGTTCTGTGATTCTCTTTTTGGAAAACATAATATTCTGGGTAGTTGGGTTCCAACCATGGCAAGTAATCGAATACACTGCAATCAGAATTGGGGTTAGTTTGATTTGTAACAGTGAAGCCTTGTGATCTTGCTTAAATGATAGATTTAAAACTCTTTTGTTCCATATTAGGGGTGGAAGGATCCCTTACAGTGAAGTCTTTTGATCTTGATCTCTGTTGAATGAAGAGGAAATTAAAATGATCGTTGCCAGTAAACAAAGGGATTGTACACAGTGCAACTGTGAGATCTTGGACAAACAGTATATCATTCGCTTTTTTGTTCAAAGCAGGTAGATGAATGCAATCTGCACATCAGTCAGCAGTGGTGGTCAACACATGCATTAAAATGAAGACTTGTAATGTATGGAAAATGTACTATTTTTGTCTTCCCATTTAGGAATGTGCATTGTTTATTCTAGTTGTGCAATTGTATTTCCATCATGGTCCTTAAAAGTGGTCCACAACAGATTTGTCACTCAAAATAAGTAAATGACAATAACTGTCGCTTCTGCCTGAAAGAAATTGAATCTCTAGAACATCTTCTTACCAAATGTACCCAGACCACACAGAAAAGGATCCTGCATTTAGGAAAATACAGTCCAGTGAGTCCTGAGTCCCGAGATTGGTGGTCCTATGCAATGGCTGGCAGTTCTGTGAAATTAAGCTGTGCCGTAGTGGACTTTATAGACTCATTAGAGTTGGAGGCAAACATATGAAAATTAATTGATAAATTGTCGTCTTTTTTTCTTTAGCTATGGTGAAGGAGCGTCAATGCTTGCATCATATTGTTTATTTTAGTGAAGAAACCAACAAAATCATCATGTTGTAACAAAAGCCTGATGCCACAGTGTTAGCACTGAGGCACTCAAGTCTGAAGTTTACAATAAATAAATAAAAATAAAAAATAAATACAAAATAAAAGAAAGTGGTCCACAACAGATTCTGTAATTCCTGACATTTATTCTAATTGAATTGTCTGACAATGTTAATGCTCTAAGTGAGCTGCAAGCGAGAGGCATTACCAGGAAAGGCATCGTATGCATACAGGATGTCAGTGGAGTCAGTATGAGGTCAGTATGTCAGTAAGTCAGTATCACATGCTAAAAGATGCCTCGTTTGACAAGATTGGGAACTGAGAGTTGGCGTCAACAAGGGGAAATATTCTGGAATGATGGACTGAATGTTCGCTTACCCCTAGGTTTGTTTGAATATCAGTCCTTTTGATGTTTCATATGAAAGGTGAATGCGATTGAAAGTAGATCATGTAAACATTTTTGAATAGTTAGTTCAGAGTCAGGTATAACAGAAGAGAATTGTGTATTTATTGTTTTGGCATATATTATAGCTAGAGAAATCTGTGGCTGTTTTACTATTCCCAATTTTTCTAGCAAGGGTATAGGCATTAATGTAAGGATAAGGTAACTGTAACTCCTTTAGGAGATTGACTGGAACAGTTGAGAGGCTCACGAATTGGTGAATGAAGAGGCACTTTGTTTGGAATGTCTTTGTTTGCAATGCGTTCATGTACATGCATTAAATGTTGAGGATAGAAGTTAGGAACCTTTTTCTATATTATATCTTGGAGTTACTGAGGTTGCATCGGGCCCTCTGCAGACGGGATATGACATGACTGCACGTTTTGGATTGGGACTAATCCTGATGTTCGTATTGTTTGGCTTGTGTAATGAAATGTTAAAGAAGAGCAATGCCAACGGCTCGTATTGATTACAGTACTTTCACCCTGACTCATGATTATTGCATTGTAGCAAAATATCATAGAAAACATGATTAATTGTGGTGTTCAAGTATTAATGAGTTTTAACTAGAAGATAGGCTATTGGTTGGACATTACTAAATGTTTCATGGTGCTGGACTTAAGGGGTGGTTTTGTACTATTTTATCAAGGTGCTCTGTTCTCAACTAAGTACATGGGGTTAACAGAAAGAGGTGAGATTTGAGGAGTTTTTGGAAGGAGGGGTTTCTTGAATCATGGCTGGTACGTTGTTCATGATGGGTGGTGTGACGCTATAGAGGTTCCTGCATTCGCCACCTCCTGCACCCTATCAGTAGGTCCTTACTTTTTTTTTAGTTTAATACGGTTTACTGAGGTTTTAATAATAGAAACAGAATAAAGAATGCATTAGATCATACTGACACCGATGAAGACTATGAGTTAAATAGATGATGATTGTTCATCAAATTCATGAAGACTAATTATCTATACAGTACTACTCTAAGAATATAGAGGCTAGAACGGAGGTCTACTATACAATATGAACTAAATATATGATGAGGTAAACTACTTTACTAGGGGAGAAGGACAAAAAATCATAAGACAGACAGGACACAATAGGAAAGAGGAAGAAGAGGGAGAACATATGGTACTATCATTTTACAATGAGTAAGTGCAAGCATTCAACGTAAGAAGGAAACACAATTTTAAATAATCCACTAAAAATAGATTAGAGATCAAATAATTCATTACATACAACAATATCTGATTAAAGGAAAGTATAGGACAATTCAAGAGCCATGAGTAGACATATTATGAAATGTTAAATAATTGGTAAAGCATGTAATGAACATTTATCATCATATTTGGTCACTAAATGGAGACGAATGGTCGTACACTGTTCAAGTCTATGCACATGACATATATTGTTCTACCAGCCGGTGACATTAAAATTTTGAAAAAGTTTCCAGTTGGCTGTAATTAATTTAATTGCAATGGTGATACAAAGATCATACAGAAGAGAAGAGAAGTGATTCAAATTATTGCCATAACCAATACTGCCCAATACATTTGTGAGGGATGAGGGGAGATCTATTTTGAAGATCTTTTTTGAGAAGTCCAAATATATTGCCAAAACATAAAGACAAACATATATTCGAAGAACATATGTGAGTAGGTCCCCTGAACCTTACCATAGGACCAACAACACCCATCAGAGCTATGTGAAGAGTTAAGTCATTTAATTGGCGTCACAAATGCTTTATGCAAGAAAAAGAATGCATTTTGTGTAAAATTAGCTGATGGAGATATACATTTGATTCTGGACCATAGCCTACCCCACGTCATATCATTAAACAATATCCCACAATCAGTTTCCCATTGAAGTTCTGAGGTCCACCTCATATTTGGAGGCCTAGCAGTGCCTAACAATCTGTAAAATTGAGAAGCATTGACAAGAGAAATCTTAGCCAGAAATAGTATTCTTGTGGGATCCGGGATAAGTTCATAGTTTGTAAATTTGCTGAATTTGTTTAGGCAAGCATTCACCAATTTATTATAAAAATTATAGTCCAATAATGGTACGAAAAAATCATTTCTGACTTCATGAAAAGACTTCCAACTGGCAGCAAAATAAATGTGATGAATAAACCTGATACATTTCTTCAGCCAAAGCTTCCTACAAAGTGGCCTGCTTTTGAAAGTAATATCCTTATTCTGCCATAAAAAATGGGCAAAGCTTCTTTGATGGAGCCTTGTCAGTGGGAAAGAGGAAAAGTCAAAGGGTAAATGGGAGGCTTTAATAATACTAGACATTTTGAAAAAGTGGAGCCAAATATTTATATCAGATTACCCACGTTAATGGGAGATACTATTTTTTTTTTTGAAGTAATGGCAAGTGGGAAGATCAGCATCAACCTAAGAAGTAAACTAAATACGAATTTGCTTGAAAATGCATACTGATATTGCTTAAAGTCAGGAACACTAAAGCCACCCATTCGTCAAAGGGAGCTCTAAGCTTAGTGATTGCAATTCTTTTATTTGTACATTTACCCGCATAATAAGTTAATTAAAAGACGCCCCCACCAAGACAAGTACAAAAGGGACCACAGGGAAGTTAATTAATTAAGTCTGTGTAAAAGGGTATTCATGTTAAGTTTTATGGTGCAATAAATCAAGGAGGAAAAATGAAGGCCCAAGTATTTAATGGAACTGTGTCATCATTTAAAACCAAATAAAGACAGAATGAGTTTAATGGGAGGATTTTGTATTTATCTTTGTTAAGTTTGTACCCTAAAGCTAAGCAGGAGAAGGCATCTAGCACAGAAAGTAAATCGGGGAGATCTTTAAGATGTTTCACAAGAATGACAATGTCATCAGCATAAGCATGAGTCTTGGCTTCAAATATACCACAACTAATAACTGGGATGCCAGGTTCTAATCTAATACACTCTAATAAGGGCTCAAGGGATAAAACATAAAGGAATGGAGAAAAAGGACATCCTTGTCTTGTATCCCTTTTAAGAGAAATAAAATCAGACTATTACCCATTCAGAAATATCCTTTTTAGGGGTATCCAAATCTTTTTGTGCTTTTTGAAAAAAGAATGAATAGTGTCTCTGCAAAAGATCCAGATGAAAACTGTCTGTCAACGAAGCAAGTAAACAGCGCTTCCAGTTTAGGGGACAGATAGTTGGAGAAGTGATTAAATAATTCAATAGACAAGCCATCTGGACCAGGAGCTTTACTGGTTTGTAAGTCAGACATTGCACATGTAATTTCTTGAGTTGTGATATATCCATCTAGGCTACTAAAATCTGGTGTGGGATCTTAATCTAAGTTAGCTGAGGTAATATCCGACTATGGAGTGTATAGGTCAGTATAGAATCTAAGATGTCATTTGGATTGGTGACAGTGGCACCATGAATATTTTTTATATGTGAGACAAATGTTTTCTCTTTGCATGCCTTTAGGTAGGAAGCTGGAGACTTCCATGCTTTGTTCGAACTTTCATAGATCTTACATTTGAATTTCAAGATGGTGCCAGATTCTTGTTCAGTTAACGTATTGTTGGAGAAAAGGGACATCCTTGTCTTATATCCCTTTTAAGAGAAATAAAATCAGACTATTACCCATTCAGAAATTTCCTTTTTAGGGGTATCCAAATCTTTTTGTGCTTTTGGAAAAAAGAATGAATAGTGTCTCTGCAAAAGATCCAGATGAAAAATGTCTGTCAACAAAGCAAGTAAACAGCACTTCCAGTTTAGGGGACAGATAATTGGAGAAGTGATTAAAGAATTCAATAGACAAGCCATCTGGGCAGGAGCTTTAATGGTTTGTAAGTCAGACATTGCACGTGTAATTTCTTGAGTTCTGATATATCCATCTAGGCTACTAAAATCTGGTGTGGGATCTTAATCTAAGTTAGCTGAGGTAATATCCGACTATGGAGTGTATAGGTCAGTATAGAATCTAAGATGTCATTTGGATTGGTGACAGTGGCACCATGAATATTTTTAATATGTGAGACAAATGTTTTCTCTTTGCATGCCTTTAGGTAGGAAGCTGGAGACTTCCATGCTTTGTTCGAACTTTGATAGATCTTAGGTTTGAATTTCAAGATGGTGCCAGATGCTTGTTCAGTTAACGTATTGTTGCAGAAAAAGGACATCCTTGTCTTGTATCCCTTTTAAGAGAAATAAAATCAGACTATTACCCATTCAGAAATATCCTTTTTAGGGGTATCCAAATCTTTTTTGTGCTTTTGGAAAAAAGAATGAATAGTGTCTCTGCAAAAGATCCAGATGAAAAATGTCTGTCAACGAAGCAAGTAAACAGCACTTCCAGTTTAGGGGACAGATAGCTGGAGAAGTGATTAAAGAATTCATTAGACAAGCCATCTGGGCAGGAGCTTTAATGGTTTGTAAGTCAGACATTGCACATGTAATTTCTTGAGTTGTGATATATCCATCTAGGCTACTAAAATCTGGTGTGGGATCTTAATCTAAGTTAGCTGAGGTAATATCCGACTATGGAGTGTATAGGTCAGTATAGAATCTAAGATGTCATTTGGATTGGTGACAGTGGCACCATGAATATTTTTAATATGTGAGACAAATGTTTTCTCTTTGCATGCCTTTAGGTAGGAAGCTGGAGACTTCCATGCTTTGTTCGAACTTTGATAGATCTTAGATTTGAATTTCAAGATGGTGCCAGATGCTTGTTCAGTTAACGTATTGTTGATTTGGATGCACAGGGATATAACATTATGAAACAATAAATACTATTGCTTTTCAGCATTGTTAAGCAGTAGTAATAAGGCATCCAGGTCATTTTTATATGCTTCCTTCCTTTTACTCATAAATGCTATAGCTTGACCTTTCAGGGCAGCTTTTAAAGCATCCAAGTTGTTAGGTACTGAGTTATGTTCATCCTTATTATCTTGAATACATTGCTATAGAAAGGTAGGAAAGGACTCAGTAAACCGCTCATCATGTAATAATATGTTATTAAATCGCCATTTTGTGGTCTGTTTATGTATAACCAAAAAACAAATATTGTAATAACCTGGGTGTGATCCGAGATAATAATATTAGCAATCAAAAATTCAGTTATTGTATATGATATAGATTTACCAGCAAAAATATAGTCAAGTCTCGAAAAAGTCTTGTGAGGAGCAGCATGAAAGGTATAATCAATACTAGAGGGGTGGAAAAGCCTCCAACTATCTATAAGACTTATATTTGTAATTTCTGTAGCACATTTGCCAATGCCCTGCACAAGAAGAAATGCATGGTGCTCTATCATGGAATTGCAAATGAAATCGAAACTGCATTAAGCAGGAGAAGATAGCGTGCGAGTTTCCAAATGAGAACAGCTCATGTGGGGGAAGAATGAATGAAGAGAGGCAAGGAGTTCCAGTGTTTGGAAGCAAGCAAAGAAAAGGAACAAAAATGAGACTGGAGACAGGGAGTTTGGGAACTGTAGGAAGGAACTGGGATTGGGAAAGTAAAGTATGAGCAGGAATGTTTCCAGAAACTAAAAAAGAGAGATATGAGGAACCAAGCCATTAATTCATACAAATAAAGTGAAAGGGAAAAAAGGAAATATGAAGGTGATGTAGAAGTATCAGAAGAATGACAAAAGAAAGAGTCTGAGGGGGTGAGGAGCCAACCGGTATGGCGGGAAACCAACTAACAATGCAGTAGAGTAATCAAGAATGGGGAGAACGAGAGTAGAGGTGAGTATTTTGGCAGCATGAAAGGAAATAAAGGGGCATACTCTACAAATGTTGACTAATTGATAGTGACAGGAATCAGAAATGTTAGAAGCATCGAGAGAAATATGGAGAGAAAAGGAAAGCGAAGGCTCAAAAATGACACCCTAGTTACAGGAAGTAGGAGAAAGTTGAAGGAGTCAACGGGGAAAGGTCAGAGCAGAAGGCAGGGGTGATGAGGGACTTGTAAACACAGGAAAGAAAAGGGCCTCAGTTTTGGAAGGATTACGATTTAAAAAGTGAGAGTGCATACATGATTGAATGGTTAGAAGAAAGGCAGAGAGTGTAGAATTAGTAAAGCCAGAAAACAACATGAAAATCTGAGAGTCATCTACCATAGAAATGGTACAAAGGACACATAAAATGTATGCTCACAAAATGAATACTTAAACCAATGGAGAACAAAAACATAAAAACTCAAGGAGTAAATAGTAGTAAGAAGAACAGGATGATCGATTGGGTCTAGGGCCACCTAGAAATCAAGAAGAATATGAATTGAATAAATCTTTGAGTGACAGGCAGAAAGGCATGAATTAATATCATACAAACGGGTTGCTTCAGTTGAATGGAGTGGACAAAACCAGATTGATGAAGTGGAAGAAGAGACGGGTGATCAGACAATACATTTCAGTAATCTAGACAAGAATTGGATAAGGAAAACAAAATGAAATTTAGAAGGAAGAGAGGGGTCCAAAAAGGACTTCTTCAGAATTTATGGAATGACAGAATGTTTCAAGTCAGTGAAAAATAGCAAGGTAGAAAAAACTGGTTAAGAAATGAAATCAAGAAAGAGGTGAGGAAAGACCTTAGGAATAAGAATAACCTGCAGGGGCTCATATAGGGAAGACGTGGTGCAAACAAAGGAGACAATGGGCAGTGTATGAATCAGAGAGAAGTGAAAAGAAGGAAAGGGATGTTGCATCGGATGAAGAGGGAGGCAAAACAGGAGAGGAAGTTGAAGATGTAAGAGAGGAATACATCTGGATAACTCCTTTAGAGAAATAATTAGCAAACTCTAAAGGAGAGAGAGTGGATGAACAATAGAGATGAAGGGGAGGGGTGATACATTGCGATTGATAAGTGGAAACAAGTGGAAACCCATGATGAGGGTGAGGGGAAAGAGAAAGGATGAGGGTGGAGAAGTGTAGCTTTTTAGCAGCAAGAAGACTAGTATCATAAGAGAAATAAAAGGAAAAAGATAAAGAGAGGAGCAACACTTTTTCCAAAACTGTTCCACGTGGTTTAGGGAAGACTGCAAAGCGAGAAGGTCTGGTGTGAGCTATGGTTGGGGTGGTTCATGGGAAGGATGCACGGGGCGAGGAGGATGAAGAGGATCAATGGTAAAAATTAAGATGAGAAAGAGCATTTTTATCCGAAAGGGAGCAAAATCTGGATAGAGAAGGAACAGAGGCACAACAGAGATGGATCTTGACATTTTTCATGAATTTAAGATTATGGCAAATGAAAGTAGATGAGGAAGAATAAAAGACTTATGGGAGAGCAGGAGAGAACTTAATGGATAGAAAACAATAATCAGAAGAGTAAGAAAGGATGACCAAGACAGGAGAATCTGTGGGAATGGAAGAAAACCTTAAGTAAATGGGAGAACCAGAAGAATGGGAAGGGGGTAGGACTGGAGTGAAGGGAGAAAAGGAAAGGGGATCCGAATTATGGACAAATGTAGATTAAAGTCATCAAGAAGAAAGAAAGAAAAGATGAGATTGGCGATAGAAGAAAGGAGATAATCTAAATCATTGCAGTAGTTGTCACAACTATCTGCGTTAATCATAACGCGATGCCTGACCCCAACATGACTGCTCCTGCAGACCACTGCAGTGTGTGCAGCAGTCTAGTCACCGCGCCCCAGAATTCCCTGCAACGTTTCCGGGCCGACGCGCCGACAGCTTATCTGCCTGCTTATCCCGGACAAGGACGTGTTGCTACTCTCCAAGGAGCTTGCGAACGCTACGTGAGTCTGTGTCAGGGAATACTTTCCTCTTTCTACTCAGACTTACCTTTGGGGCATATTTTCTTATTGCTACTTTTCTATTGAAACTAATTGATCTTTGTTGTTGTTTATGTGTGTTTACTTTAGGACGCTTCGTTGCCTTCCAGTTCTGGGGTTCTATCAGAGCCACCCAAGCCACTCGCCTTGGGAAAATTTGTTTCCAACATCCACCTTCGACCGGTGTGGGTTACTAGGGTTTCCTTTGGTAGGCATCCTTTTCTCCTGAAGCATTTCTAAGAATTTTGGTTTCTTGTCTTGCGGGTTTATAGTTTGTTTTCGTCATCCAGGTACAACACCCTGTACTCTCATCCCTTCTGAACCTCAGTCATTCATCAAGCTAGAAGGGGTCTCTGTTTATTCAGGGTAACTATTGTTCTCTACTCCCCTCTTGGAGGTTAGGTTGCTTCCAATTACTCTTGAGTGTTTGTTCATCATTTTAGTTGTTCTACACCCTCCAGTATATCCAGTCTTTCAGATCATACCGGATCGTCGGTTACTCTCATTTCTAAATCTTGCTACCATCAGATCCCTTGGTAGGGGTTCAGCTTCTAGAAGTGTCTTTTTCCAGTACTAGGCAGAATCATTTCTAATCACTTTGTTTCACTATTTCCCTTTAGCCAATCTGATTCTTCTGCTCTGGATCCTATCCTTTAAAGACACGCCTATTCATCACCACACTCCCGGGATAGCGTAATCTACTTCTACGGGACGTTTTCAGGAGTCTACGCTCACTAGCAGCTCCACAGGGTTTTATTCCCCAAGATGGTTTCCCTGAGAACCTCCCCTTGCCCTGGCCTTTGTGCCGGGTCTTTGGGTGTTTCTCGGGGGGAATTCTAATTGTCATCTGAAGCTAGATCATCTCCATCTGGGTACCCATCCGTAGCTGCTATTCTTGCTCCAAATCCCCAGGTGAGAGAACTTTGTTTCTATGTTTTCCTTACACGGGACACTTTTGATTGTTAAACAGTAAAGTATTGTGTTCAATCATAACAGTAGTAAGGAATGCGAACTGGAAGACAATAAATTATCAGAAATGCCACAGGAAAGGTTTAAGGAAAGTGGCAAAATGGTACGCAGGTGATATAAAAACTGAAAGAAGGAGAAAGAGAGGATTAAAGAGAAAAGGGTAATTAAAACAAGACAACAGTACACTGCTGGTACCAGAAATATATGGAGAGTGAGAACATTTAGATGAGGAAGAAAAGAGAGAAGTTGGTGTGGCAGCATCAGAGGGAGTGATCCATTTCTTTGTAAGGAAAAGAAATGGTAGATTGCGTGGAAAGAATATATCTAAAAAAGAATGGGACTTATTATTGATTGTTCGAGCATTCAGCCATCCAATAGAAACAGAAGAAGGACTTGTTTAATAGCATAGATTTAGTGAAAGGTTGTGAACTGGAGAGGTGTTCCTTGCTGGCTGTATTTGGCATTGCAAACCTATAAAATATTTACATGAATCATTGGATTTATGTAACATTGTCTGTGGCAAAAAAACAGATTTTGAAAGTTTGTAAAACTAGGAAGTGGCCAAAGGGAAATTATTGGATTTTAACCTTGCAGTTTTTGTTGATATATGCGAGTTTTATGTTTGAGAGATCTGTAGGGATTGTCATATCTGTATTTGTGGTCCTCATCCAGTGACCTATATGAACAGGGAGATGTTGATAGAGTACGCGTGATACGCATGGTTGGCCTGTATTCTCTGAGGGTTCTGGCATTCTGGAAATGTGTCTTTTTGTGTAGTGTGTGTTTGTGGCATGTTGTTGAACATTATATGCCACTCAAACCTTTTAACTTGATTTGAGTTGAGCCCACCGTTAGCGATATATGCTATGATGGCAAGAAATAGTGCATGAGTCTCTCTCTCTCTCTCTCTCTCTCTCTCTCTCTCTCTCTCTATATATATATATATATATATATATATATATATATATATATATATATATATATATATATATATATATGTGAAAAAAATGTGTGGGTTTGTGGCAAAGCATATGTCCTTATACAATTCCACACCATTTCATCAATCGGTACCAACTTTTGCACAGTCACCTGTTAGGACCCTACACATGACTGGCTGCATGATATTTTCACCCCCCACCCCTTTCCCCGTATTCCAGCAAAGGGAAAATTTGTGTGTGGGTGTGTGACTTTTTGTATGTTCCCTATATAATTCCACACAGTTTCTCCAATCTTCACAAAATTCTGCACAGTCACCTGTTAAGACCCTCCGGGCATTACTGGCTACTTGACATTTAGACACCCACCCCATTCCCCAGATTTCAACAAAAATCAACATTTGTTTGTGGGTTTGTGCTTTACAATTTCAATCGCTTCACCAATCTGCAACGCATTTTGCAGAGTTACCTGTACATATCAGCTAGTCTTCTATAAAACTACAAATCCTATTGAATGAATATTACATGACCTCGCAGTGAAAAGAAAGAATGGCAACATTTCATTGTTTCATTTGTCGGGAGGAAGGTAGTTGCTCCAGCATATGCTTTATCTTTGAAAAGAAATATCCTTTTTACAAGAGATTTATTTTTTGTAGTGCAAGAAGGCTCGCTCTTCCAAAAGCCTTACACTGAATATTGAGATGTCTTCAATTAATTTTACCTCTGGCTTCTAATGTCTGTCTTACTCCCACCTTATCAGAGAAATATGCAGTTCTCCATCCTTTGGAGTTAGGGGTGGTATGGTAGAATACACCATCACATTGTCCCAGCATGCACTCTGCAAACTGATAATCTGCATAGTGGGGAAAGCACATCTGCTGACTGGATGTGCTAGGCCTTATAACTAGTCTTAGTGAAGTCGCATGGAAGTGATGTGCGTGCACAGCACTATGCACCACCCACCCACTCCCTTATGAGAGAGGTGGCTCAGTGACACAGAACAGGCAGAACAGGCATATTATGCAGGGAAGAACACACAGCACAGACCGCAGGCTAGTCGCACCATCTAATGCATTGGAATCCAAGCATGCTGATGCTGTGCCACCCTTGAGGAAAAATAATGCTGGGGGGCACCCCAAATGAGACATCTGCTTACATTTACCGCGTATGTTTTCTTTATGAAAAGCAGTCACCATCCTCCTTTTAAGGACAGCCTTGTCCCGCTCTCTGATCATCAAATGGGCCTTCTCCCAGAGGGGCCAGCCCCACAGTTTGAAAACCACTGTCCTAATGCTACCAATTCTCTGTGCAATCACAAAACACAGTAGTAAACTTTAAGTGGGATGCAAATTCGAGGGGCAGGGGTCTGACAAGGCTCATGGCCCATAGATTGCTGGGTGTGGCATAAAGGGCCCTGTCCTAAAGGGTGGCAATCAGCTTAGGCAATGGCTACCTGCACTCATAGACAACCCTATTTTTGGGGGATGCAGGAAGGCAACCCCCACATCTGGAAACATGTATTTCTCTGCACACTGAATATATTACCACAAAAACATTGCTGATATGCTGATATGTACACGCCGGAACTGTTAACGTTGTCAATGCTACACTGTAGTCTAATAGAGCAACTGTATCACTTATAAGGACACCCACATTTGGAAGCTAAACCATAGTGGGATTAGATAAGCACACACACTTGTGAACGGGTAAATCTAAGATGTGAGCCCTATCTGCAATATAGGTACATGATTAGATAAATCCCAGAGCAAATTAGTTCAACTGTGTGTTAATGCTTGGCTACCCTGGGCTAACATCATTTTGAACCTTCAAGAAATATGTTGCAAATTGGAGCAATTGCATAATAAATGAGCCTGGAAATATATAACTCGTTTCGCCTTCTTCACCGTCACCCCATCTCCCCCTCCCTCATTCCTAAGCGGTAGATTTCTCACTCCCTTTCTTTAACCATTGCAAGAAAAGGGAATCTTAGAATGTCAACACCTCTGTGAGGGAGGCTACTGGAAGCCAAGCTGTCTTGGGCCACATTTAAAATGTGCGTTTTACAAAGCCTTGTATTATCACATTTCTTAGGGAGTTGCAGGGAACTGCGGTCATTGTACAGCTGAATCTCATCCTGGCAGTGAACCACTGAGCAGAAGCAGCCCTGTGGTGATGAGGCCCCACAACAGCGGATGCAAATGTGTCGGAATTTGTTCAGTCAATACCGCCCAGACAGCCACTTTGAGCAAAGGCTGTGTACAACAAGAACACGTGATGTGCTAGTTGAATAGGATATTATTGTTCAGAATACAGTCAGCGTCTGCTTTGAAGACACGTGACATACTCCTAGGGTGGTCCTGATCCCTGCTGCCTCTTATATAGATGTGGCTTCCTGCACATTATATGAAACCCTGTACGACTCCGACTGTTCTGCTCTTGCCATGTGTAACGTGGTCTCCTGTCCCTTCATTGTTTTGCTGTCCTGTCTGTCTGCCTATGTGTCATGTGTGCGCAGTCTATACTTTGAATTGGTTGGTATAAGATCACCTCACCCCCATTGAGCTCCATCACAGAGGGGCTGCAAGAGTTAAATATATATATATATATATATATATATATATATATATATATATATATATATATATATATATATATATATATAGAAGCAGCGGACCTGGCTAGGAAACCCTCCGGGATCAAACACCTGGTAAGCGCGGCCACATTGCGCTACTTTTAACTCTGTTTTTGTGTTGGTCAGCCAGCCTCGAATTTGCTTCACTTGGTATAAAGGCACACAAGTGCTCCGAGTTGCCCCATAAAGGCCTAGGCAACGTGCACATGCATGCGCCTTATACTTGCCTGTAACAATCAAGGCCCGTCAGCCTCTGTATCACTCTCATGCTCATTGCCTTACTCTGCACCCACCTTGCCACCCTCTTGCCCTCCACATCCAGCCTCGTACTCAAATACTTTGACGTACTCCAGCCAACATACAACCCTATTGTATTTGAGTTGTGTTGTGCCCTATGGTCGCCCCCAGACTACATTTGAACTGTGTTGTGCCCTATGGTCGCCCCAGACCACATCTGAACTGTGTTGTGCCCTATGGTCGCCCCAGACCACATTTGAACTGTGTTGTGCCCTATGGTCGCCCCAGACTACATTTGAACTGTGTTGTGCCTTATGGTCGCCCCAGACTACATTTGAACTGTGCTGTGCCTTATGGTCGCCCCAGACCACATTTGAACTGTGTTGTGCCCTATGGTCGCCCCAGACCACATCTGAACTGTGTTGTGCCCTATGGTCGCCCCAGACCACATTTGAACTGTGTTGTGCCTTATGGTCGCCCCAGACCACATTTGAACTGTGTTGTGCCCTATGGTCGCCCCAGACTACATCTGAACTGTGTTGTGCCTTATGGTCGCCCCCAGACTACATTCGAACTGTGTTGTGCCCTATGGTCGCCCCAGACTACATTTGAACTGTGTTGTGCCTTATGGTCGCCTCAGACCACATTTGAACTGTGTTGTGCCCTATGGTCGCCCCAGACTACATCTGAACTGTGTTGTGCCTTATGGTCGCCCCCAGACTACATTCGAACTGTGTTGTGCCCTATGGTCGCCCCAGACCATATCTGAACTGTGTTGTGCCCTATGGTCGCCCCAGACTACATTTGAACTGTGTTGTGCCTTATGGTCGCCCCAGACCACATTTGATCTGTGTTGTGCCCTATGGTCGCCCCAGACTACATTTGAACTGTGTTGTGCCTTATGGTCGCCCCAGACCACATCTGAACTGTGTTGTGCCTTATGGTCGCCCCAGACCACATTTGATCTGTGTTGTGCACTATGGTCGCCCCAGACCACACTCGAACTGTGTTGTGCCTTATGGTCGCCCCAGACCATATCTGAACTGTGTTGTGCCCTATGTGTTGTGCCCTATGGTCGCCCCAGACTACATTTGAACTGTGTTGTGCCTTATGGTCGCCCCAGACCACATTTGAACTGTGTTATGCCCTATGGTCGCCCCAGACCACACTTGAACTGTGTTGTGCCTTATGGTCGCCCCTAGACCACAGTGCACTTAGCCTGTCCCTGAAGGCATTTAACCTGTCTCTGATTGCATCTAGCCTACATGTGATTGCTCCGTCTAGCCTAGAGGTACCCGACTCTTGCAAACCAACTGCTCGAGCCTAAAACCAGGCCACAATGATACTAACCTTTATTTACCTGTCAGCCTTTTGGACCACAATGCCTAAAGTAAACTACTATCTGAGGCCCACACTACAGGGCTTACTGCCTGTGGATGAAGGACTCTTAACTTCCCCCCTAGAACCCAGCCATCAACTTTCACACTCACTTATTACCCACCAATCACTAACATACCTTCCCTGTGACATTGCAAATAGAAACGCAAAACTACGTTCAAGACTACCTAAAATTTACGAACCATTAGCTAGACTCAATACCTCTTGCAATAGAAGTAACGCTAACATCCGAAACACTCCTCCTGTAAAAATTGACCTCCATCGCAACAACCGCCTAAATAAGCAGCCCAACGCTAATAATAGCATACCAAAAAAGAAAAGTAATGCCACCCAGGCCACAGCAAAGCCGAACATCCAACTGAAGTGCGCCCTTATTAATGCCAGATCACTAATAGCACACGCTACCGAAATTGCGGATCTCATTCAAATAGGAGACTATGACATCTTCGCCATAACAGAAACTTGGCTGCACCAATCTGCAGGACCTGCCCTAATGCTTGCCTTACCCCATAATTACACCATACTTAGAGAAGACAGAGTCAACTCTCGAGGAGGTGGCCTAGCTATTATTGCTAAAAATAATCTCACCCTAAAAATTGAATCAAGTTCAACGACTAACTCCTGCGAATCATTAACTGCTAAACTCCTCGCATCTCCCTCTCAAACTATTACTATTCACCTTATCTATAGACCACCAGGCCCTATTGGCACATTCGAGGAGGACATTTCCACAATCCTCTCAAACAACCTAAAAACTTCATCCCAAGCTATCCTTCTGGGAGACCTAAACCTAGGCTACAATGACCCTAAAGACCTGCAAGCAACTAATATCACTAATGTCATCTCAGAACTAGGCTTCTCCCAAAAAATCCTACAACCCACACACGAAAAAGGCCGTATACTTGACTGGGTTGCTGACTATAACTGCAATACAACGATTGTCGATATCACCTCACAAATCTGGACTGATCATGCACTGATAACTTTCCTCCTAAATGTTAACCTGGCCCTACCTATTGAAAATGCTCTGGCTCCCCCCTTGCCAACCAGAAACAAAAAACTTATAACTACAGAAAAACTGCTACCACTCATCCTCCCCAGATTAAACTCTCTACCTGACTTATTGGACACCTCATCACTAGTAAATGAATTCAACTCTTCCATGGCTACAGCTCTAGATACTATTGCCCCACTGAAACTGAGAAAGAGCAAGCCCAGAGCCCACCTAAACACCTGGTTTACTCCTCACCTCAAATCTCTAAGACTTGAAAAACGTAAATGCGAATCTGCTTGGCGACTAACCCCAACAGAGACAAATAAAATTACACTCATCAATGCCTCCAAGATTTACAAAAATGAAATAAAGAAAGCAAAAAGAGATAATTTCAACAACAGAATACTGCAGGCCAAATCTGGAACGAAAGAACTATTCCTTATACTAAAGGAACTAGAAAACCCTATTCCTGTCCAAGATAACTGTGACAAAAATAAAATATGGTGCTCGAACATCCAAAAAGCACTAAATGACAAAATTGCCACACTCCAAACAAAAATTGAGACAAAGAAACAGAATATTCCACCCTCAACTAACCCAAGAGGCAAACCACCAATCAGCACTAAACTAGACCATAAATTTAACTTCTCGAAAGTAACTATACTCGAAACTGAAAAGATAATACTTTCACTCAAGCCATCCAATTGCCGAGGCGACCTATGCCCAGCCCAACTAATAAAGGACGCGGCCAGAGACCTCTCCCCATTCATTTCTAAGCTTATTAATGCCTCCTTTGCTTCAGGCACTATACCAGATAACCTCAAGCAATCCTGGGTCCTCCCCCTCCTAAAAAAACAAACACTGGACCCGTCCATCCCGACTAACTACAGGCCTATCACAACGGTACCCTTCCTGTTAAAAATCCTAGACAGGGTAGCCTACCTGCAGATCCAAAAACATCTGGAGCTGCACCACCTTTTAGGCACAAGACAATCAGGCTTCAGACCCCAGCACGGAACTGAAACCGCGCTCATCGATCTTAAAACTCAGGTTGATGAGCTGAGAGACTCTGGAAAGATGGCCCTACTCCTCTTACTGGACCTCTCTGCAGCCTTCGACCTAGTGGATCATGATGTGCTCTGCACCCACCTAGAAACAGCTGCCCATTTCTCCACACATGCCATCGCATGGATCAAATCATTCCTAACCGGTAGAACTATGAGAGTCTTCTCTACTTCTGCTGCTGCTGACCCTGTATCCATCACATGTGGAGTCCCACAAGGTTCTTGTGTCTCCCCCACTATGTACAACATCTTCACGAAGCCCTTGTTCGATGATCTAGATGATCTGGGTGTTACCTACACTAACTATGCGGATGACACTCAGATTCTCATACCACTTTCAGGGGATTATGAACAAGATTTGGCATTGGTGAACAAGACCTATCTCATCATTCAGGCATGGATGGCCACCCACGGGCTATGCCTGAATGATGACAAAACGGAACTTATCATACTGGGGAACAAACAAAACATCAATAGATTAAAAGAAGAATACTCCTCCTTCGTCATAGACGGCAACACTATCAAGGTGGCAAAAGAGGTAAAAACATTAGGGTTTTACCTTGATTCCCACCTTTCCCTAACCAAACAGGTGAGCGCAATGGCATCCAGCACCGCATATACCTGCAAGCTGATTAGAGCCGCAAAACCATACCTATCCACTGCCAATTGCCTAACCCTTGCTCAAGCATTAGTGCTGTCGAAATTGGACTATTGCAACGCACTATACTTAGGGGCCAATAAACATACGTTGCAAAAGATTCAAACACTACAGAACAATGCTCTTAGAGCTGCCTTAGGAATTCCAAGAAGGGAGCATATCTCAGAGGCTAGAAGACAATCCAACTGGCTCTCCACAGCGGACAAAATCAAACTCAAGACAGCTTCTCTAACTTTCAAAAGTATCAACCATCTAGCACCCAAATACCTAGCTGCTAAATTCAACAGAAAAATCTACACTAGACCCACCAGAGAAGCATACTCCAACCAGTTAGTGATACCCCCATTTAAACTAAGTACGGCCGGAGGAAACAGCTTCCCGGTCAAAGCTGCCCAGCTTTGGAACTCCCTCCCGCCCGGCCTGAGATCTACCCAATCCTACGCTCTCTTCAGATCTAACTGTATCAACTGGATCAAAGAAAATGACCGATAGTCCCGCCTTACACTAACATAACTACTGTCCTACAGACGTACTATGCACATAATTATATACTCTCTATCTTCCTACTGCATATTTCCTGTACATATTATGTTATATGTTTATTTTATGCACAATGTATATTCTCCCTACTGTCCTGCATTATGTAATTTCTACGATGTATAACCACCACTTGTAAGCATGCGTAACCTGTAAAGTTTAAAGTATCCTTGAACAACGCGCCCGGTTACCCTCGGGTTTGGTGCGCGCTATAAATAATAAACAAACAAACATATACATATATATATATATATATATATATATATATATATATATATATATATATATATATATATATATTGTTCAGTGAACAAAGTTTGTTAAAGGGACGTTATGGTTAAGTTGTGTTACTAAAAACCTATGAAATTCAGTGAAAGGGACGTTATGGTTCCAAGTAAAACCGAAAAACCCCTGAAATTCACCAGTTTTGGTAAGCGAAGCAACCATAACTCGCGCCACCACCGTGCACTGCTAAGACTAACACCCACGACATCAAAGATGACATCACAAATGTCATTGATGACGTAACTGATGACATCACATGTGTATGTACTTTTCATGAAATATGTGTACAAGGGATTCTTATTATAATGTTGCGAAAAAAGTGTCAAGGATCATTGCAATAAATATCATACCCTAATTAGTGCATTGATCGATGCATTGATATAAATAGCATCCTATTATGGGGTTCTATCTAGTATACTAAGCTACTCATGCATAAACATAGCATTGTGTGCAGCGTGCAAGATGAAGGTATAATATTCGTAATGTTAATATGTTGAATAATGAAATGATAATTGTTTTCTTAATAGAGTTTTGTGTACTGTGAAATATGTAATAAGTAGCTAATAAAGCCCATGTATTACATAATTGCATTACTATAGACAAAACAGAAAGAGACAAGAACACATACCAATATGGGTATATACAGGGAAAGTGAAGTTAGCAAAAAAGCACAAGTAGTAGCAGAAACAATTCATAACCTAACTGATTATGTTCATGCAAATAAATGATTGCTCTGTTTCAAAGCTACCATTTACCCTATGCATATGTATCACTTGATGTGATTGGACCCTAAGGAAAGTAGTGTGAGTACAATGTATACAAATATGACCATATACAGGGAAAGTACAGCCATAAAAAACAACAGAACTATCAGAAAGTGCTGATAAGTCTATTGATTATCTTTATGCACAAAAAGGATTGCTGTCTTTCAAGCTTGTGTCTTCCGTATGTTTCATATGATGTGACTGGACTCTAAGGGAATTACTGTAAGAACCTACTTGAAGGATATGTCTACAAATAAAATAAAATTGTTCGTTTCTGACTGTTCCTGAAGAAAACCATGTGGCCTAGATATGTCAGAAAAAGAAAAAAGAGTGAGCCAGACATGTGATGTCATCAGTGATGTCATCAATGAAATTTGTGATGTCATCTTTGATGTTGTGGGTGTTAGTCTTAGCAGTGCACGGTGGTGGCGCGAGTTATGGTTGCTTAGCTTACCATAATTGCCGAATTTCAGGGGTTTTTCGGTTTTACTTGGAACCATAACGTCCCTTTAACAAAGTTTTTTTTACTGAATTTCATATGTTTTTAGTAGCACAACTTAACAATAATAACTTTGACTTTATGTACATGTAATATGGAACATACTGAACCCCTTTTACTGAATTTGATGTCCGCCAACTTTTTTGATGTCCGCGGACATGTTCGGACAACAGTACCACTACCTAAAAATTCTGGGGGGGTATGTTTAATTGTTATATCATAACATAGTAACATTTGAAAAATTCACAAAGCAGCACACATACATATTATATGTAGTAATACATAAGAAATGTAACCCATATATGTAACACACTAACCATTCATTTAAATACAATATGTTCTAAAATGGAATATACCAAAAGAAGATAAATTGGCTTCCAACAAAATTACCTTACAATCCACAACTAAGAGCAAGACCAGACCTACTGAGTACTCAGAACATATCTTACCTGAAATAGTAAGTGTACTTCATTTTAGTCATATATTTATAAACTTTCTGTATTAGATAAAAAAATATATATATTCTCTTTTTTTTCTCACAGAAATGTCTAGTACTCTGGAATGGCTAGAGGAGCATTTTTCACATGAGGAAATGTCAGAAGATAGTGAAACTAATGGTACACACTTTACAATATAAACCATTTAATTATTATTATTTTATATACACTTAACATATAAATATTTTTTTGTACAGAGCATACCAAAATAGAAAATACCTCTGAAGAAACTGCTACGGATAACACTCTTGACAGCATAAAAGAAAAAAAGGATATATTGTTGACCAATTTTAATAATTTGAAACCTTTTGTTGAGGATCATTTTAAAATAAAAACCTCATACCATTGTCTCACATGTACTTGTCTCCCCTCACCATATCCCAGTCAATTATCCCCAAACCCTCTCCATAACCCAAAATGTTTTGATGAGACTTCCATCCCTTCTTCACCTGATACCAATCATGTTGAAACCCCTAATTCTCCTGTTTTTGTTTCCATTTCTGCCTCACCTTCTCTGTCATAAATTGCTAATATATGTTAAATAAAGTAACATTTTTATATTGTGTTGTAATTAGTTTCAGTTTAAAAAAAACAAACAATTTAGGTGTTCGCGGACAGCGCGGTTGTACTGAAATGTTCATAAATAAATTAAAATGGAGGTGTCCTGAAAAACACTGTACCTGTCCGTACTGTTCACTAGCAAGTTGAAACTGTTCTAGAACACACGCGGTGTTCTGAAATGTTCGTAAATAAACGAAAATGGAGGTGTCCTGAAGAACACTATACCTGTCCGTACTGTTCGCTAGCAAGTTGAAACTGTTCTAGAACACACGCGATGTCCTGAAATGTTCGTAAAAAAACAAAATGGGGGTGTCCTGAAGAACATTATACCTGTCCGTATTGTTCACTAGCAAGTTGAAACTGTTCTAAGAACACAAGTGGTGTCCTGAAATGTTCGTAAACAAATGAAAATGGAGGACCCCCGAAGGACACTATACCTATCCATAATGTTTGCTACTAAGTTGAAACTGTTCTAAGAACACACGCGGTGTTCTGAAATGTTCGTAAATAAACAAAAATGGAGGTGTCCTGAGGACGCTATGTCTGTCCATATTGTTCGCAAGGAAGTTAAAATGTTCTAAGAACAAATAGTTGTCCGTAACTGTTCGTTTGATGTGTGACGCACTTTTAATTACTTCAGGACCTGAACAGTGTCCGTAGAACATCAACGCGCATGCGCAAACCAATGTCCGTGCATTTGATGTCCTGCGGACAGCCGCTTCCTTCGCGAACATGTTCGCGAAGCGATCATGTGACCGCGCCCATGCTGATTGCGTGTTCTGAATGCGGACACTGTTCGTGTCCCCAAACAATTTAAAAGTTCATTTTCAAGTAATCCACAATATTTCTCAATAAAAACTCACCAGAGCATAAATTCCACATACTAATCCTGAGTTTCTACATACTTTTTGAAAGTTTTTGAACCTTTGTTTGTGTTCGATCTGTCTGCGGACAGCGCGCAAGTCCGCAAACTGCGTACAAGCACCCCTATAAAATACCACGCCCTAGAGCTTATTCTCATTGTGTTTATGGCTATTCTTCAGAGCACAGCTATTTTTCCTGCAACTTGCAGATTACACCATCATCGAGATGGCATCCATGGCTGCACTACTGCCACCTGGTGCTGTATCTGCTTCAGCACCACCCCCACCCCCTCCACCACCTCCACCTCCCCAAGGGCCTGAAGAGGGGAACAGGAGTGAGAATGCAGAGGAGGAAGAAGAGGATGACGAGAATGAGATAGTGGAAATCCCTACTACCCGCACTCGGCGTGAGTCTTGGGTGTGGCGGTTATTTACCATTCATGGGGATGGTCCTGAGGCTCGTGTGAACCGAGTCACCTGCAACGAGTGCAAAATGGTACTCAGTCATGGGAGGCATGGTTCGTACAGCTTTGGGACCACTACCATGAAGCGACACCTAAGGTCATTTCACTCTGGGGCCATTCGCAAGGTTGTACCTTGCGAGGAGCGTACTAGGTTGATTTCCTCTACTTCATCCTCCGTTTCTGATCCTGTCACCACGAGGAACACCTCTGTGGGACAGCGTCTTCCTCAAGCTGCTTCACAGGGCATACATAATGCTGATGACCCTTACCTTTCAAGGGTCACAGTTGTGTGTATGTACTGCAACACAGTCCTTTGCAGGGGGAAGCGACTTTGTAGTGCTTTTGAGACTATCGTCTCAGAGCACGAGAAGACCTGCTCACTACCCAAATAAAACCCACTCTACATCTTCCTCTCTCAGCTCGCCCTTTCTTATCCCTGTGGTTGGTGTCCCCCCTTTACCCTCCTTTCCTCTCCTCTCCTAGTGTGTTGTTTATAAAAAACTAAAAAAAATATAAAATAACAAAAATCAAAAAAAAATAAGGCTCTTTTCAGAACCGCCTTTAACAGTTAAAAAATAGAAGTGAAAATAAATGAAGCAGGGCCCTTTGTATTTTTTAGAAGTCTGTGTACAGTCCATGGACATCTAAAATGTTGGGCTGCTACCCTATCATAACCATTGCAATTTTTTATGGGAGGAATTGGTGGATCTGAAAAGAGCCTTTGGGAGGTGTTTGTGTTTCAAAAATTATAAATACTCCACACCTACTTCAAAATGGATGCTGTAATTCTAAAAAAGGTTGCAATGCATTTTGTATGTTTCCTAGAAAAATCTGATTGCCAGCATAAGTTAGATGTACTCCATCTCTGCGAAAATTGTATGTACTACGAAACATAATATTTTCATTGTGAAAAGAGGACATGCCAAAATCTCTTAGAAAGGCACAAACAGCCTTATTGATATTGCACCTTGCTTTCTCCATTTGTGGACCAAATGAAGAATAACAAAGCCACATTTGTCTCTGCGCAATCCGTGAAAAAACTACTTGAGAATTTGGAAACATGTCCATGACCTTCCCAAGTCCTTCTTTCATTGCACATTGCAAAGAAATTCCTGACACATGTCCTAAACTGTTCCCTCCACAATGAATTATAATTATATCTGGAAGTTGCTCTGTCTCCAAAGTAGCACAGAGCAGTAACAAGTCCAACCAATTAATTCCACATACTCCATGCCAGTGTACTTCCACATGTGGGAATCCAAGATCTACAGCTACTCCACAGGTTTCTGCATGCACCTTCAACCAATGTATCCACAAGTCTCCTAAAATCCAAATAATCTGTTTTCTGAAACACACAGCCATAGCTATCTGTTCTTCTCTCAGCAAAAAGAGTATCTGAGAAACTCTCTCCTGGCACAACACACCCACTAAACTTTCCTGACCAATCCCTTTCAGTGCTCATTCTCATTTGCATGACTTCTGAACCCAAAAATCTCTGGATGTAACACCCGATCGCCGCGAACTACCGCCATGTCCGTGGACATATCGTAACATGAAGAGCCCTTCTACCATTTCCAGTTCACTCTCTGTGCCATTCCCTCATTGGATGTAGCTAAGAAGTCACATGACCATCCACCAATCACATTCAAGACCTCTACATCTAACTGCATCATCATAGATCAGCACTGCAAATGTACTGTGAATCTCTCTGAGTACAAGTGTCATATCATTGGCAAGCACCATCTACAAGAAATACTGTACAAGTCTCCAAGATTTCTACTTGCAGCTCCATGCATATCCATATGCATGAACACAAACTACAGGTATGCATATTTTCCGTACAGTACATGAACACATTTTCTAACTGACTTTTAGCTTGTATAATCTGTAAAATGAATCTACTGTCTTTTTTTCAATCTCCTAAAATCAACTGTCACTTACAAATCTTTATACTATTTAATTTCTTTATACACACACACACTCAAATCATGTTAAACTAACATTTTTTAAATGAAATATATAGACTACATATAGTCAAACAAAATTGCATGCACACTCTATGTTCAAATCTCAAACAATAATAATTGTACAATTACATTCTTTTTTATTTATTTAATTACTTACATTTATATAGGACAAGCAGCCCATGACATTGATGCACTATTAATTGGAAGAGCTTAGTTACAGGAATAATGGTATTCAGTGGTACATTATGAATTTCACAAGACATAGTAAAGATATTTTGTTTGCTACAGTTAGCCATTGCAATACAATTTGTTCATTAAGAACATATCATATGTATTCAACTGGTGCAACGTATCTTATGTAAATAAGATAGTTTTAATGGTTTTGAGGAAGGCGCTGAGGATTTCAATTCAAAAAATCAATGTCTAAATTAAAAACAGTGCTATATACAAACAAAATTACTAATTTGTTTCTTTTACAGTTGCAGTGAAGACCATTCTCCTGAAAAGAAGCAACCGAATTTGAAGTACAAAGAACAATTAAGAAGTAACCTGTTCATTTTAGAAAACAAGTAAGTAGAATATCACCATAATATTTGTATTATTACTCATACACACTGTAAGGTTAATTCATGCTATTTCTGTGCCTAAAAATAGAGATTCTGCACCATTCTGTCCAAGAATCCCCATGTCTTAAACAGTGATTTACAGCCAGAATGGACGACAAATTCCTATTTTTCGACACACAAATTACCCAACTCAACCGCTAGAATTTAGATGTTATAGAACAAACAACTGTTTTAATTGTATAGCATTAGATATACTATTTATACTTCTCCACACCACTAGCTTACTTTTTTCTGTTAACTGAACCCCAGTTTAGTAACACATTAATTCAAGAATACCCATGCCTACTAGTTGTTGTTCCCAATGCACAATCACACACCATTACATACATCTTTATCATCTTACTCAAACACTCATGCAGACAGCACACATACATTGCAGAACACCCCAACCCATACCTTCTTTATTTTTTTCAACAGACCCTAAAGAATGCCTACCAAAAATCAAGTCCGTAGAAAGCAACGCAGAAGTAGAGCAAATGAAAATAAAAGTGTCCAACATAAGCATCCATCTCTAGCACAATTTGTAAAAAAAAAGTTGAAACAAAACAGCTAATGCAGTCATTTAGTGAAGCAAAAGAAGTTTCAAGTACAAAAACTTTGCCTCCTCTATCAAAATGTAAACCAAACCAAAAAACAATTAGCAGAAAATCAGCTATCACTACAGATAAAACTGCTTCTTTAACTCTTGATGTAGTTCAAAGTAAGCATACCAAGAAAAGTATTTTAGCCAAAATGTTCTGTCACAAAGTCCTTCAAAATCTTATAAAAACAGGAGAGAAACCAGGTTCAATGCTTAAAACCTATCGTAGGAAATTAACCTTAGAAGCGTTGATAGACAGTGAAATTCTTCTCAAAAGAAAGTTATTTATTTTAGTGCTAAACAAAATGAAACCACTAACAAAACTAATAACTAAATTAGAAAAAAAAAACTTCGCAATAAACGAAATGTCAACAGAAAGAACTTCTTAAGTATCTGCGGAGGTGAATGGAGTCACACTACGAGCACAGAACCATACTTTAATGAAGAAGCATACAAAACAAAAGCAAACAAACACAATTGCCATACATAGCAGCGGTCGAGGTTATGAAAAAGTTAATACCATAATGGAACAAGAAGCACTCCTTACAAAAACATGTCCTGAAAACTTAGAATTACCACTCCATTCAACTGAATCAGAATGTCTAGTGTACAAATGGCCGTGCACATCAATGTTTCACATTCCCAAACGATTTTTCAAGTCTTTACGCCAATTCCCCAATCAATATGTGAAAAGCAAAGACAAAATCAAAATTAAACTACTGCAAAATATGGATACCTGTCCAGTATGCAAGTACACAGGACTACAAGGACATTCATTGGCCTGCATTACAGGACCTACTTGCAAAACCACCTTCCATGATATCAAAAGGATATCAACACATCATTCAACTATAAGAAATCTAGTTTATAAACTGTACTATGCTAAAAGTCCTGCTGTAGCACTAGCCGATTTAAATAACATTCTTCTACATGGTACAGCAAAAGACCTACTAGAAGAAATCGACTATATCCAGAAAAAATATTTTGGAAGTGAAACCCACTTACAGAATGAAATAGCTGTAAACCAAATTAGTACCAATTCTACACATGCCAACCTTTTACTACAAACATTCAAAAAAGAAATACTAAAATTTAAAAGTACATCAGTTGAAGTACGAAACCATGTGTGTGTATATTGCCGCAGAACTTTTTATAAAAGTAACACAAACACTGTGGACGTATCATACACAATAGAAGACAATGAAGATTCTAAATGGTTTGAATTAGCTCTCTACCTTATAGCAGAAAGCAAATACGAAATAACTGACCCTGTAATACTTTTTAGTTACTGCACTACAAAACTTGACAACAACCAAACTCCTTCACGTGCTATCACAAATAATTTGGAATTATATCCACTACCAAAACCCCTTAAACAACTTAATTTATATGAGAGCATCATAATTCAAACTGCACCCATTTCAAGCAATAATACGCCTTCAACCAAAAACTGCAAAATTACCTCCCTCTGAATTAGTGAAAGGTATTTGTGGGAAAGTAGTGTATTTACCATTAGATCTAAAAGAAAATGTGCACACTCTAGGAGTGCAACGTCCAATGCAACAATCTTTAATTATCTTGGTAAATGGAGTACCTACAAAAGACAAAAACATTTGGCAACAGCTGGTAGATTTACATAAAGTTAGAGAAGCTTTGCAATATCTTAAAGATAATAATGAATATTGCAAAGAAATTAATATTGAAGAAAACTTGAAGGATACAACATAAATAATTCAAGAGACACAAGAAGCTGGTCAATTTGAGCTCCTAGATCCTGCTATAATATCAAACACGTTAGGCCATTATACAATTCATCCATTGTACTCTAATGACACCATAGAAGATGCACTGGAAACGTAACAAATCCATCAAACAAAAAGATCACCAATCAACATATGGGAAAAAAGTATAGAAGTACATGCTTTTCCTCTACTCTTTCCTACTGGCAAAGGAGGAAGGTACGATGATAGACCTATTCAAATATCAGCATCAGAATACCACTCATTACGGATGTATTCTGAAGATCCCAGATTTAGACAAAATGTGGAATACATATTCCACCTACTCTTTGAAAGTGAACTAGCAACTATCAGGATCACACTTTCAAAATATGACAGCTACACAATTATTACAAAAAGTGCAACAAACATATGATGTTTTACAATCAAATATTACAAATCTATTAGCAAATATGCGTGGTACTAAAGAGTACTGGTTTCGACGTCACGGAGATGTACGTTGTATGATCAGAAACCTTGGCCCACCCACTTGGTTTGTTACATTAAGTTGTGCAGAATATGCATGGGGAGATTTATATGATTTCCTACGCATATCAAACAAAAACAAAACAAACATAGATATACTAACACCTGGAGAACTTTGTTCTCTGGATCCTGTTAATGTTTCAAGATAATTTCACCATTACTTCATAGCTATGCTACATTTTATTTGTAATAAAACTGTTCCTCCCCTTGGAGAAGTGCAACACTTCTTTTGGAGAAAAGAATACCAAGCCAGAGGAGCACCACATATCAACATGCTTTTATGGATTAAAGATGCTCCTAAATTTGGTCAAGACAGTGATGCCACTGTTTTACAGTTTATTGAAAAATATGACACTTGTGAAATTCCATCGGAATCCAAAAATAGTGATCTTCATGCACAAATTTTACAATTTCAAAGACACAAATGTGGCAAATATTGTCGTCTCAAATACAAAAACAAAGGGAAATACAACACCAAATGCTGATTTGGTTTCCATAGACCAGTTGCAAATACAGGTAAAGTGAACAACCTCATGTCTTCAGTTAGACAAAGTGTTAAAGGTAAGTCACCTAAAAATACATATTACATAAAAAGAAAAGAAGAAGAAAAATATATCAACGATTACAATGCAATCATTGCCCACTTATGGAATGCAAACATAGATGTGCAGTACATTGCAGACAATTCTGCAATTGCACGATATGTCACAGCATATTTAACCAAAGCAGAAAAGACAGAGCTGCAAGACCTCTGGAATGACCTCTCATCAGATAAAACAGCTTGGGCATAAAAATGCTGTCCCATAGAGAATGTGGATCCTATGAAGCAGCTGATCGTTTAACTGGTACTGCACTGTATGGTAAATCTGAAAATATAGTATGGCTAAGTCTTGGTCCAGCTAAATCTAGAAAAAGAGTTCTAAAATCATACGAAGATATAGGGCCTCATTACACGGTAGGCGGTGGATCAAGGTGCTATTAGCACCTTGGTCCAGGCCGGTAAAATACTGGCACCGCCTTGGAGGAAAGGGGAATTACCGCCCTATTCCAAGGTTGGCGGGGCGGTAATTTCCCCTTCCCCCATTGCCCTTCCCCATTCCCATTTTTGCCCTATAGGGCTCTATGGGAATGGGGAAGGCACTAATTACGGTGCCGTGAATTGCGGTACCGTAATTAGCACCCTGGTCCCTTTACGGGTTGGTTTTTAACACCTGCCAGCAGGCCCCCACACATGTCCCCCAGCACCCCCACCCCCCAGCATTGCGGGGCACCTGCCAGCAGGCCCCCACTCATGTCCCCCAGCACCCCCACCCCCCAGCAGTGCGGGGTACCTGCCAGCAGGCCCCCACTCATGTCCCCCTGCACCCCACCCCCCAACAGTGCGGGGCACCTGCCAGCAGGCCCCCACTCATGTCGCACTCATGTACCCTGCACCCCCACCCCCCAGCAGTGCAGGGCACCTGCCAGCAGGCCCCCACTCATGTCCCCCTGCACCCCCACACCCCAGCAGTGCGGGGCACCTGCCAGCAGGCCCCCACTCATGTCCCACTCATGTCCCCCTGCACCCCCACCCCCAGCAGTGCGGGGCACCTGCCAGCAGGCCCCCACTCATGTCCCCCTGCGCCCCCACCCCCCAGCAGTGCGGTGCACCTGCCAGCAGGCCCCCACTCATGTCCCACTCATGTCCCCCAGCACCCCCACCCCCCAGCAGTCCGGGGCACCTGCCAGCAGGGCCCCACTTATGTCCCACTCATGTCCTCCCTACACGAAATAAAGATGCACAATCATGGCCCACTTCTACACCAAAAAACCATATGCCGCCACCCCATTCTTGAGACGCAATAATTTCCCAATCCACATCAACACATGTCCATCACACACATACACTGGTTGGCATTGCTTGTGTAAACCCACATTTTCACATGCATCAACCCAATGATCAAAACCCACACATGTAACTAACATATGAAAATGCATTATGTACATAAATAAATAAATGAAATGAAAGCATACCAAAATATAAAACATGAAATGAAAAGCATGTGAAAAAGATGAGTGAATGAAAATGATAACCAATCCAAAAACATTTGAAAGAAAAACAGTCCTAACTCTCCCTCCACCAACACAAATCCAAAGGAAAGGTAAAAAAATGATATCCATTGTTTAATGTTCATAATGAAAGCTAAAAAAGATAAATCAATCCATAGTTCAACTATTTACAATACATTGTCCAAAAAAAAAATCAATTTCTCCATGTCCATAATGAAAAAAAAATGCCAAATTAATCCATGATCAAACTATATACAATCCATTGTCCAAAATAAAAATCCATTAATCCATGTGCAAAATTCCAAAAAAGATATCAAATGAATCCATTGTCCAACGATGTAAAAGGTCCATGAGCCCAACCAAACAAATGAAACCTACCTAAGAAACTACCTAAAAATAAAACTATATACAAATGTGTGTGGCATTGTCCATTGACCACAAAAGGAAAAGGAAACCTAACTTTAAAAACTATTTACAATGGCAGCGGGCTAGTCCGACGGCTCACTTTTGGATGTCCCGGGCCAGGGCATCATCGAACTCCCGCTCAATGTCCTGGAGGCGGTCCTCTTCCATGGCCCCGAGGGTTCGCAGGGACGATGACATGTTCTCCTCCAACTCCCTGCGAATTGCCTCGAGGCACTCGGGCCGCCTCAGGGCCCTCCGCATGGAGTTCTCCGCCCTGACCATTGTGAGCCATGCCTCTTCCGCCCACTGCCGCTCTGCATCTATGGCGTGGCCCAACCGCTGCCACACGGAAGACACTTGAAATCCAGGGTCCTCCTGCCCTGTGGCCGATGCCTGCCCCTCCGATATTGAAGGCCCCCAGTCATCGTGGCTCCCACCTTGTTGCTGCTGCTGCTGTGCCTGTGCCCTGGCTCTTGCTGCCTGCACATCCTCCTCCGGCTGGGGTGAAGTTGTTGAGGTGGCCACCCCTACTGGACATCCGACTCCCGAATGTGGCAGGGATGTGTCCTCCACCAGCCTGGCCGCAGGGTCAGAGGCAGCTCCACAGGGTACCCAGGTGATACATGGGTGGGAAGATGGTATGGAGGACGACTGGCGCATAGGGGGTGCAGGTGAGGAGGGGGTAGTGGTGAGCTGTCCCAGTAGGTCAAAACGGTCAACGATCCATTCGAGATGACGTGCAGTCTCCACATGAAAAGACTGCAGGTCACCTCACATGGCCCATTGACGCAACGCCACCCCACCCAGGACAGGCTCAACCCGGTCCCGGATAGCCACGTCTGCAGGGAGCGGAAGGCCAGTTGTTGTGCGCTCATCCCCTCCCTGAAAACAGGTCTGGACGTAGGCAACCCTGCTGGAGCCAGATGATGCAGTGACAGGATCAGGGACAGGATTGCACACAGGCACCTCAGCGGCGGCCTGTGCTGCCTCATATCCCTGGTCCTGCACTGCACCACTAGCACCAGTGGAATCCCCACCTCCAGACCCCGTGTGTGTCCCTTCCACAGCCTCCTCCTCAACCAAACGCCCCACCAACCTGGATGACTCCATGCCATCTTCCTCCGTCGGACCCTGTGGGGTCTCAGCTGCCCCCTCTGCTGCCGAGGAGCCCACCTCCAACCTCTGCCTCTTGGACCTACCCTCGGCAGCTGCGGCCTGGGACGTGGCACCAGACTCCTCACTCCCCTACGAGATGACAATCTGGGAGGGGAGCCGGGCCTTGCGTCTCCGGCTGGTGGTGCAATCCCTGCCGCTGTGCTCCACAGCACCCTCTCCGCCCTCTTCATCAGTCGACGCTGCATACAGGGAGAGATAAAACACAGGCATCAGGGCACAGTACATTGGACTGATACACACATGACAGTTGTACATGAGTAGCATAGTCAAAATTCAGACAGGGCATCACACTCCATGACACACATGTCATTTTAACTCACACACATGAGCATTTACACAGCAATATTGCACCAGGCAGCAGCATCCATACACATTCAACAGCATGTACAGCCAAAGGAGAGCCGGACATCACATGAAACAATGGTAGTGCACTAGACATGCACACCCGCCACCACACTTACATGTATGTGTACATATCCAAGTGTCGCAGTGATGAGATCGCCATACATGTCACATCTGACATTCAGCCTTCTACATATCAGTGTCACGTGCATCCATGTTGCATCACAGTTGCACACTTGTCAAATACACATACATGCACATGTACACAGTGGAGATACATGCATAATGAACTAACATCCGTGCCACAACCATGCCAATGTACATACACAGAAATTCAAATATGTGTGCTCCAACTCCTGCATTTGCCCAGCATGCTTACCAACACATACACCATCGATGTGTCTCACACCTGAGAGGACTCACATGTGGTAGCCTCACGCCTATGTTCATACACATCCCTACATGGCCCTACAAAAACACATGTGCAACCTGCACACTAAAGGCACAGCACGACACGCACATGGTCCAATCACCATGCATGCACACTTACTGCTCGACTCCAGACGGGTCTGCCTCTCAAGGATCTGGACGTAGAGCGCTGGGCATATGCGTTCCAGGGCCCTCATTTGGTGGTCCGACAGCTGGACCCGGCGCCCCTTGGTATCCGCTGCCTTAGCGAGGCGCCGGGCCTTGTTGAGGGTCCTGGACCTGAAGTCCTCCCAGCGCTTCTTGACATGATGTAAGTCGCGGACTGCCACCCCCTCCGCGTAGATGGCAGTCACGATGTCCATCCAGATCCTTGTCCATCCTTCCTTGAACTTCCAAAGAGGGCATCATACTGCCTCAGGACTTGCTCCACCAGGACACCAACTTCCCTGGCACTGAAGCTGGTGGCCCTCTGCCTCTCTGGCTGGGGGTTGCCAGTGGTGCCAGATGGTGTTGTGCCCGACATGGCAACCCCAGAGGCAGGAGTGAGTGGGCAACTGGGTCCTGGGGCTGGGCTGTGGAGCGATGGTATACCAGTCGGGAGTCTTCGGTTCCAGCAGGGGTGGTCACAGCAACTGCACACCTGGCTGACTTGCAGGCAGCAAATAGCAGGGCACGTGGGCAGCAGGCAGTCAGACAGCAGCAGATGGCAGGTGGGAGGGTGCTCGGAGCTCTGAGGGGCAGTAATTCGGCCTTCTGGGCAGGAGCGTGGTCTTCCGTGTGTTGTTGCGTGGCCAGCTTGATACACAGTGATTTGGCACGTGAAAATCTTGCACGTCAGCGTGTAATTCGAGGAAAGGCCCTTCGCGTGTAAGCGCGTCAGCACACGTACACGGTTTCATTGGACCAAAGGCCCTTTGCGTGTAAGAGCTTCTGTGACGTGATCCTCGCGGGCGTTTCCCTCATGACGTGGCATTGCGCCTGGAAAAACTGCACGTCCACGTGTCGATGCGTGTATTCCGAGGAAAGGGCCCACGCGCGTAAGTGACGTGATGCGCGCGGGCGTTTCCATCAACAGGGGTACATGTTCATCGTACACATCCAAAAAATGCTCGTCCGAGTGTCAGCTCGTGTAATTGGAGGAAAGGGCCTTAGCGCATACACGCGTATGTGACATGTACTTGTGGGCTGGTTTAAAAGCTATGTGTCGGACACCATTTCCTTGTACGTGCTTTTTGTGGAGAGCGAGTGGGTGAATTCTGTACTTCTTGTCGGTTCACACGCGATTACTTCACAGCGTTTCAAGTTCGTAATCCCTGTTACCTCTGACAGCTTTTTTCTGATTTTTTGTTGGGCCTGTTTCCTCAAACAGCATACAATTCTTCTTTTGGTGGGGGTGTTGACAACGCGCACACGCGTGTATTTTTCACGTTCTTTTTCCAGGCAGACGGTGAGTCGCGCACGTATTTAAAAACTGTGCTAGCCCCGTATGTCGCGTACCCCTTCAGAGGTCATTGTAGGCTGCGTGTATTACGTATACTCTTATTTTTGTGTTTCTGGGTGCCACAGCGTAGTGCGGGTATATTTTTTCACACACATGGTCTACGAGGGGTTGCGTGCACGTTCTTTTTTGATTTTGGGCTGCCTGTGCATTGCATGACCCGTCATCTTCCCCCAGGGGTCACAGACAGCCTTGTTAGAGCACTAGTGTATGAATTCCATCTAGTACCCTACCCCTTTCATCCCCAATTGCCCAGGACAATTGTTTACTGCAACTTCCATACGCACAACAACATCAGTGCCATGGTTGGGAGGCGACCAAGCGGTAAGGGAGGCAAAGGTGGCCGACCTTCAAAAGGTGGCTGTGGTGGGTGTGGTAGGGGACGTGGCCGGGATTCACAGGGTGCTCCTATACCCCCATGTGTGGAGGACCAATCAGGGATACACATGCCCCCTCCATGGTTGAGGGAAACGTGTCTGACACCATCTCAGCTCAGCCCTTGTTGGACCAGCCCATTGTGGCACCTGACCTGGCACAGGGGGACTCCCAGGCTGACTTCCAGGTCAGCAAGTCTAGTCCACATGTGGCGGTGCAAGTTGTTGTCACCAAGCCACGTGGATCTGGGGCAGCTATGTCATCTGCTGCCCTGAGTAGGCAGGGTGGGGAGGCTGCAGGGGCAGCTGCAGCTCCATCCGCCCCAGCTCTGACTCTCCCAGCCAGGACAGTGTCGGTTCAGGTCCATCAAACTGACGTTCCCCCTACCAACATTACCCTGCAACCAATGCCTGCAACAAGACCTATGGTCATTGTGCATTCCCACACTACTACTACCCAGTCCACCGGTGCTTCTGCACCTACTGACCAGAGCGGCGTAAGCCAGTCTGGCTCCGCTCCACCTTTAAAGAAGAGGAAGAAGGGTGCTCTGGCACGACAGGCTGAGACCCCAGACACGGCTACACACTCCGGCACGTCAAGGAAGCCTTGCTTTAATGACACAGAACTTGATGCACTTGTGTCCTATGTGTCGGCACATGGCCACGAAATGCTGGTGACTGCATGGTCCAAGACCACAACTGGTCAACGTAAGGCAAACTGGCAGATCATCGCCGACCGCATAAGTGCCCTTGGATTTGTGAGGCGCACAGCTGATGATTGCTGCAAGCGGTGGAATGACCTGAAACGCAGAGCAAAGAACAAGCTGGCCTCAAATTATGCCGCTACTCTGGTGACTGGCGGTGGGTCTCCACGAGAGGACAACAAACTCACTGAACATGAGTTTGTTGCTGGGGCCTTTGTCACAGAGGAACAGATCTAAGGCGTGGGAGAACTACCTGATTACGATGCATTGTCCGGTGAGTGCCCATGCATGTGTGTGTAATCCATGTGTATGTTGTTTGAGTGACGGGTTCAGATTGAGTGCCAGGTGAGGGTGTGTGCACCGGAGTGGTATGGGTCACCCATGTGCTTCCTCCCATACATTCATGTGCCTTGGATTTGGGTATGACTGTATCCCTTCTGGCCACAGTTGCCAATTAAGCCCACATTTGTGCACTTTACCTTGAACTGTTGTCTTGCAACTAAATTGGTCTGATTTAGTAAGTCTTCATTCATGCTGATTGTTTGCACTCTCCCCTTTTTGCTAGACAATTTTATGCCCTATTGCGACATATGTGATATGCTTCGGTGATTGTTTACAGGCCACATTGGGGCACTAATATTACCTGGTTATGTTAATGATTTCACCATTCAGGCTGATGGAGTATTGGCCTGCATATAAAATTATCATAAGGGGCTGTTTGCATGTGGAACATGACAGATGTTTCCTGTGATGTCAAAGTGACCAACCTTTGATCAGCCCACAATGACAGTATTTTTGGACACTGGATGTGTTTCAGTGTGTGGCACACGCATATTTTGAAACACTACTCAGCATTAATCTTCTCATCATGTTGATGTCACATGGATGTGTGACAGTACTCTATCACTGACATATGACATATTGCTGTAGTTTTGTACTTTACCGTGGATATGCTACATGACATCTGTGTGGTGGCATGTGTCATGTATGTGTATTAGACATGCCATTCACAGCCTGGTGTGTGATGCCTGTGCTACCCAACATGCTACAAATGTGTTGCTTTTCCATCTTGCTCTCCCCAGTGTCTGCCTTTTTGACTCCACTTCCAACTCTTTGACAGTGCATGCATGGCAGGGTTATAGTCATGTGGGACATGTGTTGATCATGTACTGGATCTGTGGCTTGTCACGGCCTATGTGTTTGCTATGGTGCTCATGCCTGTTTCCATCTGTTGTCTTTCATGTTTTTGCAGGTGATGACGCACTTGATGCTGTTGAGGTTGAGGAGATGGTGCAGACCCAGGAGGAATCTCTGGCACGACCGGGCACCAGTCGGGGACGTGGTATGGTGGTGGGTGAGAACCCAACGTTACTGCAGGCCATACTCTCCAGGGGTGTCTCTGGGTGAACCTCGCCAGACCTCTATTCGGGTGCTGAATCGGATGATGAGACTTATGTGCTGTCGCAGGTAAGTGTTTCTGGCAGGGATTCTGTTCTCTCCAACCCACCTGCACCAGGGGGAGAACCCTCTATGGGGATGTCAGTGTTGGTAGGTCCGCCTTTGGCGGTTACGGATGCAGGGTCACACTCCACAGCATCTGATCCTGTTCCTGGGCCAGCAGATCAGAGGGGGAATGCAGTCCTGCAGCCTCAGGCAGTGCCAGCACAGCAAGGTGCAGATCGCCTTGCCCCAAACAGGTGTGGTGCCCATCGACGTGATGGCCGTGCACCACCAGGCAATACTGTATGGGAAAACTCCATGTACGGTATTGCAACCCAACAGGCAGCATCAGTAGAAATGATGGCTCAGGCAATGGAGAGGGTGGCCACTTCCATTATCCCCACTGAAAGGCAGATGGAGCAACAACAGCAGGCAACAGACTCCATTTGCCAATCACACAGGGAAGACATGTTGGCGTCCAACAGGGACCGACGGGAGGCACTGGAGACTCTGCGCCAATCGATATCAATAGAGTCCCAGGCCCACAGGGAATCCCTGAGGGAAGAACTACATACCCTCAGGCAGACTCTGGTTGACCTTGGGGCTTCCACTAATCCTAGGGCACAACAGCAGCTGGAACAGCTCACACATTCACTCTCAGCTGAGATGCAGGCAACACGTGAGGAGATCCGGGCATCACGCGAGGCCATGCATGCAGAAATGCAGGCAATCCGTGATGTGCTGCATGGGGATCTCCGCACATTAATCCTCCAGAATCAGACCTTCCAGACCTGCATGCTTGCTGCCATGGAGGACCATACCCGGGCTTTGCGTGGGCTGCCTCCCATAGTGCCACCACCTCCTGATGCAGCATCAGAGGGTGAGGAGAGCGATAGCAGTTCTCCCACAATGGCATAGCCGTGCAGGCCATGAGCCCAAGGAGGTATTTTCTTTGCAACATCCACGCAGGTGGGTGTTGGTGTGCACCCTGTCCTCAAACCTCCTGGATGGCCTCCCCCACCCCCCTGTCCCCCACATGGCCATTTTTGATTTTTTTTTTTCTACAGTGTGTTGCCTTGTGTGGCTCCCGTGGGCATCACTGTATTCCGGCTGGGCACATGCAGGCTTGTCCTGAGTTTGGGTTAGATGCTTGGGTTCGTGAGAAACACACCCCTCCTGCTTCCCGTTACCATGGGCTTGCGAAGGGTGTGACCAAGTGACAGTGAATTACACAGTGACGTTGGGCTCCCATGAGCTGTGTGGGCAGTCTGTAGTCAATACTGTGTGAACATTCCTAGTGGATATTGTTGTTGTTTTCTACACTGCATGGTGTATTGATATGTGCTTGTGCATCCTTGTCTTCCTCCTAATTTGCAGGTTCCTTCCTCATGTCTTCACAAGGCCGTCTACTTTGCAGATGGAGTTCATGTTGTATGCAGTACACCGAGTAATTTGCGTGGCAGTAACACTGTACAGATGGAAGCGGTCGATGTGCTGGCGTATTCAGGTTGTAAGTCTTGCACTACTTTGAATTTGTACTGTCATATTTTGCCACTGTTTCATCCTGTGTTTCTGTATTGTGTTGCTGGTAAGTATTTGTTCATGTGTGCTGTTTCTTATTGATTACTGGGAGCATATTGTCTGTGGCCTGTTTCCATTTCGGACAGTGCACTTTGTGACACTTGTGTAATGTGTTGTGCATTCATTTGGTTGCTTTCACATTGCATGACATGCCATGGTGTGTTGGGTAGCTGCGATGGGGAGGGGTTGGGTGACATGGCACTATTATCATGTTGTATTTTGCAAGGGGGTAGTCATTCATGCAGCAGGTAGGGATGCACACAATGTAGCACTTCCAGGTGACCAATCTCAGGCTGGTATTGTAGTGACAGTTGATTGTCCCCTATGTCATCATCATTGATTGTCAGCTGGTATGTGCCAGGGCTGTGTGCACTCTGCAGGGGTGTGATTTTATGTGATTTTAGGTGAGGTAATTGGCCACCAGCTGTGTACGTGCTGCCTCACCATGTGCCCTTTCCCCTCCCATGCGCAGTGGGCATGCATTTGGTTGGGGATGTGGGGGTACTACCATGTCCACCGGCAGGCCCCGGCGTGTTGCAACGTTGTGCAGGACACATGCTGCCACTATGATCCTGCACACTACTGGGGGAGCGTATAGTAGCTGCCCACCAGAACGGTCAAGGGAGCGAAAGCGTGACTTGAGCACTCCGAATGTGCGCTCCACTATGCCCCGAGTTGTAATATGGGCTGTGTTGTATCTTATCTCGGGTGGCATGGTGGGGTTCCGAATTGGCATCAGCCTGTGGGTGCTCAGAGGGTAGGCACTGTCCACTGGGGAGGTGATGACGGGTATCATTAGTGGGGTTGTGACATTACTCAGTATCTGACATGCATGCATGTGCAGAGGCATTTATACTCACCGAGCAGCCATGTATCGCCATGCCGCCCAGCTTCTAGGTCCCGGTTTAGGGTTGACATTCTGTAAATGAAACTGTTGTGGGTGGACCCTGGATAGTTGGCATATACTAAGGTGATGATTCCCTTGGCATCACATAGTACCTTGACGTTGATGGAATGCCAGTGCTTGCGGTTTCTGTAGATGTGCTCTGATGCCCTGGGGGGACATAGAGCCACATGGGTGCAATCAATGGCACCTAGCACTTTGGGGAATTGTGCCACTGCGTAAAAATCCTGGATGGCAGCCTGCCTTTCTGCAGGTGTTCTGGGTAGGTATATGTGCCTGCGGACTGATGGGCGTGCAGTCATGATGGCCAACACCTGGTGTAGGCAGCGTGACTGCGTGGCCTGTGACACCCCTCCCACTATAGCAGTTGTCCGCTGAAATGATCCAGTGGCCTGCTAGACCACTGCTGCTAGGAACGGTATATTCATCCTGGCGTCTGAGCTTGTTTGTTGTTTGCGCGCACTTTTATGCTGCGCGGGTCCACGTATGCCTGCTTCCTGCTGAAGTACATGTTTCCGGATTACCGCATATTTTTTGGCGCACGCGTTAGCCCCGTTCGATTCCATGAATACGTGTTTTGAACGTGCGTGTGGGCGTTCCGCGCATTTGCCTCCTGTACTTCCCCCGTGACGCCCACATTTTCGAGCGTTGTTCCATATTCCGCGTGTCACGCCCCCCTGTTCCGCCTACTTTTGTTGTGTGTGCCACGCTATGTGCGATTTCACTCTGCGCGTAGCGCACACTGTTTGAATTTTGGCGCACTTCCTGGGATTTACAGGTGCACAGACTTACATGAATCGCTGTGCGCGGGTTTCGCTGCGATTTGCGCACTAGCGCTGCGATTTGAACGCTTTCGCACACTTGCACCGAAAATTTCAGCGCACATTAATTCCATGAATCGGCCTGGAAATCTTCCAGATTTCATAAATGTGGAAACATACATGCACTCTCTGCAACAATGTGACATAAGAAGAAATCCCCAATGAACGCTTCATATATATATATCAACACCTAATTGTGAATCCATTCCATTTCAGCAACTTGTACAAAATGCAAACCATGGTAGATTATGTACTACATGCAATTCGGATGATCGCTCCACGTTAGTAATACAAACACATAGTAAATACGTAATACTAATGCTTCTATGTTACAATGCAGATGGTACCAAAAACAACTGCAAGTTGACTGGATTCACACATGGTCAAATATCACTTGGTAAGAAAACCTTCACAACAATAGGTATAATCTACCACGCAGGAGCCATAACCAATTCAGGGCACTACACTGCATATATAAAAAAGAAATGTGGATGGTTTGAATGCAATGATAGTACCATTACTCTAAAGCAGAGATTACCAGCAAATCTTACAAACGCTTATTTAATGTTCTTAAAACCAGAATTTGATAACTAAACTGTACTTAAACCTTAAGTAAACTTATAGTAAAAAAATATAAACTGTTAGAATATTCCAAAAGCTATCTAACTGCCCAAAGATTCTACAACTAATCAGATAAATGAATACCACTAAATTAGAGCAAAAAATAGACAGAATACGCCAATTGGTATCTAACTGTCCCAAAATTTTACAATATCCAAACAGATAAATCAATACCACTAAAATATATAAAAAAAATAGACAGTTAGTATACGCCTACTGGTATCTACCTGGTCCAAAATTTTACAATATCCAAACAAATAAATAATATGTTACTGCTCCAAAAAACTGCAACAAGCCAATGTATAAATCATTAGCCAGAAACAACAAGTGAACACTGAAAACAAACAAACAAATAAACTGTAGTATAACAGAAAAAGTTTATTTTTTTAATCCAACATGGATTTTTTTTCTCCCACAGAACCAATGATTTTAGCAACAAACACAGAAACTGAGCAAATTGCACAGTACTCTGGTTTGTAATCTACTAAATATGAGGATCCGAAAAAAAAATGTTGATTGTACAATGTAATAAGTAATTACAAAATACTAATACTAACATGCTATTTTCTTTTATCACAGAAATGAACAACAAATACATGTACTCCAGTTACTAAACCAAACAGTAAGTATATTACAATAAGTACAACCATCGCAGCATATCACACCCATAGTGGCTTATAACTTTGTTCCTTATAAATTTGTTTTTTACTCAAAGTTATAAGCAACTATGAGTATGATATGCTGCGGTGGTTCTGGCCAGGGCATAGAGTCTTGGGTGCATGGCCATATCACACCCATAGAGTCAAACATTTCAACTATGGCCTATGGAAACTTTTAATGTTCTCGGACATTATGAGTGTTCTTAGAACACATTCAACTTGCCAGAGAACAATACGGACAGTGTCCTCAGGACACCCCCATTTGTTTATTTGCAAACATTTCAGGACACTGCGAGTGTTCTTAGAACACATTCAACTTGCCAGTGAACAATATGGACAGTGTCTTCAGGACACCCCCTACGAACATTTCAGGACACTGCAAGTGTTCTTAGAACACTTTCAACTTGACAACGAACAATACAGACAGCGTCCTCAGGACACCCCCATTTTGTTTGTTAGCGAACATTTCAGGACACTGCAAGTGTTCTTAGAACACATTCAATTTACCATCGAACAATACGGACAGCGTCCTCAGGACACCCCCATTTTGTTTATTTACGAACATTTCAGGACACCACGAGTGTTCTTAGAATACATTCAACTTGCCAGAGAACAATACGGACAGCGTCCTCAGGACACCCCCATTTTGTTTATTTGCGAACATTTCAGGACACTGCGAGTGTGCTTAGAGCACATTCAACTTGCCATCGAACAATACAGACAGCGTCCTCAGGACACCCCCATTTTGTTTTTTTACGAACATTTCAGAACACCGTGAGTGTTCTTAGAACACATTCAACTTCCCATCGAACAATACGACAGGGTCCTCAAGACACCCCCATTTTGTTTATTTACGAACATTTCAGGATACCACGAGTGCTCTTAGAACACATTCAACTTTCCAACGAACAATACGGACAGCGTCCTCTGGACACCCCCATTTTGTTTATTTACAAACATTTCAGGACACCACGAGTGTTCTTAGAACACATTCAACTTCCCATCGAATACGGACATCGTCTTCAGGACACCCCCATTTTATTTATTTACGAACATTTCAGGACACCACGAGTGTTCTTAGAACACATTCAACTTCCCATCGAATACGGACATCGTCTTCAGGACACCCCCATTTTATTTATTTACGAACATTTCAGGACACCACGAGTGTTCTTAGAACACATTCAACTTGCCACAGAACAATACGGACAGCGTCTTCAGGACACCCCCTATGAACATTTCAGGACACCGCGAGTGTTCTTAGAACACTTTAAACTTGACAATGAACAATACGGACAGCGTCCTCAGTACACCCCCATTTTGTTTATTTACGAACATTTCAGGACACCACATGTGTTCTTAGAACACATTCACCTTACCAGAGAACAATACGGACAGTGTCCTCAGGACACCCCCATTTTGTTTATTTACGAACATTTCAGGACACCGCGAGTGTTCTTACAACAGTTTCAGCTTGCTTGCGAACAAAACTGACACATATTGCGTCCTCAGAACACCCCCCATTTAGTTTATTTAGAACATTTCAGAACAGCCGTGTTGTCCGCAGACAAATCGAACACAACAAGAGCGTCTACCACATAAAAAAACACATTTAACCTATCTCATACTCTCCCACCCTCCCCAAACACTCTTACACACGAACACACTCTACTAAATACAAATTTCAAACCAAGTTTCACCGCGCTGTCCGCAGACGTCCACGAATCCAAGATGGTGGGCGCTACCGAAAATCTGACGCGCTTCACGCTCCACGCCGTCCAATCAGCGAACACGTTGCATGTCCGCGGACATCACGCAAGCCGATTGACCAATCAGGACACTGTCCGCGGGGTGAACAGGGAAGTGTGTCCACGGACCGAACACAGATATCACTAATTTTTTATGACCTACTTTTTGGTCATTTTCTTAAAAACGACTTGACGGATTATCACCAAATTTGCAAATGCACGCTTTCCGGACCAAGCAGCTGCTCCTGGTCCAAATTTGGTGAAAATCCGTTCAGCGGTTTGGGCTGTAGGCGTGAGCAAAGTTTTTTCCCCATTCAGTCTATAGGAAAAAAAGACGTTTTGGGACACCCTTATAACTTTGCCCCCCCCGGGACAAATCCTCACCAAAGTTTGCAAAACAATGCAGAGTGGGCCAACGATTTTCATGATTCGAAACAGTGGGCCTGATTCATTAAAGTGTTTTTATAATGGTGCAATCCCATAGGAAAACGTTCCGTGAATCAGGCTCTGTGTTGTGCTGAATTGTCAAGACAAACGCGTTGCCCAGTCGCTCCTGAACTATCCTTCGTCCCCTGTGTGGCCTGGCCAATTTGATTCCGAATTTCTGAGTTGCGAAAAAGTTCGACAGAGAATATAACAACTGAAGAAACAAGTGAGAGATGCCTTTCTGCTAAAGTGCATTATTTTAGCCATTCGCTTGGAGAAATAAGTGTTGGGCTTGTTCAGTACGGGGCCCAGGAAGAGACATTATTTGATTTCTGGATGTGGAAACGTTCATTTAATTGTATCCGTCACGCTCTAACTCAACAATAACCACATTGTTCTCCTTGGAAAGACAAAACTTAAAACAAGAAATAAAATACCCCAGATCAAGCAGATAACCTCTTTTTTTGCCCTGCAATGTTTTAAAACAATATACTCAAACCACATAACAAGAGAGCACTCACAGTTACCGAACTGATGGTAATTAGCCTTACTTTTTCAGGGTCCTTCTGATAGAATGCAGAAGATAGCAAATGGCCTGATTCATGGAATCTTTAGCCCGGTGCAAGACTTTGCAAAGTGACTTTGTTTACACTGCGCTAACAATTCCATGAATCAGGCCCAAAAACGTCTAAAAACATACACAATTGATCAAATCACAAATAAGACAAACAAGGATTTGCAAAGCCAATATATCTGGCTCTGTAAATGTTTGCAAATTCCCCCCTCTGTGTGCCTCTCCCAGCACAAGAAAAATGTCCCTCTAACTGTGGTAAGCCACATCACCTTTGCAAACGCTTGTCATTGTGAATTTGCCAATGATTGTCAATGTAGATTTGCCACCGACACGAATAATCAACGCTGCCTTTTCATAATGTCTGCCAGATTTCCCAGCTCCCTTTTTATTGCACAGCCTTATTTGCATGTTGGTTCCTCTGACTAGCACCTACAAGGCATGTTCCATAACTCAGGCAGGTCCACTTTTATTCCCTTGAAGCATGTTTTTTTTAAATGGGCATTGTTGCTTTCTTCCTCTAAATCATGTCATATTTGTTCTAGACTTGAAAGATTACATAGGTGATAGTGTATAGAGTTGAGTGTAGTGTTGAGGTTAAACAGTGGTGTGAGGATAATCAGACACCCTTTGAAATATTTCAGAAACAATGTACTGTTTTTACACTCAGTAATTTCCATAGATACAAAAACACACTATTTTATTCTCCTTTGAGACCACATGGGTCACAAGAAATTGACTCGAAATATCAGAAATATTAGAGACTCCAATAATACAGAAGGCACACAAGAAAATTATTTCCATAATATAAAACAGAGTTGCACTTACTCCAATATTTTGTTACATGCTGCAGCTCAAAGTTGTCAAACATAAGGAAAAGGTGCACATCAAAAATCAAGAAACGTGCATGTTCGGGCAGACTCAGCAGTTGAATTAGCACATTAATACTTTTTGGTTTATTTTCCTTTACCTTCTGTCAGGGAGTGTTTCCGGCCTCCCACCTGACACTACTTTGGAAGTTTACCCTCTATGTTTCCCTGTGCAGAACCACTATTTTGGCACTGGAGATTGTTTGCCTACTATTCTGTTCTTGTGGGAAGCTATGAAGTCGTTCAGCTACACTAGGAACACTCTGAATTGATGTTCAATATGCAGGTTATGGATATCAAAAGAATCTGATCCTTTCAGGGGCAGATCCAACCTGCACACCTTGATGTCCTCACCAGCTGTTTTTAGCAGGGTCACATGGTGAGATTCACAAGCTGTATTTGGCATATCACATAACAATCCAGCACTCACCATACCTCTCTCTCTCTCTCTCTCTCTCTCTCTCTCTCTCTCTCTCTCTCTCTCTCTCTCTCTCTCTATCTGTCTCTCTCTCTCTCTCTCTCTCTCTCTCTCTCTCTCTATCTTTCTCTCTTTCTCTTTCTCTCTTTCTCTTTCTCTCTCTCTGTCTCACTGGCTCTCTCTTTCGCTCTGTCTGGCCATCTGTGCTCTCTTACTGTTTGGAGTGCTGTGTTTTCTTAAAAAAGACATTTAGTAAAAAGGGACATTATTAATTTTACTAACCTATTTTTTAAATAAATTGTACAATAATTTGTAATTTCTAAAGATCACTTTTACTATAAATGTTGGTCAAAATGCAAATGTAACAGTTATTTTACAAGCAAAGCACATTTTCAAAACTTAGATTAACCACCTGAATTATATTACGAGGGAAGCTTAACACTCCAAGGTCAGTATGGTACACTCCTATTCTTCTTACTTATTCAAATAGCCCTATGAGCAATGGGAAAGGAACAAATAGCATCAGCGAGGGTTACAGCCTGCTCACCATAACATTAAAGAGTATTTTAGAAATATAAGAATGTCTGCAGATATTTAAATTAAACAAATGTGTCTGTGGTAAAAGGGCTATATGCTAGAATCCCTAAGTAGATAGCACACACTGGAATAGCTGGTTGTTTATTTTTTCTTCAACCTTTACCCTTACATCAAACTGTTTGTAGCATTGAACTATATGTACTGATTTTGATATCCTGAGGATTTGGATGTGATATCAGCCACTCCATGGGTCGGTGGGGGATGGGGGTTGCAAGGTGTTTCTAGCAGTAATGTTTAATTACCACCTCATCCCCCCTTTGCATGAAGTATTTGTTCAGCACAACTAGGAACATGCTCACGTGATGTGCAACATCATGGTTAGGGACTATTCTGCTGAGCCCTTTGGACATAATCACAGCAAGTGTGTGCACTAGGTATGACCCGGGTGCAATGAAGGCAAGGCTAACACTAGAAGGTCTGCACCCATCCAAGTCTCAAATATTCCACATGGGCCCATTGCTTAATAAATTTCCACCGCAATTATTATCTACTTTACATCAGTGGAAAATCACTGGTCAGATCATCCTAGTTACAAACCACCTGGCATCTAAGGCATATACTACCTTTTGGGATGATTGAAATCTTACAATATAACTCCATCTTAAGTCAACAGGATACACTGTTGCCAATTGTTCCTCCCATGATTTGTAAGGAAATATGCACTATCCAGTGCCCTAATACTATTAGGGAAAGTATGATCAGATGTAAATATGTCACCTCGATACCCAGGACAAAAGGTCTACATTTGAAATGTGTTCATATCAATCACTTCTGCTCCAATACACGTTGTCTTTTTTGTCAGAATGTATAGTTCTTAGTGATTTATGTCCCTCAACCCCCCAATTTACCTGGCCTTTGTTAATCCTCTAGCAGACATGTTAGTAGATACACATTTTAATAGATATTATTGTTTGTTATCCTTAGTGACTTTAATGTCTGAGCTGTACACCCTTCTCTCCAAGGCACAAATAGCTTTTACATAATCTAGATGCATTTTAATGTTGCGTAGACCTTGAAATAAGCATGTCATTGTGCATGATCACCCAATAAAATTATTTTTTGCGACACCGGGTATCATAATATTCAATTCTGCAGTCCCAATATCTTGGAGAGACCATTTGTGCTAGACTCTTCTTAAGCGTGTGGGATATATTGACCCACTCAACGGCCTTGCCCCACATCACTAAGCTGCATTTGTGCAAGAAACAGCAACCTGGCTGTGCTAACTCCTGTGTGCACCAGGACCTCCAAACTGCATTTTGGCAGTAACACAAAGATGGCTGCACCATCCTTCCTAGCACACTTCAGGCAAACAGAACAAGGGGACACACTGAAAAAGTATGCCAGTGTGTTCTGAAACCTATAAATGGAATCAAGTGAAAAGGAAAGCCTGCCATTGCTGCAAAAGCCAAAAATCCCCTTCAAAATGAAACATTTTTCACCCTTTAAAAAAAATGCTGCTTTAATGCTAATTCCAACTGTTCATTCTGAAACAACTGTGATTCAAAAGGGCCTGTCATGCCCATGACATTTCACTGTGATTCACCAAAACCAGGCATAATTCCTGAGTGAAAGGCCCAGTCAAACCAGCTCAGAGAGAAATCAATCAGCAACTTTACTTTCACTCGCACGGGAAAACGTGTTTCTTTCTTTCCAAATGTATCTAGGCTCAGAAGTTCAAAGAGACTTTAACTCTCTGAGCCAGGTCAGTGGCAAATGTATCTGCGCTTTAGATAAAACTCCTGCTTCAAGGAAATTACTACAGCTGCAAAAACAGTGTGGGAAGCTGAGGGAGCTGCAAAACCGAATTTAAAGAAAGAAATGCTAGCAGTTTTAACACATGTGAAGACTTGCTGACTGAAGAAAATTGGCCTGTGTAAAAATAAATTGTGAATAAAAGCCTGCTTACTTAGCAATGTAAAGGGTTTAGATTAGTGGTGACTATACACACATAGGCTATCTTCTTTCACAGGTTGTTTTAATTCAGGACCCAAAATAAGAAATTAAAGAGTTTAAAACACATGGGCTGGATTTGCAAGCTCTGAGAAAAACCAGTCATTCCATTTGCCAGCCATGAAACTTCCCCAAGCAAGGGAGACACACCATAAATCCAGGACACGTACGTGGACATTGTTGCCAGCTTGAAAAACTTTAAATGGGCTAGGACAATGAAAGTTCACAGGCTCGTCAGATATTCGTCTGTGCTCCAGGCTGGGAAAATAGAAGTCCTGGGACACTAACCTGTCAAGTGTAAGGTGCCATAAAACCTTCAATTAAGATGGGAAAATCCCCTTGCCTTGAAGGAAATAACAGTAGTTGCTAGAAGTTGAAGTAAAGAAAAAAAATGACCCAACAACAGAACTGCCATTTGTTCATAAAGACTATTTTATAAAGAAACGTTAAAGACTTTTAATCTCTGCAGCAAGAATTAATAAAAATGTAAAAAGTGTGCAATTTCAAATCTAATTTTATGGCCTTTCTTTTAAAACTTGGTAGAACCCATTGCTGCATGGGGAACAGAAGTTACAAAGTATTTGGTATTCCAAGGAAAGTATTAATGTGTCAAACATGAAATGTTGTACATACACCCCTGTGGTTAATTCACATCTAAGTATAAAATGGTGGAATTTTAGGTCAAATCTTTCATGTGTAAAATTACCAAAAAGGTATCAGAAAGGCGAAACAAGCTTGCACGGACTTGGGGATTGGACTGATTGGTGCTGCACTTAATATGTAAACTGTGTGCATAATTTATCAAGAGATTGCAATTGTAGAAATGTATGTTTTTGGCAAAATCAGATTTTCAGTAAAGTAATTGTGGGAGGTTCTGGACATTGTAAAAATCACCTCATAAACCTGACATAATTCCCTTGGAAATCCAACCAGTTGAGAGCAGGGTGGAGGCTAGCATCCATGCCCAATCCAAGTAGTTTAGGGGCATGCATAGTTAATCCCGCCCAGCCTCTACCTTGATGATGAAATTTAGCACAAGACCCTAAACACACACTCTTCCTGATTTTCCTGCTCTGGCGCCCTGTTCCTGTTTCATCTATCCAGACTCCAGATCCCAACTACAAAGCCAAGCATTGCTGATCCTGCTCCAGCAAGGCCTACAATATAAACAAACCCACTAAATTTTCCATTAACAAGGGGAAAACTGTGGTACCTTTGGCATCCTGATCCGGATTGGCTTGGCGCCACTTACTGCATGCTGCTGCTCTCCTGCTACCCTGATGCCCTATCTTATCGAGTGACCATAAGTGCTACCCGGTAACCAGTCCATGCCCAGCTGATCCTGTCCCGCTGATTTTGTCCGGCTGTCCTTTGTTAGACCAGATCCATATGGTGTCCAGAACGCTGACTGTCCAAAATCCAAAAACTAAAAAGTGGACTGTGAGTAGCAATAGGAGCCCTAGAAAACCATGGAATACCTTGCCTTGCTTTGTTCGATCCCAGTATCTAAACTATCCTATTCTGACCCCGATACATTGTTCAAATTGTCAGCATTATATGTGAAACCCCGCCTTTGATTCCTAGTGTCAACGCCGATTTTCTCTTCATTTTTATTTCGCAGAGAACCTAAGACATTAGCGATTTTGATAAAGTAGATTAATTTCCCAAAAAGGAAATGGAGTACACCACGTGAAAGGTTACAACGGCCACCTAACTGTGGAGATTCACTGGGGGCATTCTCTTTTCTTAGTCACTAAACCCAGTATAAGTAAAAGTTGCAATCCATTTTAAAACTGTTTTTCTGTTATTCACTGCTTTATTTTACTAAAAGCGCACCTCACTCTATCTTCCATAACTCACTCAATTTGCCAGTTAGAGACCTAATTTCACTTCCATCTCTTACCCATGATCCATGGCTACACCCCAACACAAAACCGCATTGTGATTTACACGATTTCACCCGTTTTATTATTAAAAACCGTTTTGGTAATTTCAGGCGGGAATTGCAAAAGTTTGCATGTTTCCAACGTGTCATTTACTGCAAATATGTTTTAAAACCTGCCACTCATTTTCGAACTGTATGCTCTTGGTTATACATTGCTTGTGATTGTTAGTACCTCTAAATGGTTGCTGTAGTGAGGAATAATATTTGTTTCAAGATTTTTACACACATTAATTCATTTATTCATCCATTTCCAGAGTTTAAAATCTGTTTTTCTCTCTTGTTTGGGGAGGGAAGGTCCGATTGCAATCTAATCTAAAACATAAGCATTTCAATTGCTGCATACTGGGCTGTGACTAAGGTGTGTGTCGCCTGATTGAAATCCTTAACAAGCGCTTACTATCTGAAAACAGACCTCAGAACTTTAGACATTCTTCTCCTTGTTAGAAGGCTATCTCAAACTCAGACAAATTCACGGCATCTGGTCACCTCTCTTTGTGCTGACCATTTATTAACATTTTTGCGGGACCAGGCTGTTTTTTTAGATGGCCTACATCTTCTAAAATTAATCTAATTTAAGAATTAAGTCGGCTACTCTGAGAAATGTTTTGGGGCATTTATTCTGAGCGAGCTGCTGCCAAGTAGTGTGTTTCCAAACAATAAGAGGATCAACCTGCTATACATTGACACTTTGGGCTTGATTCACAGAAGCATTTTATAATGGTGCAATCCCATTGGAAAACACTCTGTGAATCATGCCCCTTGTTTCTTATAAACTAGTGATCATTGTGTCTGAAATGGCCTATGTTGCCTTAAAGATTTCAGAGGCCCCAAATAAATAATAGACTCTTTAAAATTGTAATGGAGTTCATCTTCTTCCTATCCCCTATCAGCAGAGTTCAATACTATGCAATGATCCATTGACTTTCTTTGATACAAAAATGGTTTCAAAATGAGGAAATTTGAGATAATTCACTGACGAGTGACCATTAATCTGCAATACTGTTCCTCCCTTGGTCCCTCCTGCTAGCATTACTCCTCTTAAACTTCTTTCAGCCTCTTACCAGTTGACACCAATGCTCTAATTATGTTTGGCAAAACATCAGGCTCTCTGCTTGACGTATTCCCCTGCTCCTAAAATAAGATCTAGCCCTTTTGTCCAAATAATCTCAATAATGAGGATCATCTGTAACGCCTCCCTCAGCCAGGCATTCGTTCCCATGTCTAAGCTGTCCTGACTCCTCGAGAAACCTCTTGTCATGATCTCTGCTTCCAAAAGATCAGGACTTGCCCGACTCCCTTGGAAGCAGACCCATAACCCCGGTTCCGAGTGCCAGCCAGTCCCAATTGGGACCTTTTGGACCCTGTCCTGGCGCCAGTGGCACCAGGCTCATAAAGATGCCCAGTCCCAGCGCTGGAAGCGCCGGGCTCATAATGCTTGGGTGGACTTACCTGCAGCAGACCATGCTGCTTACTTACCTGCCAGTTGAACCCCTGATCCTCTTCTGTTTGGGACTACTTTTCCTGTTGGGTGGGGCAGGAGCCACTCCCTAGGTTCAGAACACTGGAACTCTTCTGGAAAGCAGGAACTCTTTTCTTACCTAGGCGTGGCTGTGGAAGGAGACACCTAAGCACTACAGGAGGCTATTTAAACCACACCCGATGGATGAATCTTGCTTTGTGTTATTCTGCATTCTCTGCAGCAGAACGCTCATTGTGTCTTCTGCTTCTGATCCTGGGCCTAAGGGAACAAAGGCTTACCATCCTGGAATCCAGTCTTCAGCAGCACCTGTAAAGACAAAGAAAGAACAGGTTAGCACTACGGTCTTCAGTGGCAGCGTATCTCTTACCTGGTCCATCGGCTGTCACCAACGCCTCGCGCTGCATTCCGGCATCTGAAGACAAAGGCTTACCTACTCTTCGCATGCTCCGGAGGTCTTCGCACTGCATTCCGGCATCTGAAAGACAAAAGCTTACCAGCTCTTCGCACGCTCCGGAGGCCTTCGGCGCTGCATCCCGCATCTGAAAGACAAAAGAAGGTGCGTTTAAAGACATTGGGCAACTTTATTACTCACGTGCCATTACTCCTTCCCATGCCGAATCCAGTGGGCATTCCAGCACCCTTCAACTTCTCTAATGCTCCGAACTTGTACCTGCAAGATAAAAGGGACAGTTAGTGCGCATCGTGAAGCAGGCTACAAGCGCTTCCAGGCACTTCTATTCCTCACGCGGGTTCGATCCTCAACTCTCATCAGCCCGCCATCCGCCATCGCCGGAACCCTGCAAAACAAGAGATATCATTACAAAAGACTTTTAAGACATTTGAAGTGCCCAGAACTTACCGTTCGTGCAGTTAACGACGGACAGCAGTCCTCTGAGGTCAAGAGGCCTGCACCCTTATCCAGTGAAGAAACTGGTTACGGCACCCTGCCCCGAAGGCAGATGGAGAGCTCGGCGTTCACTTACCTAAGACATTTTACTCTTCAAGTCAGACATACAGTGCACAGAGGTCCAGCCCAAAGAGCCAACCCTGTGTTACACATCACCTTTGAAGATACGGCATTCACCCAGTCAAGACCGGCGCCTCTGCGGGAATCAGGTGAGCGTTACACCTCTATTAGTTCTAAAAGACCCGGGAAATGATCATCCCATGTCAAGTATGCCCTAGTTCACAAGACTATTACAATCTGTTGTGGTAAATCAGCTCCAGTGCTATTATGAAAGAAATAACAACTTGGCCCATGGAATCTCGTGTTCCACAGATGCAAAGTCACTGTTTTGGCTCTTATGACATCCTAAATGAATTACATATATTCACAGATATAGGTATATACTCACAGAAATAGGTGGTGGGGGAATGTCTGTACTGTTAAATATTTTGCCAGGTGTTGGCATAGTTAACCATTCTAGCCACATCTCACAATTGAGATATTCTGGTGGTAAAGGTGGCAACCTAAAATCGGATTCAATCTTTTCTCTCCCAGTGTAAGCAAAGCATAGACATTCCTTCCTTTTCATCAGAACCCATTCAAATCAGATGTGGACTCCCTCAGGCTGACATTTCTTCTACAATGATGAAACACAAATATTGTGTTAGAGGTAATATTTTCATGAACCAATAGTGTAAGCGTTACACTCACCTGGTATCCATGGGGGCGCCACACGATACTGGATGGAGGTCTAAGCACTATCCCGGACCCCTCTCTGCTTGGTTATGTGCCAAACCTTGGGTAGCACCTATAACAGGGGAATGGAGGGTTAAGATACTGGTTCTGGTCCAAATCCCCTCCCTTGGGGTTATGGTTCACTTTAGGATTTTGTGCGTTGAACTCTCCGTCCTGCGTCTCTGTGCAGGGGCGCATGGTTGGTGTGGGCGTTCCATGGACCTAGTTGCTTCACTGATCCATGTGCCATAATGTCGGGTCCAGACCGGCTGTGACTCCCACTCTGCTTGCTGTCTTCCAGGTGAGTTATAATGTCTTTCCCATCTTTACTCTGTCCCTTTCCCTCCGTTTTCTCTGTCTTCTCGGCATCTTGCTCCACTATGCTGTTCCCTAACTATGGCCCTCATTACAATCCCGGCACTAAACCATGGCGCTGCTAGCACCATGGTTGGTGCCGGTGTTGTAACGAGTCCGCCATGCTGGAATGGGGAAATACGGCCCCATTCCAAGGTTGGCAGGGCGGTAATTCCCCATGCCGCTATGGCCCATTCCCATTTTTGCCCCATAGGGCACAATGGGACTGGGGAAGGCGCTAATTACGGCACCTAAAAGCAGGCGTTAAAGTGCAACTCGCAAAGGGACCTCGTAATCAGGCGTTAAGGGTTTAACGGCGCCGACACCTTTTACGGCACCGTTAACCCCTTAACGCCTGGGTTGTAATGAGGCCCAATGTCTCTTTTTGTTTTCGCCGGGATGGTTGCAATCTCGGAGTTGTTGCACCGATGGCGAAGACCACGGTGAGTTATTGATGCACAAATCGCTGCACTGTTTATTGGTGTTAATTGATAACCTGTGTTCTCTTCCCTTCTTTGTACAGGTTGCGGTGATATGCCGGAGTGATGAGCGATCAAAGCGCTGCTTGCCCAGGTAAGTGCTTTGTTAATGCTGACCTTGTTCCTTCTCCCTTGCAGGTTGCAGTGAAACCCGGAGATGGGCGAGGTAAGAGAAGCACAGGGTGCTGCCAGGACTCGCTGCTTGCCCAGGTAAATTGTTATTAATGCTGTCCTTGTTTCTTTACCTTTGCAGGTTGCGGCGAACTCCGGAGATGGGCGAGGTAAGCGAAGCGCAGGATGGATTCATGACCGGTTAATTCGCAGGTAATTGTTCTTGCTTGCTAATGCGTGTTCTTCCAGGTTATTAATGGAATCCAGATCTAGGGCTTCAGGATCGGGCCGCCGGAGAAGCAGATTAGCAGGAGCTGGACACAGTGAGCATTATGCTGCAGGAGTGCAGAATAACATGAAGCGTGTTCTGCTGTTTGAGTGTGGTTTAAATAGCCCAGGTAAAGTATTTCCAAGCCAAGTAGTTCCAGGGCCAGCCACACCCAAAACACTAGACCGGACGGCTTGGTTCTAAATAACTGAGCTGTGTAGGCCTCCATGTTGGATTACGGTCCAAAACTGGTATTGCTTTATTCCTGATAATGAGCCTGGCGCCAAAGGCACCAGGACTGACTCCATGTATGTTTCTGATGGAGTTTTAAGGCCCTTGGGGCCAGTCTGAAGGGCTTTACCCCCACTGCTGCCAGGGAGCTGTTATACCTGAGGGGGTCAGAGGCATGGATCGTGATAATAAGCAATAGATTCATTCTAGCCATAGAGAACTGGATGGGCAACATTTTCCCAAACTGAACCCAGCTACGAAGGGCAGCTTGATAGTAGCGGCTCTTGCCCAGGATCGCAAAATATTTTGGCCACACTCCCTAGGCACCTGCTCTACCTCTTCTTCTGTATATTTATTGTCCCAAAGCTCCCACTCAATCTTTTGAAAAGACTTTAGGCAGTACCTGCTGGGTTTTCAACTAGATAACATAATTATTTGTGGGGATTGTAATAAAGTTGTGGACTGCTCAATGTATCGTAAATCCCAAGCTACATTAATTAATTCTAAATCTAGAAATTAATTACTAAAGCTCATTGAGCAGCTGTTATTAGTTGGTCCATAGTGCCTTGTTAATCCTGATACTAAGAAGTTCTCTTCTTTCACCTGTGCATAAATAATTTTCAAGAATCGATTATACCTTCTCCAATTAATCATCCGTATAATTTGATATTATTAGTTCAACTTGAAGCACAAGTTATTTCTGATCATACCTCCATTTAAACTCATGTATATTGTGAATTAAAACATACCTACTGGAAATACAGTAATTCCCTGCTAGCTAATAAACACTTAGTTCATTCTATTATCAACTTGCATATGGAATTCTTCAAAAACAACATATTTTTGGCAACTTCAATCCCTGTCACTTGGGATGCTTTCAAAGCTAATATACATTGATATAATATTCAATATTCTGGCCATAAAATGAGAACATATAATGCCTTTGATCATAATTTATTGTTTGACATTAAACAATTAGACCACCTTTATTTTAGTGATTCGTCAGAAAGTTCACAAAAAATGTAATCAATAAATGTATTGAATATAATAAATATATAACAGCCAAATCAAACAATACTTTATTGAGAATTAAGTCAAAATATTACGGTAGCTACAATAAAGCTGGCAACCATTTTTCTTTTTTGAAGAAGAAGAAGAAGAAGAAGAAGAAGAAGAAGAAGAAGAAGAAGAAGAAGAAGAAGAAGAAGAAGAAGAAGAAGAAGAAGAAGAAGAAGAAGAAGCTCCCTTTCCCAGATCCAACTGCTGTTTCGGTTACAATCCTTAACTCCTCCTATAGCCAATAATTGCCTCCTTTTTACAATGGCATTTACCGCATTTTAATTTTGTGCAAGGGGTATAAATCACAGCATACGTTATACAAATTTACCAACAAAATATTTAAACTGAGACCATGGTTATATAATGCACTAACACCCTCCTGCATTTCACAAAACACATTACCCACTCTACATAAATCTCCCCTTCCCTTTCCAGCATCCTAAGTGAATGGTTTCTTCCAGGAGGTAGGGACTAGCCGAATAAAAGGAACGTCATTTCCAGCAAAAAAGTTATAGCCATGTCTACTCAGGCAGCCCATCTGCATGTAACAAACCAGTGCTTCTTCCCCAACAAACACAGGACCTTTTTAACTTTTCAATTTCATTAAACCTTAACATTGGAGGGAGCCCATTCCTACAGTACTTACAATGCCCTGAAATGTAAGAAATGTTTCTTTTAAGCCACTGTTTCCCCATTCACCTGTATCCCACAAACAATGCTGCTTTCAACTTTATTTGTTAAATCCTAGATATCTGGTCTTGTCAGTGGATGCTACATTCGAGTAGCAGCCCCCAGCCTCTCACCTCTCAACCCAGTCTCCTAATGCCCTCCACCTGCAACAGCACAAACAATAGTAACAAAAACAAAGCAAAACATAAGAAGGGATAGGAGCTCAATGTGACATGTTACACATGCCACAGTATGTCACAGAATGGCATCATTCAGTTTCATAACAGATAATACATCTAATAGTTGAATAGCTTCAAACACATAAAAAGTGAAATAACAATGGCTGGATCATTTTGGGAAATAAGCTCCTCCCAAATGTCTGTATAATGCTATTAGGTCATTATCCTTTTTGCTGTCAATATCTGCCAGGAGGTGGCATGCCATGTCACTCACAATTTATTGCATACCACATTGAAGTCATCCTTCTTTTTAATTCTACTAGTGCTGTATTTTTCATCTTCATTGTTTATTGACTAAACACAGAGTTCAACCCTAACAATCATAAAACATAATTAAACACGTGATAAAATAAGTTAAAACAAACTCAGTTAACCGTTGAAAAAAATTGTAGGGAAAATATCATTAAAAAAGCGGGAAATTACAAAAGATACTACACATTCTGTATCACCATGCTTCATTTTACGAGAGATTACAAAAATCACCAATTTCATTAAGACGTACAGAATTAAGGAAGACCAGGGAATTTGGTGAAGGAAACCTGGCCTTTGGAACATAAGTTACTACAGTTCATGATCAAGTCTTCCAAAGTTTCAGTAGAACCTGCGACTCCACAGAAGCAACAGTTGATGCAATCTACATCAGCTTCATTATACTGCTTCTGAAATTCACGAGTTCTGTAGAGGCTCCACTGAAATCTAGTAAAATCTTTTTTAATCTTTGGACATGGAAATAGCCTTTAATGCACAACAAGAGAGTCCATGATTTTGTGCTCATGGCGAAGATGACTCATGCTCCTCTGGCCATGAAATTCATTAATCAAAATGCACCAATAAAATTGCAAAAAGCATCTTTTAACCCTATTTGAGGTATTTTTCAAATCTTCTATTGTAGATCCTATTTCCTGCAGAATACTGCCACAATGCAATCCAAAATCGTTTACTGTCTTTTCCTTATTTGACAAAAGCATTCTATTCAAGTGCCTGTATGACGAGTCTGGGCAAGGTAGCAGGAGCTTAAAATAAAAGACAAGCCACTTCCACTTCACCATTGACTTAATACTGCATATTGCCAAATCAGATAAAATTACTGACATGGGAACTGTGTTGGGAATACCTAATGCGTTCCTCCAGATCTTACTTTCCATTTTTTTCATAATGGAGAGGACCCGAAATTGATATATTTATGCTCTATATGTTAATTTTGAAATAGCAGTTGGAATGCAATATTTCAAAATGGGGGAAAGTGAATATTTGCAATATTTATGGTTTATGTATTTCGACTGAGTAATCAATAAGTCAGTTCAATGTCTAAAGTACATAGTCATGCAAGATCTATTTAGAAATCCAGAAACGTAAAACCCAAGGTATATAAAATCTGGGACTTTCTTAAGTCTGACACCACTCACAAGCCAATTACTTTTGACTATGGACTTTATTAACTTGATGTTCAGTTCTTTAGTTTTCTCTGCATTTATTTTAAAAAACGTATTATTTGCTTACCCCTTGAAGGCAACAATCAACTGTGGTAATCCTACTGATGTAGTGTCAAACAAGAGAAAGTCATCGGCAGGTGCCCCATTTTAGGCAAGCCTAGTGCAGCACTTTCAATCACCTCCCCCACATCTGAAACATAAAGATCGAAAAGACAAGGGCTAAGATACATCCCTGCCTTAAACCATTATCGACAGGGATTGGTTTTGTCATAGCCGCTGCCTTGTTCAATCTGACCTAAAACAAAGTTGAATCATGCATTTGTATGATGCATTTTAATAACCCTGATGGGATATCCCAAATATGCAATGTCAACCATAGACAATTTCTGCTCACCAAATCAAAGGCTGAACTTTAAACTATAGAGGCGACATGAATAGATGTGTACCGGCATTCAATTTCAAGATCGTGACAGCATTTTAGAATATAGCCATTTAAAGTTGTTCCATGAGTTTTCCTAAAGCCTGTTCGCCATTTTTTTATTTGCCCCACTTCTTTAGTCCAAGTTTCAAGATGTTTCAAAAGGATTGCTGCAAAAATGTTACTATCTGCATCTATGTTAAGGTTTTTTATACCGCGCACTATCACCACATGTGTGGGCCCTTGGCGCTCTACTGGATCTCTACTGGATCTGTAAAGCAAGAGGGTAAGGTGTGGGGGGTAAGTTCGTAGGACTGGATGGGATAAAAGAGCAAGAGATATTGAAATTGGGCGATTGTTGTTAGGATCACACCAAGGCCCACGTTTATAAATTGGGATCACATCAAATGTGTACCATGTCTCAGGAACGCAACCTTTCATTTCAATATCAATGAAAAGTAATGACAAGATGGTGGTCCAGCATTGCAGATTTTCTTTAAATGTCTATTTTATAAGTTGTTAGGGCCTGGTGCCTTGGATTGGCTATCTCCCAAAATAGCATCAAAAATTATTTGTGGAGAAAAGTAAATCAAATGTTTGTTATTAACCCCATGTGCCAACAAACTCATAGGAAATCATGCTGTCTGGTCTCTAGTGTATAGTTTTTAAAAAATGAGTAACCCATTGGGTATCGGAAATTTAAGACTGGCGTGCATCAACTCGGCATCCTCTTTTTTAAGTCTCTTTGTCGCATGACCCAGTTCTTATATTTTAAATAACTGTAAATGATTTTGTCCATTTATAAAATCTTTGGGAGAGGCAATTTTGTAATAGACCTAATGACTGATCTTAATTGCCTTTTGTTCACTCCTACTTCCTGGTCATATATATGGGAGTTCAATTTACCACCTCAATTTTAGTGATGATCTACACATCCGAACACTAAAGCCCCAGCCAAGTTAGTGGACAGCACACAGTCGATATTAACGACTGTAAATGATCCCATTTTATGCTCAAGGCACATTTGCAGCACAAGTTGGGTGATTTTGTTGTTCACTCTCTTAAGAGTTCCCTTATTCCAGGATATTCTGTTGCCCTTAAGATTGCACATAAGCATTCCTGAGTAACCAACTGCAGTTCCAGAGAACAGCTAAGAAAACAGTGATCACTCCACTGAGTGTGTACAATATTCAGTTCAATCCATTTATCATGTATGCATGAGTTTGATTTTCCCTTAGCCCAAGTATACTTCCCAGGAACCTCCCCCATCACTGAGCCATTTAATTTATACAGGTACAAAGAACACATGTAACTAATCTATTTAACCCCATTATGACTTTTTCTTCCACTGGTCACTCAACAGTATAACAAGGTTCCCCAAATTTCGTATTTGTGATGACAGACACAGTAATTTAGATCACCTGGTATAATCACATGACTAGAATTAGTATGACTTTACCAGCATTCAACACAGTTAGTTACTTCCTTGAGAAACACATGTATATTTATTACCCCCTCATTCCAATACATTTGAATTAGCAGGGTGGTGGGTTCCCTCCTCTTCACTTCAATGACAAATTCAACTGCTAAAAAAGCCCTTAATGTTTCCAGAAATTTTACTTTTGAGAGGCCTCTACCTAATTTAAACAAAGTCAAAAGACCACCCATTGGGCATCCTGCCTGACCTTTTAGAGTTTTTTCGGAAGCAGATTTGATACCCATCTAAACTGGGAGGAGAGATGTGCCAATGTTCCTGTAGACCCCACCCCCTCCTCCCTTGCACATCCGTCTGTATATTGCATGATCCAAATTTACTAGGGCTAATAAATTCTGTCTTGTCCCCTCTGTGACTCCAGTTTGGTTGTGCCTGAAAAACCTCACGCACTTGCACCAGGAGAAATGCCATCAGGCCTAGTACGCTAGTTCCTTTTCTGTTAGAGCATTCAGAAACTTCAATGCCTAAGAATGACTACTGTATTCCCTTGCTCCCTTCCCACCTTGAAGCGCTTTGAAGCACTTCACCTGTGTATAAGGGCTGTACAAATAAATAATAAATAAATAAATAAATAAAATAAACAGATGATATAATGTTGTTGGACCATATTAATTCCCTCAAGATTTTGGAAAAAGGCACTATGTCCTCTAGAGTTCCATGAAAGGATCCTAACAGGGTGGGAATCTGCTTAAGCCTTCTAGAACTGTATGTCTGGCCCTTAGTTGAAATAAGGGCTCCCGACAACCAAGACCAGTGACGCTCCACCAACCTTCCCACTGGTACAGACTCTGTATGTTCCCTATTCTGCACAGAGATCATGCTTTCATTGCTCTTATTAGAATACTTCTCACTCCAATGGTCTCTGTTTGACTCTTTGTTGTCGCAGAGCAAGTCAGTGACCGGAAAAAACCAAAGCTTGTTATAAGTTGCATTTGACGTTTTATGACTTCTGCAACCATATTTGAGCCGATATGGATGCTTGCAATGTTAGTGCGAGGCAGCTCACATAATTTAACCCAATCTATATCTTTAGTGCTTATTGCAGATAAATGTGGTGCTTCCAAAAACACAGCTAAAATTGCAGACCTATTGAATCATCATTCTTAAAGAGACTTTCAATGAGGAACCTATGTGGGAAGGCAACATGATCAGGTTGTGCAAACTCCGAATACTTCCTTTTATCACCACCAATTGTATTATCCAAAGTCTGCACCTGGCAGCCAACCTCATTACTATCTTTACCACGGGCACCTCTCAGGATGCTATATATATATGTATATATATATTCGATTTCCCAATATGGTTAGATGTAATATGCTTAGATACATTAAATACGGACAATGCACGCAACATGCTTTAGGATCCAAAACCATTGATCTTTCTAACAGTGGCAGGACCAACGGATTTTTGGAAACAATATCTTCCCGAACCACTTTGTTGCAGTTCCTTACTCGTTCTCTGGGCTTAATGCCCTCCACAGAATACTCCAGTCTTTTTAGATTACCATCAGCATTCCAGCTGAATGAGTTTGTGGACTGTTGGAGCAAAGAAGTGGAAAGAAATGAGACTGGCATATTTTGTCCTTTATACCGCTTGCTGGGCAATGTACCCACATATCTACCTGTAGTCAAAGTCACATTATTTCTACTCTTAGGAAGCAACGAGTTTGTTGGTAAAGGATCTGATTGGTAAGCACGTGAAGACCTACAATTTAAAACGTTAAAAGCATCCCCACGATCTACAAATACAGCATTTTGTGTTGTCTGTTGAGTCTGGGTTGGTGGGAATATCGATAACAAATTGTCCGCTACTCCAAAATGAGCAGTACTTGAACACGACAGATCATGGACCGTTTCACATTCCCTACTTGTGTTCAATTGTGGAAGTGGTTCCCACTGTGTCGACTATGTTTTTGTTAAGGTCTGAGCCACCACCCCCACATGGGTATATAAAATTGCAACAGTTTCCTGCTCATCATCTTGTCCCGAGTCATCCCCGTTCTCTGAGAAACTGTCAACAATCACTTCTACAGATGGTTTAATAACTTCCGAGATGCATTTCCTAGAGGTCGATTTCATATTAGCCACTGCATCCTCAATAGACAAATTATGCATAAACCTCCTGGAGGAAGTTCTATTCTCATTTGATTGACTTCTGATTTTATGATTTCTTAAAGCACAGCTTGTCAATGTTCTTTGCCTTTTGAGTGATCTTTCTACACTGTGACTCTGTCACGGGTAGGTCAGTCTCCACACAAGTAAAGTTACAGGAATAAGAACCTACTTTGTTTTCCAAACGCCCACACAGTTCTATTGACACCATGGATGGATCTCTCTGACCCTCTGGAACTTCTCCTTGGCCTTTATCATCTTATAGTGTTTGGCATGTCACCATTTTCTCCCCCATCTCGGGGCTAGTCATCAGTTTTGTAACACTTGACTCGCACAGGAAAGATCAGACATGCCCATATGATGTTGCTGGCACCTCGGTAAAAAAAGAGACCTACGTTCCGCTTCATTGGTCACTGAGTCCAATTTTCTCTGGATAAAGACCAGTGTACTAAGAAAGAAGATGGACCTCTGCCTTTATGCCCTCATAGTGGGAAACAAATGAAGATAAGACATCATTTAATGCAATTGAAGCTTTCTCAGAACTTAAGTTACCATCCAGTTTATTTTGAGGAAATGGAGAGAGATTACTTTTTTGTTGCTTCGGATGTGGAGTTGAAGGGCAAGATGTGACCGATATGTATGTCTCATGTTCCTCTCCCACTGAATCAGTATAGAATGTAGAAGAATGTGGATTATTTTTCTTGGCCGTAACTATTATTGGTTTGTGATTGTCCAGTAAGTCCTCTGTTGCTCCATCAATCATGAGTGAACTAGACACTTCACCATTAGACCCAATAGCTAACGGTTGGCTAGGCACTTTCCGTAGTAAGGTATCACTTCCCTGAAGGCACTCTATGTTCATAGTTGGTAACAAGCCCGCTGAACCCCCCCCCCACCCCTCCCTTTCACCAGGTGATGCAGGTAATGGTAGATTCCTCACCATTTCAAACATTTCTTCAGCAATAGATGTATCTGTATGCTTAGATACACTGTGTATACATGTTGCAAAATTGACATTTAGGGGCAGCACTTACGCTTCTTTGCTTCCGCCTTCAGTCATCAGAACAGCAGAACTGCTCCACAGACTCTGCTTCAGACTCAGCGGCGACTAGTGCTATGCACATCTCTGCCCCTATAATGTACTTTCTTAGCAAACAATGTTCAACAATTGCATGGTTTAAAGCACTTAAAAACACATTCTCATACAAAATATGCTCCTCTGTTTTGCTTGCATTAGCGAAGTGTATGGCCACATACAACCTTGCACAAGCTACACACAATCTTTTCATTTACATTTAAATAAGAGGACTTTTATTTCCAGATTTTATTTTTTTAAATCACATGCTGTGGAATTAGAACTATGCACTTATTGCTTCATAGAGAATGTGCCCTAACTGCCTATGTGCTATGTGTGCATTTGGGAAAACATGTATCTATAGCTTCTTTCAAAGGTGTGTATATTGCTATTTGATCATGATCCTTTTTTCTTTCAGTACATGCCAGAAGGTGTCTTGGCATGCCACTCGCATTTTACTGCATATCCCCATGAACTCATTACTTTCTTTGATTCTACTAGTGCTATATACATCTGTAACACTACCATCTTCTTTCTTAGTAAACATCTGTCAACACTTGCACCGTTTAAAGCACTCACAAAACAGGTTCCTGGTGTTTCATTACATTTTTACATCAAAGTCACAAAAATGCCAATCACATCATATGTTCTTTTGAGAAGAATGAGAAGACAAAGAAAAGACAGATACGCACAACTCAAGAGATAATAGGTCAGCGTCATGACATAGTGGATTTCCCACATCCTTAGCTTAATAGGATACAAAACTAACAATAATAAAACAATAGGGCATCATAGCCACCTATAACCTTGTGTATTAACAGCATGTAACACAAATGTATGCATAACTGAATGTCTTCTTATGATTGTGCATTTCATTAAAGATCCAGCAAGGTGCCCTTCTGCTTTGGGTCGCTCAATGTCTAGTGAAGACAGTTTTTAAACACAGACTAGTTGTTTCTGGGCTTAGCCTTACACACCATGAGTTCCCTATATGTGTCTTCGTGTATGCTGCATATACCAGGCTTCAGACTTAAAGGCCTGGATATTCAATCATTTAGACACTATCTGACTCTTTACCATCATAAATGACAAGAAAAGGAACTTATTCATCTTTCTCATAAACAACAGAGCGCAGCATACAGAGTAGTGAGTCCTGAGGAACTTCTCGCTCAAACACAGCAGTAAGCTACTGAGTTATCTCACCCCAAGAGTTGATAATCAAAGGACACAAACAGGTATGGTGGAATACATCCGCCTATGGACACCAGCATTTGAGGTAGCTGTTGTTTACCCTCAGATCAAACTTGCCTAGCTGTTATGGTGTGTAATATGTTTGTTGTGAAAAATTAAAATGGAATAAACGTGTGCTGTGCCTATGATGCCTGGGAATCTTGCGGGTTAGCTTAGATCCTGTATCCCAGATTTGACCATCTCTCTCCTTGGCAAGGCAAGCTTCCCATTCTATTTTAGCAACAGTTTTATTATCATAGTGGACCACTGCATAAAGTGTGTACAGAGAACACTTTGTATTAGATCCTTTTTTAGCAAGTATTGTACAACAGGATGTGTTTTTGTTTCTTCAGTTTTCCCCATAGCCTATAGAACAACATGCCGTGGGTAAGTAATTCTACACATATCTCTGTTAATTTTTTCAGGGAATTGAGGGCAGTGTCAACTGTTTGTATTTTAGCTTTGCCCTTTCTTACAATACCCATTAGCTCTCCATTCAGGCCAAATGGCACCACAACTGACCTCTTGATTGCATCTTGTTGAGCTTACAGGGCTTCCACGTACAAAGTCACTATATGACTGGCATGTACATCATGGCAGTAGAGTCCCATGTCACAGATGCCTAGACCACCCGTATGCATTAGTAGCATAAGTGTAGCCCAAGAGGCTCGAAGTTCACCCACCCATGCCCATAGGCATTACAACAGTATTCACCTGACGGGACAAAGAAAGAACGGGGAGCCGGGATCTGGACATTTACAAAATTGTATAGAGCTTTGGGAGCAAATTCATCTTCATTAGAGAGATTGTAGCTATCACTGATAGCTGTAACCTGCACCATTTTCCCTCTGTATCCTCCAGTATTGTCAAGGGATTGGTGTAGTTCTTTTGTAGGAGAGTTGGCACATGTTTATACACCTATATTCGCAAATATTTTACTTTTTGGGATGCCATCTAAATTCCAATTGTTCACTCATTTGAGCTGTTGTTGGTGTCAGGTGGAAGTATTCCAAATGGACAAGTTAATTTTTTAGCATTGACCCCATACACAACTGATTAGCTGTGTTTGTAATTGGCCCAATGTTTCTTTTGGTATCAGTAATATAAATTAAATACTTGTCTGCAGCACAAGGAGACAAAACATTTTTGGGGTGAAAAATCAAATAAATACCTTTGTCCAGATGTTTCTCTCTCAATTGACAGATCAGTGGCTCAACTGCCATGGTGAACAGGTTTGGGGAGAGTGGGCAGTCCTGCATTGTGCCTTTTTCTACTGATAGGGGTTTCAAAGTGTTGCCTTTGTTGAATACCCAACCTGTACAATGTGTGTGCGTGTATAGCAATTTTACTAATGACAAAAAGACTTCACCCTAGTGTGAACTTTGAAGTGAAAGACTATTCCCCTGAATTAAAATGAAAACAGAAAATGTTCTATAGACGGAGAGAGTCACCAATTTCAAAATGATGCATGATGTTGGATTACACATCTTGTTCATTGCCGTGATGTAAAGGGTGCCCCTTCAAAATACGAGGTGCAAATAACTGCATGTGCACCCAAGAACACTTCTCAACAAACTAAAACAAACTTTCTCAGTCTGCAACCATTTCTAATGCCCATTTAAGTACAGTTTATTTTCAATGCTAAGGACATGTGGAAAAATGCACATGCTAGTGGAACTGCGCCACATGTACATAGGGTTTGCTTGCAACATCCAAAAGAATTTACCACACCTCAAGTACAGATCAAAGCTTTAAAAATAAAATCAACTATTCCAGGGTTTCATCACCATCCCATACTGCAAATATTGTTATCAGTAGGTGCAGTTGTAAAATGATACAAAGTGTAATGTTGAAATGCAGCATTGTTCAAAGTTCCATTGTATTTGGCATGCAGTTCATCTCACTTTGAATACTACTGTATTATATTTAACATTAAATGATACATGTAAAATGCATTGCATTGCTTCACACTTATGTAAGAAATAAAGCTGTGTATTAATGTCTCTACTCAATGGAACATGTAGCTGGAGTTGATCTAGAATTCATCTCACCTCCAGCATCCCCAGTCACATTACAAAATACAGGCCACACAGAAACTATGGATTCACTGTGTTCAAACTAGCTTCAAACCCAAGCCATAGAGACTGCCACATGTCGGTATAATCAGTAACTACAAAGAGATCTGTCAAATGCATCAAGTATATCCCCCTCATAACATCTGTTTTGCTAAGGTCATGGGAACAGTTTATCAGGTGTTTGCTCAAAAGCCTGAGACAAAATGTCAATAAATATTAAATATCATGGATGGGAATGGAATGCATCAAAAGTAACCTCTGTTGGCTGAATTCAGCATTGCTTCACTTATAAACTGAATAGAAAGTTACATGTGTGCATTTTAACCCAAAAATGTAATCATAAAAAATATCATACTTTATAAGAGAAGCTTTCAGAAACATGAGGCTAACTGTAAATCGCAGACATCAAATAGCTGTTTCCCCCCCAATCTAAAATTCACCTGGGGCAAAATTGTGTTTTTTTTAGATAAATAGGAAAACATTTTATTTCTACAAATCAAATACACGTCAAACAGGGACATTACACATCTTGCATTCTTCTTCCCGATGGGTAGATTTCATGGATCTGTATTTTAGTAAACTAACACAATTTTTCAAATGTTATTTTAGCTAAACACAATGCCTCTCTGTAACACAAGTTGTGAAATGCTCTCCCTCCTTAGCAGTCATGAGACTCAGAGGAAGAGCCCCTCTTTTCATGTTAGAAAATTAAGGGAGGAGCTGAAGATGATAATATAGATTGTAAACAGATTTAAGGGAATAATTATTATTATCAAGAGATGAATATTGACGAATATCTTTATTACAACTGGAAGGAAATGGCTAGGAAGCAGGAACCATCTGGATGACTGAGTTTCCTAGCTAGGTAGAGCAGCACTTTGAGGAAGAGAGATGTGAAAGCCATATATTGAAGACTAATTTCAAAATTGATGGCCCAAGCTGATTCTCCAGAAAAAGGAGCCACATTTAAAGTGTAAGTATAGAAACCCCAATATAAATAATAATTGCCCATGCTACTGTCAATGGTAAATCAGGCGAATGGAGAGCTGGGAGATACACAGAATTATAATGTGACACAGAGACAGGTTCGTTGTTAAATTTGGAGCCTTATGTCCCATTTAAATTGCACTGTAAGTGAGATGTCATTTACTTATGACTCAATGCACTTTTTCATTGAGACGCACAATTTAAAACTGACAAACATTTTGTGCAAGTTTAATGCAGATAGTTTTTGATGAATTATCCCAAATTAATATAAAGTACTTGGCTCATGCTGGCATAGAATCATGCAGCCCATAGTCGCCACATGATATGCTATTTTCTATTGTGATACCATGCAACTTTACAGCTGAAGGGAAACCTTGCCATAAGTTAAATGTTTGTGTAACACAAATCAGCACAAATAATTATTCTAGTTACAGAAAATAGCGCTTAGTGTTCAACCTCTGAAGTCCCTTATCCTGAAATGCACATGTATGTGTAATTTGAAAGGGCAAAGGTGTTTTAACATTGTACCTTTTAATGGAGAAGATTACATCTCCAGCCCAACCACATAGAGATGAAGATAAATGAATCAGAATAGATTGAAAACTAGACACATGCATCTGAGAAGACTGCACACACATGTCCTCAGAACAAAATCTGTACTTGCCCACATCTAAATTACCTGCAAATAACCTATACACTCAAAACCTCACATTCATACAAGGGAGCAAGTATAATACAATATGTTTAAAATATATTTATAAATGCTAGTTGTGCAAGTAACTTTTCTCTGATACCATACTTGTTTTGATACTGGAGAAAATTAAGAATTTTTGAAGAAATGATTCAATGTGTGAACACACTCTGGCTGATTAGTGGCAATGTTATCATTGAAGTATACTTTGTTGCTTGGAACCATTCATAGAAGATCTATGTTTACAATACATCTTTTGGAGTATAATATATGCCTGCAATTGATTATGGAAATGTATGCTTGTGTGAACTGATATTAGTGAGATTCACATACGAAGGTAAACCTATACATTGTAGAGATGTCTTGGATATATAGCTGGAGGCCATCATTGTTTGAATTTACTTAATTATTTAAATACCTTTTGAGTTTTGAGAAATCACTGCCTGGTTTTCTTACCCAGAATTGTGGGGTGGCACTGCCTCTGTGGTGATGCACATTCCACAAATTCTTATCAGGTCAGAACACCATATTTCCACATCTTCTGGTATTTTAAGCTGTATTTATAAGACTATATTCCCCTTAGATGAGTTAAAAAAAAGTGAGGGCATATAATTAACTGAGTGATCTGGTACACATGCCCCTGTGTATTACTGGACCTCTAATGTTATTTTCCTGGTAACAGACAATACATCCTTCTATTGTAGGGCAAGTATCATGGGATTTATAAACCTCTCCTACATTTGACCATTTATGCAGGGCTGAAGTGAAGAATTTGTCAGAGATTTCACTGGAGAGTGTACCATTTTGCATAAGCCAACTCAAAACATGATATGATGGTATATGCATGAGTGGCTTTTTGAATTCTGTTGCAATTATGAAGTGTCAGCCATTTCAATTCCTTTGTGTACAATATGCTCAAAATAAGAAACATTTTGTAATTTAAACACTGCCAAAAACAAGGACACATTTTACACCGTGTGGCTAAATTTTGAACACATACCAATATTTAAGTTCATAAACATTGATATAGGAAGGTAACAGTTATACATTGGAGAGATGTCCTTGGTATTTGGCTGGAGACAATCATTGTTTGAGTTTAATTAATTCAAATACTTTTTGAGTTTTGAGATATCACCATCTGGTTTTCGTACACAGAATTGTAAGGTGGAACTGTGTATTGGAGACATGAAATGAGTCATGCCACACTAATGTGAACCAATAAATTACACATCAAATAAAATATCTTTCACAACTCACACCCATTCTCTGCAGTTCCGTGAACAGGAATGACCATTTCAGAGAGTCATATATCTTCTTCATGTAAAGCAGAAATGTAGACAGTGTGTTGAAACAGCAAACCTGCAACAACTACAAAAAGACATTTATAGGTTGAAAACGGATTGTGAGTTAACTAATTATCGTTATCGCCCTGAAGCATGCACCTTGTAGAATGGTTATCTTCACATGGTAACCAACATGTATACGATTATTATCATTATCCTCGGAGGTGACTACGCCAGAGCAAAACTAGATATTATAAGATTTTATTCTTAAGAATGATTGATTTCTATCTATAGAATTGGACACTACATAGGATATTAGCCAAACAAATAACATTTCTGTTTGTGTATTTGTTTATTTAAAGAGCACTGATGTCTTTAATTTGAATGAGCTGTGACAAAGCTGTAGTATTGGTGAAAAACATTTCCACTGGGTATTGGGGTCAAGTGCAGATAAAATAGCAAAAATCCCATCAGGTTGTGAATGCTGCACCTTCCTGTTATGAATCCCTGATTGGTGCAGTAGGACCACTTTCTCTATGAGAGGTTCCACTCTAAGTACCAACAGCTTGATCATGATCATATTGTCAACATTTAAAAGGTAGAGGGGGCAATAAGAGTCACATCTACTTTTCTCTTTGCCCCGCTTGGGGAACACCACTATTGAGACTACTCTGAGCGTCTGAGGGAGACATCCCTTCTGTAATGTACCTGCATAGACCTCAAGCAATATTGGTGCTAGTTTATCTCTATACTCTTTATAATATTCAGTTGTTAGTCTATCAGGGCCTAGGGTCTTACTGGAGGACAATTTGGCTACAGTAACAGGAGGGTGCAGTGCACCTCTGTGCTCATCTTTGTTAAGTACATTTTTCTAATGTCCACTTATGGTTGGAATCTACAAGGCTTATTCTCTTGGTTTCATGACCCTAACTTCTAATATAGACCTGTACTACCCACGTTTGGTAGAATGGCAGAGCAGCCATGCTTTCCTTCGGAGGAGGAATGTGAGCTGTAAATCAGTACAAAGAAATGATAACATACATAGGGCCTCATTAGGACCCAGGCGGTAAGGGGTTTACGGTGGCGTAAACAGCGCCGACCCTTACCGCCTGATTCCGAGGTCCCTTAGCGCCATGGAGGATTTAACACCTGCTTTTAGCAGGTGTTAAAATCCATGGCGCTAAGGGACCTTGTTGTTAATTACGCCACCGTAATTTACGGTGGCGTAATTAACGCCTTCCCCACTCCCATTATGCCCTATGGGGCAAAAATGGGAATGGGGAAGGGTAAATGGGGATTGGGGACTTACTGCCCCGCCAACCTCGGAATGGGGCGGTAAGTCCGCCAACCACCATGGCGTAAACATAGTTTACGCCATGGTGGTAAAGGTACGACCCAGGCGGTAACTTACCGCCTGGGTCGTAATGAGGCCCATAGATCCAAAGAAACACACTAAGTTATATCACAAATAGTTATAGTTTTGCAGTATCAACTAATAACATCAAGCACACCTCAGGATACTAGGGAGAAATAAAGCAGGTGATCACACTATACGCTTGTAAGCAGTCATGAAAGCACTTATTGGAATAACTCAGCAATAATTTGTTGTAGATAGTTCAAGAATGGAAGAAACCAACAAAAGCAACTAAGTAACTATGTACCAATTCTTATTAGCAACTTGTAAGGCTTAAGCAGTCCTTCACCAACTAGAAAATAGTTCTTCAGTTTAGGTTTGTAGTGAAAAAAGTATTGCCAAAGTCAATAGAATTGGAAGGTTTTCTTTTGGCAAACAAGCACTACCAAAGTCAATGCATATGCAACAGTTTTGATGAAAATCTTCTCAGTACAGATAACTAGCAAGTTAGTTGGATTCAAAAAAGGCCACATGGGCTTTGGAAACACCTTCCTGTAGGAGCTCAGGCTTTTTGGCCTGTGTGACTGAATTTTTGTGAACTTCCAAACAGTAGAAGCAGCACTCCCAGGACAAAGGGGTGACACAAATGCCTCAAGGTAAGTTTCCCGAGAGCCCCACAGTACCTGGAGAGTGATGAAGATTATGCATCTGGACGCTTTCACGATGTACGGATGCAGACCTGGTGTCCTATTCCTTGGTTGCGGGGATGAAAGGAGGTACTCTGGATGGGGGCTTCCAGAAGCAATCAAGAGAGGGACTCGCCAGCAAAGGTGTCTTCATGCTCCCACATAGGTCTTAGGATTTGGCACCTTTTTTTCAGCACCAGGAGTGAACAATTAATGCTGGTTGGAATCTTCCCGTTTACACGGTCCTGTTCTCTGTTGAGGGGACTATACATGGAGGATTCTTGCTTCTAGAGGACAACACAGATGCCTCCAAAGTTCTAGTGAGATTAGATCATGGCAGGATGATGCACTTCAAGATGGTCAAGGTACCCTGACTATTGGGGTTCTACAGCCCAGGAAGGTGGCAGGATTTCGGAACCTGGCTCAAATTGAAGTTGGACTTGACTCAGTTTATGTCCTCCAGCGTAAAAGAGGAAGTCTTCCTTGGCAGACCTTCACTGTCAATGTGAAAAAGGGATCAGGACAACAGCTGTGTTTCAGTGGTGCTTCTGCATGTGCTGGAGGTGCTGCAGTGGTCTCTGGACATCTTCATCTTTGGAACCTCAGTTCAAGTTGTTGACTTAGCCATCTATCCCAAGAGCATCACCTTTTATGCCGGAACTCATTCATTCAGTCCTCTGGAACTTTTAATCACCTTGGGGTGCTATCCTTGTAGGACAGCTAACCTCCAGTTCATACTGGTTCCAGCCAGGCATACCATCAGACAAATTTCAGCAACGTTTCAGGCTATTCCTGCACTTCCTTCCTCAACAGACACACTGGAGCCTTGGAAGGATTCCGGGGGAATCCTGCCAGTGGCAAAAATCAAAAATGACCCACACAAAAGAAAATGGCAACACAAGAAGACACTGGCCATTTTGGGAAAATGGTCACCCATGGGTGCTTCACTGCAGCTGTGGAAACAGCCTGTGAGTGAGTTGCACATAAATGGTAGAAAAATGTATCCACTGCCATCAGCCATTTAAGAGTGTCTGTTACTGTAACTATAAAGCTACAGGAGCAGTGGGAAAGCAGTTACAGTGCAGCCCCTCATCACCCCACATGAGGTAGTGTGTGCTGATCCCACAATAGAATGGTAAGATAAAGCGTATCCCACTACCCCTGAGAACAGTAGTCCTCATGGGGGGAGAATATAATCAAATAAAAAGGGAAATCCAGGGTACTCCCCAGCAACACTGCACATAGGGTGCTGTGTGTTTCAAAAATCACTTACAGATGTCTGTAGTAAAATACACAGAGGAAAGCATGACTCCATTAAAGTAAACATTTATTACAGAAGCAGTAAAACAGGGTTGAATAGTAAGAGCAAAAAGAATGAGTGAGTGGGAAAAAGTCCCACCCACTCAGGAGAACAGATCAAAAAATCCCAGAGCAAAATTCAGCAAAGTTGCTAGGGGTCCCTGAGGTTAAGGGAATTGGCATAGAAATTGATAATTCTCCCTAACAATCGCCCCCATCCAGATTAAGGGACAGGATGATTTAATCCACTCCTGGATGAATCTCTTGTTCCAGCCAGTCACAAATCCAGGAGAGACCACCAGCATTCTTATGGTTGGTACCTGACCAATGCGCAATGGTGAAATCAAAGCCCTAAAGACTAAAGGACCACCCGAGCAGTTTAGGATTCTCTCCCTCCATCTGCATTAACCATCTCAAGGGTTGGTGGTCGGTTATAATCTGGAAAGTAGATCAATACAAGTATGGTCTAAACTTATTCAATGCCCACACAATGGCAAAGCATTCATGCTCAATTGTTGACCACCTTTTTTCTCATATCTTTTATTTTTCTACAGATAAAACATATCGGGTGCCCTGCCTTGCTCATGCATTTGGCTCAAGACTGCCCCAATACCTGTGGACTGCCCCAATACCTGTGTTAGATGCATCAGTCTGCACTGTAAAGGTATGAGTATAATTTGAAACTCTCAGCAGTGGAGCTTTACAGAGGGCATCTTTCAGCCTCTGAAATACTTTCTCATGACCTTCAGTCCACTTCACCCTCTTAGGGTATGTTGGAGAAGATATGACATTCAAAGGAAAAGCTATGGATCCATAGTTCACTATGAAATTCATGTTGTATTCTGTGAGGCCAAAGAAAGCTTTCATCTGTTTTCGAGTATTGGGGGTGGCTGAGGCCTGGCACTTATTTCTGAGCCCTGGCACTTATTATCTTAGACTCAGATTGATTATGTAGTAATGATAGCCAGACCATTCATCAACCCCAATGAGCAGGTGTGAGCTGTATTTTAACTCAAAATCGGTCGACACTGTAGGGTGCAGCTGTCAGTGGTGGCAGCAATGGTGGGAAATTGGCCACTGCAGTGCCACAAGAGAGCTAGAAAATATTAGGGCCCTGGCACTTATTTTCTTACGAATTAAGCACGGCAGGCAGGGGTAGGAGTACAAAGGCCAGGAAATGGGGCCACCACACATTATGCTGGGCCGATAACTTTTATCAAGTTCTCTCATCTGCAAAAATAACATTGTGGTACATTAGAGCAAATGCTGTTCCATATGCAGTCATTTGAAGGGCTAAAGTGTCATCAGCAGTTTTCTTTGGCTGCATGTGCAAGATTTGCAAGCATAAAGAGAAAGACGTTCAAGTGCCAGTCTTGAACTCTGGCAGTGATAGATTTCAGACACACTGTAGTTTCCCCTCGGCCACCACGATAACTTGCACAACAAATGCTCATCAGGTGCATGGACCTTGCATCAGTGCCTCTGTATCTGCTTTGTCTATTCAAATTTTTCATGTCCATACATAAAAATGTATTTTGGATTCAACGCATTTATCATCACTGTGCTTGTAACATGCATGGCTCAAGTAACGGCATCCCATGGGCTCATCTTGGAGGAATTAAGATTTGAGTGTGCTCAATGACAAACTGTTCCAAAGAGATGAATTAACACTGAGGCAGTGGGCAGTTCTTAAACAGGGATATGTATTTTCGGTGTGCTGTTTCCCTCACGTTTTCTTTGAGTTACATATTGTAAGGAAGGCATGGTATCAACAGTAAGACAGACAAAAGTGACCAAAATTCAAGGATGTTTATTGAACTTCAAAAAGGGTTTGAAAAATGTCTATCTAATCCTAAATCTAAGATGTGAGCAAAGCTACGACCATCAAATAATAGTAACACAGTCCTAATGGTGTCTTGTCAAAACAAAAGGGCATATACTAAAAAAAGCCTATTGCCAATCCTTATCTCTAAACACAAATAGTGTGGGAAACAACATTATGTAAAAGAAAGACTGTTCAAGAAATGATATGTCAGGATATTAAGACCATTGGCCTCCCTTCTACATGTTTTCAGCATGGTACAAGGTGGCACACTCAAGCTTATCACAGTCTTGTCAAAACAAAAGGGCCTATACTAAAAAAAGCCTATTGCCAATCCTTATCTCTAAACACAAATAGTGTGGGAAACAACATTATGTAAAAGAAAGACTGTTCAAGAAATGATATGTCAGGATATTAAGACCATTGGCCTCCCTTCTACATGTTTTCAGCATGGTACAAGGTGGCACACTCAAGCTTATCACAGTCTCTGGCTTCTCTAGCACAAGGGTGCAATTCAAACATTAGCATCAGGACTTTCCGTGTCCAAGTCTCTTTGCCTTTCAAAGTCTCTTCTTTCTGAGGGCCTTATGCGACAAACAAACAATACATTATTTTCCTCCAGGATTTCAAACATGCTCAATTTCTCAGGTGATTCACTATTCACCCTGGATACCCCTCAGCCGGGCTCAAATCTGTTTGAACACAGTGTCCAATCAGTCTCCTTCTGTTGGGCTTGGGCCAATTCAATTCACTCTAACACAAACTTGCTTTAACCCAGAGCTTCCAATTGATCTCCCTCGTTCGGCATCACACAAACGTTATCTACTTTGTCATCAACTTTCTTGGCAGTATCAACATCAAAGACTTTCGATTGTGCACAGGATTTTTCTTGACCCGCTGCAGAACCACTTCGATGCACAGTTTTTTGCCACTCTTTCAACTTTGTCACCTCTCAGTTGAATACTTTAGAGAGACCTTTGAATGAGCATGCATGCAGTGCCGGACCACTCTGTCAAAGGTATCATATATTGGATTCAAAGTTCAATCACTCATCTGTTGTTCAATTTTACTTGTGTTGGTTATCACATGCGTTTCAAACAATGTTCGCTACAGCACTCACCATACAATGTTGCCGCTTGTAACCTTGGCTTCAACACAGACGTCTGGTATCTATATACCCAACTCACCGGCTGTGGTGATTTCACTGGCACTGCTTTGTTGTAGGAGCCAAGGACAGTACCACGGCAGCAGGCAATTCTCCCTGGGTACCTCTGACACACAATGCAGGATTCTTCAGCCTGGTTTCCTGGTCTTACGCATTCTATTCTCGAGGATTTGTGAAAGTAACGGTTCCTTGTCAAAATGTTCAAGGGAACTTCCCTCCTTGCGAACCCCTTCTGTTTCGCTGTCTTTCTCCTCGTGTTAAACTACCATTTTGGAAGTGCTGTTTCCTTGTGTGCTTGGCCTTGCTCATAGTGTGTTCTCGTGCTCTGCCTTTTATCCATTTGGATAAAAAATTCCGAACAGGATTTACAGCGGAGACGCTGCCTCAACGTGGAAACACTTCAATAATTGTTGTTGTAACTGCAAGTGACAGTGGAGCCTGTGAGACCTATTCTTCAATCGCTTACCATACTTATGGTTCGCAACTGATTCATACCTCACTGCAGCCTCAGTGGAAGAGCAAGTGCTCGAAACACGTGTCAGGCTACCCTAGTGTTGATTAAAACTACTATACCAATGTGGTCTTAACTAGTGTTTGTGCGCAGTTAGTTTGCAAAACCTATGTCTTGTAATACTCTTTGATGTTGATGCATGCAAGTCTCACCAGTGTAACGATTTGTAACCTTTATTTTATATCCAAAGTGGTTTAAGAAGTGTTCCCATTTTGTCGTTGTTTTTTCATATGTCTCAGTGTTAATCATTGCTCATCCTCACTAAAACTCTCTCTCAGAACACACACTAGATCCATTCAGTCACCCCATGTGACCCTCCTGCACAAACTATCAAGTGACGAGGTATATACTCTAGACTCCATTTTTTCATGACTTTATGGTGTCACTTTGACAAGTGTACCCAATTTGCCTATTGGCATCAGCGGTGTGTCTTTTTCCGATGTGTGCGGTTACCATGACAACCAAATATATACAATGGTCCCTAAATTATATTTTTAGATTCATATAATGAAGGACTGCACACAAAATTGATTATTTTCCAAATTCCACGAAGGGGACAACTGTTTTTCATCCATGTTTCCCCGAGACGGCCTGGGATCCCCTCCCAAGATGGCTGCCTAGCAACAGTGTTACCAATGCTTTGCTGCCAGGTCCCTCCGAACTCCACAGTGACTCAGCACTCCAAGACCAAGCAGTTCGCTCGATCGGCTCACCACGTGTGAGCGCTCCAGCCACACAGGTAAGCTCGCACTGCCTGCTTGGGTTTTTAATTTGGGATTTGCGCACGACCCATGTGTTTTGTAGCAATACTTACATGCCCTCCCATTCTTCAGGATTTTCCTCGCGGGACATATATGTGAAAGATACTGAACAGACCGACATTACAGAGATAAAAGCCTCCACTGAGAGTTAAGATACTGTAACTACGCACTGAGGCATTCTCTATTGTTTTAATGTGACATTCATTTAAGGACGCTATAACTAAGTACTTAGTGCCCTTTTCCTCTGTTTTTTGTGACAGGACCTCACAGAGATCCCCCATTACAGCAAGCGTATCTCCAAAAATAGTGCCCGTGGAAATAATTACCCATAGGTAAGCTGTGCTCTATGGCAAATATATAGATAGCACAGTACATGATTTAGTCAGTTTATAACAATATGTGCTCAAGTACTCCCCTGATAAGACTCTCCCTTCCCCTGCAGCACAGACTTCATACCGTACAGCATCCCGTCCTGATTAATGCCGTGTACAAGATGGGCATAACAGGCCCACCTAAACGGCTGAAACACCCGGGTGTACACGCACTACCGCCAACTACAGTGTATTGTCACTGTCCACCACTAAGAGAACTATTGTCATTAACAATTGTGTTTTGTTGTCACTAAGTCAAATTGTTTTTTTGTGTATTCTATTATGTGAACTGTTTGACAAACAACGACTGAGACAAATTGGTTGTTATGCCAAAAAATGTTTGGCCCTTTGTGTTGTAAATACATTTTTTGTCTGTACTTTCAGTTAGCTACTGTGTGATGTTATATCTCTAAAAATGTCCATTTTATGTTGATTCATACAACTTTATATATAAAAAAACAAGATTTTTCCACAAACAGAGCATGAAAAAGTGATTTTTTACTTTTATGCAGAGGGTGATAAGGAGCATGAGTATACTTGAGCAAATTTCTCTCTGGACCTATTCAAATATAATTTTTGTTTCAGGTCTGCATGATGGTAAGAAATTGCCTGACCCTGCTTGACCATTGTATTGGGACATGTCAGGTATACGGCTCAGGAGTTAGTCCGATTTTCTATCAAAGCGAGCTGTCCATGAGAAAGTGTTTGTGTTGTGAAAGTCGGGGGGGGGTTAGTTCCTAAGTACCCTCCCTGGTAGGAGGAGTAAAGGTGTTACAGGAAAGGGGATACTGCGTCTCTCCATCCGGTGTCCAACTCCCCAAAGACCCCTCACCCAGCTGATTCTCCCATGCTGGTCCACCCCCAGAAACTGGATCCAAAAACGATGGCTGTGTCCTCACCACCTGTATGACAGATTCCCAGGGACTAGCGGGTGAGACACCTTCAGGTTTCTCACAATATTTAGAAATGTTTTACTTGACCTATGTGTCTTGGAGGTGTGGGCATTATGCCTCCTCATCTTCGCCAAATTTGGTTTGTCTTACATTTGTGGTATTCTCCCTTGTCAATCTCTGGATAGTGTGTGATCTGATGTTGGTTATCTGGCATGCTCAGGCAGGCTATTGGAAGGAAGAGCAGTGAGGCAAAAGTGTTTTGTAGTAGTTTGCTGTTTGCCACTGTTAGTGATCACGGATGTTCATCATTGGCCTTCCTCACTCGGTTGGTCATTCCTGTTTATGAGTAGGGATGATCGAGCCTTTTTTGAACTTGCTCATAAAGGTTTTCTTTCACAGCACTTTACACTGATTCGAAAATGTCTCTTGATGTGAACTTCAGATTTTTCTGTGGTTTTGAGCCATGGATCGAACCTCGAGACAACTCAAAATGCTTCAAATCGATAGCATTATAACTTGTTTTGAAGTGGTTCGAGTCAGCACAAGAATTTACACAGAGGGTCGTCTGATTCACCTTGTATCAGGTTCAATTTGGCATGGTCCACTTTAAGCCAACAGATCTCTTTTGCTCGGATTGGATTCGTTGTTTTTTTAAGGATATATTAATTTGAATCAACTTGACCTATTTTGAGATATTGGTATGTATTAATTTGAGTTGTGCTGGGTCCGATCCACCTAATAAGAGAAAGTGAAACTGAATAACAGACGTCCTGTTTCCTATTGTTGTGGAGCAGCAACAGAGAGAAGGACCTGAGTGGTTGTGTGTGTTTTCTTTTGCTGTATGATCTTGGATAATGGGTGGAGGGGAAGGGGTTTGGAGGGCAGGCGGGGAAGGGGAAGGTGGATTTTAAACTCAAGGTGATGGTTCTGGCAACAGACCCCTGAAAGCTGTGCTGGGTCGGATCCACCTAATAAGAGAATGTGAAACTGAATAATAGACGTCCTGTTTACTATTGTTGTGGAGCAGCAACAGAGAGAAGGACCTGTGTGGTTGTGTGTGTTTTCTTTTGCTGTATGATCTTGGATAATGGATGGAGGGGAAGGGGTTTGGAGGGCAGGCGGGGGAGGGGAAGGTGGATTTTAAACTCAAGATGATGGTTCTGGCAACAGACCCCTGAAAGCTCCCTGGAATAGCAGCAGCAGGCACTGCCAAAGGCTACTGAAATGAGGCAGCACACTCCACCAGCAACAGCGGGGATCCTGGAAGATCCCGAACATAAGCTTGGTAAAGGGTGTTCTTGCTAAGGAGCACAGCAGTCAACGTCGCCTCAGGGGAGCCACCCAAAAGAAAGGCTGTCATGTGGTGTGCTGCCTTTTTGTGGAGGCTGTAGGTAGATGGAAAAGGCCCCCTTTGATCACCTCTCATATGCAGACGCACCGGGGTCAAACGCATAACATCACCCAAAATATCCTTTAATGATTCAGTGAATCTCCCAAATAAAAACGTGTTTATATGATTTATCCTTGTCCTACGTTCACAACGTTAAGAATTTTGATGTCATTTGGCAATTTGATCTAGGTCTTCATTCTCACATTAGTGGGACGGTTAAATCATTCTTTATAGACTACACCTTTTCGACCAGTAAATCTTGAAAATGAACATGCAGGGATATTTGGAACTCTTTCAATTCGAACCTTCTTTATGCTAATCGTCTTTTAATAGGTTGTCCTGCAAAAGAAATCCATTATTTCCTGACAGCTCAAAATGCAGCAATCATGGTCAGATCTCTAACTATCGCAGTTCTTTACATTGGTTGCCAATTCACAAACGCATTCAATTTAACATACTCTGTACTTTTTTAAAAGTGTAAAAAGGTTGTCCCACCTCTTCCTTTCTCCAAATATATATTGCAATTCCCCTTCTCGCCCCTTGCATTCTACAGGCCAAAATCTCTTGATTGTCCCACTTTGTAGGTTCTAAATTTACAGGTGACACAAGTTTTCAGTTGCTGGATCAATCCTTTGGAAATCTCTACCTTCTAGTCTTCCACAACCCCAGACTTTCATTGCCTTTGAAAAAGGCCTGGACATTTTTTCCATCTTTGCCTAGTTGCAGTTTCCGCCCTGAGTGCTTTATGAATAGCTCAATATCAATATAATTTTCAACATCATATCTATCTCTCTGCAGGTGCCAAAACCACAACAGCTGCACCTACCTCCTCCTCCCACATAAAGACCGAGCAGCATACGGGATAGAAGCCTCCCCTTCTGAAGGCCATCAGCCACAGGGAACAGCATATCTCTGGGAATTTTTTCACTCCGGTCAGCAGCATTTGCCATGTTGTAGTGCCCGGCTGCTTGGTGTTGGAGAGCAGTGATTCCAGGGTGGCATACTGTTAGAAATGTCATGCTGGTACATGGCAGGGCCATATGAGCCAGGCACAGTTCCTATTTTCTTTCAAGTTTTCATTCCCCAATTTTGATCCAAACCCACAAAATTACAAAAATGAAGACACCCACCTAATAAAGTTACAGAATGACAAACATTGAAGAAAGAAAATCCTTGTTTATACAGCACACTTTGTGCTAGATTCCTTTCATCTCTAAACACTGCAATAGATTATGCTATTGTGACAGTTACCCATTTTAAAGGTAATCATGTTCTGACTACTTTTTTCTGCAAGACATGGACACCTCTGTGTGTCCAGCTTTAGTGAGAAACACATGAGTTGTTTTCTGAGGGCCTGAAGAAAAATCCATTCTCTGGTTGAGCACAGTATTTAGGGTTCTAAAGGCATATTAGGTCCCAAAATGCCTCATCCCCTTGCAAAGTGTCTCCTCAAAAAATTGTTAAGGGTTATACCTTTTACGAAGGCACGCCTTGAGATATAAGGTTCTTCCCGTGGCTTGTACCAAAGACGTAACTTGAAAAATGGTTAACATTAATCTTTCTTATTTCTTATATGAAAGCCGTTTGTGCAGGCTCACCCATCCCTGTTTGAGACACGTCGAGCCCAATGCAGACTTTTGGTTGGAAGAATCTCGAATCGTCTCTGCCTTTAAAAGCCACTCCAGGTATAATTTTTTTCTGAGAAACCACATTAGAAATGCAGGCCTTAACCCGTGAATGTGATTTGCAGAGAACCTCACTTTCAGCACAATCAAGTAAAGTCAAAGGTGTTCACATCCTCATGAATTATTTTTCTGTGAGATCACAAAACATGTGCTGGCCAGAACACCTCAATTTCATTTCCGGTGGGGAACCATGTCCACTGAGTAAAGTTGAAAACATACAACTAATATTATTTTTTCGGACAGACCACAGAGGATGTGCCAGGAAAAAACAATTTAATTTGTATGAAGTATTTTTGAAGGATATGCAAAATGAATACACTGAAAATAGAAACAACCTGATGAATTACTGCTACTCACAATAAATTAAATAGGAATATTTGATCTTCTAATGTGCATAAACTCATTGTCGTTGTGAAAAGGCAACCTAATAAATGTCCTCACACTGACATAAAAAGTGTTCTTACTTTGGTGAGTGACTGTCCGATCAGGTACACTCTCACACATGTAGGAGTGGTTTCGTTGTATGGGACAGAGGGCGGACGTGTAGACCATTGTGACAATAGTATGATGTTAACACTGTACTTGCACAAAAAGCAATGGCATGTACTCATCATCAGCATGTCACTACTGGAGCTATCTGTTTCCCAGGCACATGAACCATGAAACAACCCTGCTCCACTTTTTGGTGTCAGGCATATAGTGGTGATGGTGGTGGGTAAGAAGTCAACTTTGTCATTTGTGCTCCTGCATCGATTGTGGGTAGATGCCTTCCAATAGACTGCCTCCATGAATTCCTCCTTCATTTATTTTTTAAATTAAATCAATGGTGTTCAGAGACAATAGTCCCGGCAGCACTGAAAACTCTGTCTGCCTACACACTTGCAGGGGCACCTTAGCAATCATCATGCAACTCTCAAAAGTGCTGACAGCCCTATGGACCAGTGGCTGTTGCAGTAGTGTAACGGATCATGATCCCTATACATGGGTGTGTCCATGTACAGAATGCAAGATGCCAGATTCGGTGGGAATGGTGCCCCACAGCATTTACAGCCTGTTGGCTATGCCTGTACTGGTCATGGAGCTTTCATCTGGTGTCTGTGATGTTGTGGCCATTGGTGTTGTTCATCTGAACATTCCTGGTGTTGTTGGCACACTTTGGGGGTGAGTGCAGCTCTTCTTGGTGGCTGCGGTATTCCTCCAGTTGATGTAGCAAACGCTGCAGCAATGCATCCATGCTTCCTTTTAAAGTGCTCCCTCCTTTTGATGTTTATTGCTAATCCTTCTCCACTGACAGAGAGTTATTAAACTCAGCCACTTTCACCTTGAAACATAGGTGCAAAAGGGAAACTAGCAGGCGCTCAATGTTATCTTTCATTCCGACTACCCTTCGATCACTAGGAAAGATTGTAAGCCGGCCCTTCACCAAATGTGGTTCCTTACCATCACCTGCTAAATCATGGGCCTTTGCCATGATGGAGAACTTTAGTTCAAGCAGGTATTCCAGAGAGAGAAACTCACTGAAGAATGCACTGTGACGGCTAACCTTCTTGGTAAACTCCTCTAAAAGTTGCAGCACAATGCAGAAATTAGACTGGCACTGGGTCAGTGTTAAGACAACCACATGATATGCTCTGCAGTGTGAGTTGAAATAGTCTGTGAACGCCTTGTACTGTAAGTGTAGACTCTCCAACGGTGTCCGGTCAAAGGGTCAAATACATTGTTTCGAAATACAATAGTTTCGAAACAAAAGGACCAAAAAAAAACTCAAATGCCTTTTTTTAAATGTACGATTTTTTTTTTGCTTTCATATAGGAAAATAAAATGGGTTTTACACTAAAAACATGGATGTGGGGGGACCCCCCCCCCAAAAAAAAAAGAAAACGTACATTCAACTTTTATTATCGGTCTTTTTTGTGTGATCGAAACTATTGCATTCGAAACAATTGCATTCAACCCTTTCACCTACAATCCTCTCCAACATATTCAAAGTGGAGTTCAAATGACTGGTAACTGAGGTCTTTACATAATTCTGTGGCATCTGTAATTGGTGTAGGGCATTTTATGCATGGTGAACCCAGCAGAATCTGGGGCTAATCCTCTGTGTCACTGCAATCATGTCCTTGTTGTTAAAAAAGTGTTTATCGGCCAGGTGCAGTACATGTGCAAAGCAGGGGATGTGCTGTTAAAGACTCCAATCAAGTAGTCCCACTAAGTCAGTGCCTTGTCTGGGATTGCTCAAGGGAAGCCCTTAATTATATATTTTTATGTCTAGTTTGTGTACTCTGGATGACAACCCTCATATAACACCCCTCTCTTAGAATCCCCCTGACCCCACTGAGCCAAGAAGTAAGTTTGTTTTGCAAATTTAAAAGGTTTATTTGAGAATTAAACAATATATATATATCACACTTTTATAATAAATTAATAATTGATATCACACTTGTGAATATGAGCAGTAAGTGATCAACAATGGATGATGTGATACTAGCACACTGGGTAATTACTTAGGAGTAGTATAGAGGATAAGGTAGCTGAGAATGCTTTATATGGTACAAGGAAATGCAAGGTGGAAAAGAAGTAACGCAGGAATAAACTTGATATGATTTCAGCAAAACATAATATAATCACTTTTCCCCTTTTGGAAATTCACCCCCCCTCTATTCAATGTAAGGAGGTGGAAGTGACACACACAGTTCTTCAAGAATACAATCACAGTACAATCCCAAATCAGTTTCCCCCTAGCAAGCTTAGATCAACAGGGATGATTTTAAACACAGGCAAAATCCTTTTAAATATGGTGGCAATGAAGTGAAAAATATACTCAAATTGCTTTTAATTCCCTATAGGAGGTTCAGGGTGAGTGAGAGATACTTTAAATTAGTTCAGGATCACTTTAGCAAAGCTCTATGAATGATTGTCAGGTTGCAAACGAATTTCAGCAAAGGAAAGCAAGGACAAATATTTTTACACGTGGCTGAAATGAAGCAAAATGTCAAATCACGGCGATTACAAAGGCACTATAAGGAGTAGCAGGTTTTAGGCTTGTTGGAAAGCTTAGAATCTTAGCTTTAAGATGACAGTTAAAACTCGCTCCTAGCACAAACGGTTCCGGAGATAGGATGATTTCGTGACGGTAGTTTTTCATAAATTAAATCACAGTTTCAGAATGACAGATGACAGTTTTCAGCTTTAAAGATCACAGAAGGAACACAAGATTTCTAGGATGCAGTTCTCAATAGGTTAAAATAGTTTGAATTAGATTATTTTAAACTAAGAGATTGGGTTTTGCACAGTTCTGGCGGTACTCACACTATATTTGGACAGGAATGCGACTTCGCCACGGATCGGGTCAGGATTGGACTGCAGTTCCCTCGTCACGGACGGTCTCTGCCTGGTTCTGCTCACTGGATAATACTGCCTTCTGGGTCTGTCAGGCACCGGTTCTGCTCACAGCGGTCTGGTCTGGGTACAGCTCTGCTTTCTGGTCTAGTCTGTGGTTCTGGATTCAGCACTGCTTTCTGGGTACTGGCACAGGGTACTAGCCAGAATCAGACAGCTCAGCCCGGCTGTCTGAATAATTTGGTATGGTTGCTAGGTTTTGAAGGCCTGCAGATAGGAGTTCAGCTGTTGGGTTCTAGAGTTCTTGGAGTTTTGTTCTGGAGTCAGGAGTCTCTGGATGTGAAGTCTGAAGTCTGGATGTGGAGTTGTCTGTCAAAATGATCCGCAGAAAGTGAAAAAGAAACTCCTATCTGGATTCCAGTGGCTCTTTTTATGTGTTTAGAAAGTGGGTGGGTCGGCTAATTCTGCATGCCCAACCCTCTCAAGATTTGATAGGCCAAAGGATTTTTTGGTCCCTGATTTGAGAAAGGATAGTGTGTCAGAGTAATGTCAGCCATTTACGATCTATTGAAGAAACGCCCCTTTGCTTTTACCTTAAAAATCATTTTTCATAACTACACATATTTCCCAGATACACAGTTGTTTGACATTACATGTACATATTACAGATTACTTAAGGTACATTCTGGCCCAGCTCTGATCTTCCTGGGGGCTTGCATTCAAAATCTAGCATAAACACAGTGTCTGCAATATCTATAAATAGCGGGGTTTTGCCTCAGAACATGGTACAAAGTTGAATCAAGTCTTCAATTGTGGGTACATTTCTTAGATTAAGGTTCTCCAAATTGCACATTTTTGTGAGCTTAATACAATATTTTAGAAGCATTTAACTTAAACATATATTTTCTGCAATATGATTCCCCAAAAGTGTCTGAGTCCACCCCCAGAAACTTGGGAGTACCACATGTTTCCCTCTCCCAGGCAGGGCTCTGTTTACAGTCTACACTGAAAATCAACGTACCCCATTCAATTGCAAGGGTCTATTGTGTTGGCTGAGGTCAGCAGGCCAGGGGGCCACTCTGCATTTGGTTAGAATGTCCATGTGATCTCCTGGCTTCTTGTGTGTAGTTCTGAGGTGAGAAGGTTTCCCAGCCTCTTGCAATGTTAATTGAATCAGCCTGTCTTCAGGGAACAGCAGGTGTTTAAATTCTTAATTAACCAAAAAGGCTTTGAAGTTTCCAGCTGTCTCAAGAGGCTGGCAACTCCTGAAGTAAAGTTCTACTGTCATAGTTTAGACCGCTAGCGCCGGTTTGTGGACAAAGCTGGTACTGCACCCCCATGATTTTAGCAACTTTTTGACATCAAGAAAATGAATTCCCAACAGCTCTGGGTTGCTTTTGGCAATCAGCCTTGCCATTCCCAATGGTTTCAGGCTACTGTGTGTGTAGCCCAATGCTGGTTTTAGGCAGTGCCCTCCTGTGCTCACAACATAGGCAAAAATGGGTTGGTGCCTATTCTTCATGTTTTCCCTGTGCATTTTCTGGGGAGTTCTGGCCATCATGATGTTTTCAATGCCAGTAATGCACAGTTTTTGTGGTAGTGCTCGGTTGCATGGGTAAAACATCCCACAGTGCATAGTATTGGCAATTCTGAAGGCAGCAATGACATGCAATTCATTGTTACCCTGACAAACGCCCAAGAAAACATAGGCCACTTTTCCTTTACACCCTCCACCTACTCCCAGATTTCAACTTCCCTCTGGCTTCTGCCCTAAATCCTTACATGCACTTGTACATAATCCATGCCTACAAGCACCCTCTAACCTCCACTATGTAATTGTGCCTAACCACTCTCCTTCACTTATTGTACATTTACACCAGATGCTGGGCAATCCAGTCTCACCTACATACTGGCCAATCTACGTCCACCCTCACTCCCGATGTAACTATCACCCACATCTTGTGGATTACCACTATGGTTTGTGATAACCCTTACTTGGATGATCCTGCACTCTGGATGCGCCACTTTGCTACCAGACCAACACCGAATCAACCCTGCTCTACTACTAGTAGGAACCTTAGACTGAACTCTAGAGCCACCCTATCAAAATGGTGCGCATACTCTAAGCTATATAATAGCTCATCCTCACTTCTCAAAAATACCGCAAGTAACTATGCCCAATCTATATCACATTCCTACCACCCGAGCATTACACTCAGACTAGGCGATCGATTGTGGACTAAAACTCCCCAGCCTCACCCCCACAAGAGAAATAAACATGTGTGTCAGCAAAACAATCCAGCCAACCAGACTAACGAATCAGAAACTACCTCGGCCTCCAACACACTACCTGACATTCCCCTACCAACGCTGAAAACCCCTGCAAAGACACCTTCATCAAAGCAGCCTTAGTGAATCTTAGGTCCCTCCCTGCCCACGCATTGGACATTGCAGATTTTATAACCTCTGACAAGCTCGACTTCCTTGTGGTCATGGAAACTTGGTTAAATGCAGCATCTGGCCCCTCCTTGGCTCTAGCCATACCCAATGACTATGCTATTATTATATGTGACAGAAATACCAACCAGGTGAAGGGAGGTGGTCTCGCCTTCATCTTCAAAAACACCATCGACATTAGAGTCATTCAGGATTTACAAATCCCATCTGCTGAATCCTTGTCCATCAAACTACCATTATCACCTAACCATACAGCAACAGTGCACCTCATCTACCGACCACCTGGACCTATATCCACATGCATTGAGGACATTGTGTCCCTTATATCCACCAACACCAAACCTAATTCACAAAGTATCTTACTTGGTGATTTTAACCTTGGTCTTAATGACCCCTTGAATACTAACGCCACTGACCTAGCCAACACTCTATCAGACCTTGGCCACACCCACATCATTCACAAGCCCACACACATCAAAGGAAGAACATTGGACTGGCTCACTAACCTTAATTGCACCATTGATCTCCTATCTAACGAACCATGTATCTGGTCCGATCATCAAAATAACCTTTTCCATCAAAGCCACTACACTATGTCCGGCACCTATCATTGCTCTAGCCACCTACACTAGGAACAGGAAAGACATTACGCCTGATAAACTCCTTCCTTTAATACTCCCCCTCCTCAATATCACTTCCACATCGGACCCTACAGTCCTAGTGGACACTTACAATCAGGTACTACTTAAAGCACTGAATACCATCGCCCCTTTAAAATTACGGAAACCTAAACCCCAACGTCACCTGAATTCGTGGTTCACGCCACATTTTAGGGAATTGCGCAAAACTAAGAGAAATGCAGAAGCACACTGGAAAAAGTGTCCTTCAGTAACTAATAAGAACAAGCTAACCTTAGCATCTTCTAACTACAAAAAGGCCATTATATTTGCTAAAAAAGACACCTATAACAAAAGGATCATACAAGCGGAATCTAATACAAAAGAACTTTTCAAGATTCTAAAAGAACTAGAATCTACTATCGCCCCTGTTGACAAATGTATCACAGATGCATTATGGTGTACTAACATCCAGAAGGCTCTCTTAGATAAAATAGTTTTGCTACAATCTAAAATTAACGTGAAAAAATGCATGCTACTCTCTGATCCTGATTACAAACAATATCCTAGTAAGACCTCCACCTTAGAGCCCACCTGCAAACCATTCAGTTTCTCACCCCTGTCAATCTGGGAAGTGGAAAATATCATTTGGAAACTCAAACCATCTAATTGCCAAGGTGATGTTTGCCCTGCCCCGATCATCAAAACAGCTGCATATTACCTTGCACCATTTATCACCAACCTTATCAATGCCTCCTTCAAAACTGGAGTAGTGCCTGATAACTTAAAAGACGGTTGGGTCATTCCTCTAATCAAAAAAACAACTCTTGACCCTGCCAACCCGTCTAACTACAGGCCTATAACAACGGTACCCTTTTTATTGAAAATATTGGACAGAGCAGCCTACCTGCAAATACAGGCTTACTTAGAATCTAACAACCTATTGGGACTGAGGCAATCCGGCTTCCGACCTAGACACGGTACGGAAACTGCCATGATAGATCTCACCACACAAATTCAAGTACTAAAAGACAATGGTAAACTAGCACTCCTCCTACTGCTTGATCTGTCAGCAGCGTTCGATTTGGTCAATCACCAAACGCTCTGCCACCATTTGAAATCTGCAGCACACTTCTCCGATTCTGCCACTTCGTGGATCTGCTGTTTCTTGGCTAACAGAACTATGAGGGTCTTCTCTTCTACTGACTCTGCTGAACCCTCCCCGGTACCCTGTGGGGTTCCGCAAGGCTCTTGTGTGTCCCCTATGCTATACAATGTCTTTACGAAGCCTCTATTTGACATACTTGACTATCTGGGTGTTACGTATACTAACTATGTGGACGACACCCAGATACTCATTCCTATCTAGGGAGACTATGCAACTGAGAGCAAAACCCTCAACGAAATCTACTCAGTGATACAAGCATGAATGGCACAACATGGTCTTTGTCTAAACAACGAAAAAACTGAACTGCTAATCCTTGGTACACACGCTAAACTGAAGAAACTAAACACGGCCTTCAAATCATTTACTATAGATGGTAACTCCATCATTGTCTCCAACAACACTAAAACACTTGGCATCTACCTTGACGCCACCCTATCCTTTTCCAAACAAACTAAAGCGGTTGCAACATTATCCGCATACACATGTAAACTAATCACCGCCTGCAGGCCTTTCATTACCACACCTAACTGCATTACTCTTGCTAGAACTCTAGTTCTGTCCAAAAATTGATTATTGTAACGCCCTCTACTTACGTACTAGTCACAAAAACATCAACAAGTTACAAGTAATTCAGAATAATGCCATCAGGGCAGCCCTCAACATCCCTAAGAAGTCGCATATCTCTGAGACTAGACGCAACTTGCGATGGCTTCCGGTAGAGCAAAGAATATCGCTCAAAACTCTTGCTCTATCACACAAAGTTAGGGCCAACCTCACGCCAGCCTACCTTACTAACCGACTCACTCCACACATGTCCTCAAGACCACTTAGAGCGGCCCAAGTGCATACAATGTCCATACCTAGATTCAAACTCCATACCTCAGGAGGTGCTTGCTTCCCTGTACTGGCACCAAAGTTATGGAATACACTTCCTGCTTCTCTTAGATCTGAACCCTCCTTCCACCTATTCAAGTGCAACACTAAACGTTGGCTTCAGGACATGGACACAATGACAGCCTAACCACCTTAGATCATTAGTTCTATTTTCTGCTTTACTGTATTTATTGTATTCCCTACTTATTTATTTACTTTACTACTACTGTCTTTCTTGTAAATGGGGAGATCTAGAGCCTCCTGCCTTGTTCAACAGTACCTTCCTGCTCTACTGTATGCATATGTATGATCTGATCTGTATGTATGGTTCTGCAACCATGTCTTGTAAATGGTGAAGAGCTAGAGTCTCCGGCCTTGTTCAACTGTACTTACCTGATCTACTGTATGTAACTGTAACGTCCTGTAAATTGTATGCAAAATAATGCGCCCAGTTGCCCACGGGCCTGGCTTTGCTTTACAAATAAAACAAATACAAATACAAATACAAATATCATGGTTTTGGACAAGTATGAGCTATTCCCTGACATTATTCCAGGACCCCTCTTGCTTGGTCGTGAGTGTAAAGGCTAAACAGTGTCCAGTGATATGTATGTAGTCAATGCTCTGAGCACTGGTCCACTTATCCATAGTAAGATCTATGTTTGGAATCTCAGACTGCTGAAGTACCCATCCGACTGGGGCCATGATATTGTTGTGCAATTTGGGTGCTGACTTGCACGAAGAACAACGGAAGCTGGTAATTGGCCAGCATTGATTGACAGTTCCAAAATGCTGCAAGAATCCAGGTTTCTATAAAAAAGCATTGGGCAACAGGTTATCAGGAGGAAGGCAAGATTTCCAGTGAACAGTGATGTTTTTGCCCACAGTGAAATGCTTCTAGAACACTAGCTTGACGCAATTGTGCTACTGGTATGCATCGCTGTGACCCTCATGGACAGTATTTTTGAGTAATTTTTCAGACTGCTCCTGGTGTGTTGCTTGGCCTTTGGGTTGTGGGAGGATGTACTTTGGATATTTTCAATGTTTCCCATGTCTGTGCATGGTGCTTCATTAAAAAGGCCTGCAATGATGTGGTTGACAATTTGGCACTTGCCTTCCCTCGAGCGCAGATTTCGCCAAACTGCGCAAGTTGCTAGATTCATATGCATTTAATGTCGTGTGAAGTACTGCTCTACTTTGTATTTTTGTTGTGGGCAAAGAACACATTGGGCCGCATTACACGGAAGGCGGTAATGGTTAACGGCCACCGCTAATGGTAACGGTGACCGTTAACCATTACCGCCTTACTACGAGGTCCCTTAGCGGGTTGGTGCTTTAACGCCTGCTTTTTGCAGGCGTTAAAAACCAACCCGCTAAGGGACCTTGGTGCTAATTACAGCACCGCAAAATTAAGGTGCCGTAATTAGCTCCTTCCCCATTCCCATTATGCCCTATGGGGCAAAAACGGGAATGGGGAAGGGCAATGGTGGAAGGGGGAATTGCCGCCCCGCCAACCTTGGAATAGGGCAGTAATTCCCCTTTCCACCAAGGCGGTGCCGGTAATTTACCAGCATGGTCCAGGGTGCTAATAGCACCCTGGATTACCGCCTTCCGTGTAATGAGGCCCATTGTCTGGGTTCCTCTGAACATGGTGCTGATGGTGGCGATTGTGGGAGTGGCGGTGGTGGTGTGGCACCTGGTGATCGTTTTCACTATCTGAAGTGTGACATGAAACCTGAATAACTGCCGCCCCTACCCCAATGTCGAATTCCAAATTCAGAGCAAAATGCTGGCGGTGAATCCTCCAATTTACCTCAAAAATATTTCTGATTTACCGTACGGTATTAACGCTCATGGTAAGTCCACCAGAAATCCCCGAGATGTCCTATGGACTAAAGAAAATAGGTATGTGCACAGCCCTACCACCACTAGAAATCACGTGGCAATGCCAAGGCAATTACCACGAGCGGAAGTTTCGAGCAGCGGTAATTCTGCCAAAATCCCCATGGAGTACTATTGACTCCATAAATGAGGATTAACACTGCCATACCACCGCTTGTAATACAGCTGTAATTTTGCTGGTGGAAGTGTCTGTAAAGGTAATTCCATTTGGCGTTATTCCAGAGGATTTACTGCTGTAATACGCCAAACTTGTAATGAGGCCCTTCATTATGTTTTAAAGGGATGGCACATAATGATGGGTGGAAGCATTGGGCCTCATTACGACCCAGGCGGTAAGTTACCGCCTGGGTCGTACCCTTACCACCATGGTAAACTATGTTTACACCATGGTGGATGGCGGATTTACCGCCCCATTCCAAGGTGAGTGGGGCGGTAAATCCCCATTTCCCATTTACCCTTCCCCATTCCCATTTTTGCCCCATAGGGCATAATGGGAGTGGGGAAGGTGCTAATTACGCCACCGTAAATTACGGTGGCGTAATTAGCACCATGGTCCCTTAGCGCCATGGGGCCTCATTACGACCCTGGCGGTGGACCATGGTGCTAATAGCACCATGGTCCATGCCGGTAACTCTCCGACTCCGCCATGGCGGAATGGGGAATTACCACCCCATTCCGAGGTTGGCGGAGTGGTAATTCCCCCTTCCGCCATGGCCCTTCCCCATTCCCATTTTTGCCCCATAGGGCATAATGGGAATGGGGAAGGCGCTAAGTACGGTGCCGCAAACTGCGGCACCGTACTTAGCACCAAGGTCCCTTTGCGGCATGGTTTTTAACGCCTGCAAATAGCAGGCGTTAAACTCACCATGGCGCAAAGGGACCTTGTAATCAGGCATTAAGGGTCGGCGCCGTTTACAGCGCCGTTAACCCCTTAACGCCTGACTCTCATCCAGTATTATTAGAACCGACGGTCCCCAGTGGTAAAAGCACCAAGAACCCTTCTGCAATGTTAACACTATTTGTAAAAATAAGACATATACATATTCTGCAATGCAGCAGAGCCTATGTTACCGATAGAAGGCGCAGCGTGCCTTCTCCCTGTTTACCTTCATATGGAGCTATTTAGTACACTGCATAGTCTTTCTCTCACATGTACCTGTCTATGGGCCTGGGAATGTTACACGCACCGCCCTCATCTACGCCACTTGGCCGTGCTCTATGTGGGGACTAGAACAAGGTCTCCTAATGGACTCATTAATTTGCAAACGTCAGGAGCACAAGCAGCCCAAGACACCTGCATTATTATTTCAGCATATCGCAGACGTGATGCCTGGCTTCGAAAAGACCTGCTTCCATTCTTTATTCTTCGGGGAGAAAAGGGAAAACTGCTGGTTTGGTGGAAAATAACAGCAGAAACTACACGAAGCTAAATATATCCTCCAGACTATCTTTAGATGCATTATTCACCATCAGCCATTATTGATGACCTTTCATAGCGAACTCCCTCGCAGGTTGCTGGCTTGCTGCCTTCTAGAAATGCTCTTCGCCCTTCAGCGACCAGGTGCCAGCAGCAGCATGCTGCCAGGAGACTACATACTTGCAGACTTTGCGCTAAATCGACAATTCTTTTGTTTAAAAATAAATATGGCAAAACAGGTGCCATCGTGTAAAGTGCTTATGCAAAGAGTTCTCTGACAACCTTAATCGCTGATTACGAAGCTATGAACATGCTTGTAAACTGTATGTTAATTGCTGCTCCAGGCCCCTTCAGTGTGGACAGCGGAAACTGCAGCTTCCCGGGCATCCACAGATACAAACCAATGAACGGAGCTGTACAACAAAAGAGAAACACATTTACAAAACGTTTTGGACCACACAAAAGGACTTTTTGCACCAAAAAAGTGCACTTTACGTGGTGCAGAAGTCTGAATGCAATTTGCACATTGTGCTGGCTCTTCCCACTTTGCAAAAGAAAAAGAGAAATAAGTGGGCACCACAGGGTAAATATTATTATTTGTCGTCTTCAGTCCGTATTTGTATTTTTAAATTTTAGCAAAGAAATATCTAAACACTTGCGGGAGCAGGCTGAGAAGGGTCTGGAGTCACCCTGACCCAAGAAAACAAGTGAGGCAATAGACTAGATGGGAAACCTAGTCACACAACCGCTCTCCGTTTATACCCAGTCTGGGTAATTATATTCGAAAAAACAATTCCAAATACTTTTAGTTTGGTTCTTCTTAATTAGAGAATTGTTCATAGAAAAATGAGTTCCAAGACTTTGTTTATGTAATATATATTCTTTTATCAAAAAAATCAAAAGAATGATCACTGATCAAATCTTAGTGAGGACGCAGCTGACATGTTGCATTATGCAAGTAGACTTAAAATGCCAATGCATTTCGGAGTATAAAGCTCCTTCATGAGGGCAAGTCTGTACTTTTAGGAAACAATAACATCAACAAAAATGCATACAATGTATATAAAGCAAGAGATACATAATGATATGTAATGGTAGCATAATGATCATAAAGCGCATAGAAGAATAATGGTTACATACCCCAATGGAAGAATTCGAGTCAAGGTGTAATATGTAAAAACAGAAAAAATAAAGTAAATAGAAATCAGTGCAGATTCGCGTTTACAATCATTCAATTAATGTCATGAGCTCATAGGGGGAAGAAAATTACCTCGCTTAAAGAATTCTTTGGAGACGATGTCCAGGTGGCTTGCAAGTTGGTTGTTCCCACCAGCTCAACGCTCAACCAGCTCACCATTCTTTAAGTATTTGGAATTGTTTTTTCGAATATAATTACCCAGACCGGGTATAAACGGAGAGCGGTTGTGTGACTAAGTTTCCCATCTAGTCTATTGCCTCTCTTCCCACTTTGCACCCTGGTCCCGCACATTGAGCTCCATGGGGTTAGCGCCATATCAGCACAAAGGAAGGGAACTGAAAGGGGTCGAATATGCAAGTCGCGGATTAATTTCCAAAAAAGGAAGCTACATGGCCGTGGGCAGGGAGGCACTGTGGAAACTCGCAAACACGCCCATCAAAGTGCAAAACAAACCGATTTCACAAAAAATATAGCGACTTCGCACAAACATCAAAGGCCCCGAAACGTACCTCCAACCTGAGGTGCTGCAAACTATAAAAGCGCTGTGCACTAGGGAAAGCAAGCGAGAATGCCGACCACCCACTAATCGTGCTTGTGCTTGCACAAGGAAAAAATAGGAAGAGAAGGAGGAGCATCTGGAGGAAGAGACCCAAGATATTCACACCCACACCACCATTGTTTGAGATGCTGGATGAGGAGCCTTAAGGCCCATACCACTTTTCCCCAATTGTCATCCTGGACATGGTTTGGGAGTGGCAGGATAACCTGGAATCACGCACCATCGACTTACACGCAGTACCTGAACATGTAAAAGTCATATGTGCCATTCACTTCCTGATCACTGGGTTATTCCAGAAGACCACAGCCATTGTATGGGGCATAGTGCAGCCCTCACAATCTTGGTGTCTACAACAGGGTTTGTGCTGCATCATTACAGGACAGCATAGACACATAGGACCTCATTACGACTCAGGCGGTAAGGGGTTTACGACGGCGTAAACAGCGCCGACCCTTACCGCCTGATTCCGAGGTCCCTTAGCGCCATTGGGGGTTTTAACACCTGCTTTTAGCAGGTGTTAAAATCCATGGCGCTAAGGGACCTTGATGTTAATTACGCCACCGTAATTTACGGTGGCGTAATTAACGCCTTCCCCACTCCCATTATGCCCTATGGGGCAAAAATGGGAATGTGGAATGGTAAATGGGGATTGGGGACTTACCGCCCCGCCAACCTCGGAATGGGGTGGTAAGTCCGCCAACCACCATGGCGTAGTTTACGCCATGGTGGTAAAGGTACGACCCAGACGGTAACTTACCGCCTGGGTCGTAATGAGGCCCATAGACATGACTCCACACTCTGCTGGCAAGCATAGTGTCCCAGGAGTTCTATGTGCTGCACAGTTCCCCTGGGTTCTTGGCGCCACTGACTGCACGCATGTCACAGTGCACCCCCCCAGCCCTCCCCCCGCCCCACAGAGAAGCAGAACACATATGCTGGAATATGGCAAATTGGCATTCCATTAATGTGTAGGTCATCTGTCATGAAATTGGCAACGTAATGCAAAGCTAATTTCCCCAGATCCACTCATAACAGCTGCATCCTATGCCATTCTTGAATCTGTGAGACTCTGACTTCTGGAACCTTTTGCAGCATGTGTCTCATCGGAGAGTATCATTGTTAGGCAGAATTGTATGCAGTACCCTTTGGGAACACTACACACAATTAAGACTACAGGAGTAAGCACAATATCACCTTTGGTACAAGACTGTACTACACAGTTATGTGGTAGCAGTGGATGAGCAGCCAGACTTATGTTCAGAGGGATGTGAGCAGTGCAAGATGTTACACAAATGACTTGCAATCACAGTAGTTCAAGCAAACACTGGTAAAATAATATACACCTATTTACACATTTAGTTAGAAAACATTCCACTAGTAAGAAGCAGCTCAATATCACACTATACTACACTACAGTACACAGCCAATATGCTTCTGGACAAGTTAGGCTCCCCTGAAGTGGGAGCAAAATGGCACTTCAGTAACTTTCAAATGGGGTAGACAGACAAAGGTTATAAGAATCAAAACACAATTACTTTCAGAGGCAGGGCAAATAGTTTCAGTTCACTACAAGAGGCAATTCAATTCAATAGGCCTGGGCCAAAGTCAATGGTTCAGTGTCTTGGATAGGATAGCACAGTTCTGGTAGTAAACGACAAAGTCTTTGCCGATGTTCTTAGAAGTAGTTTGTCAGAAAAAGAGTTATATGTCAGAATAGGAGCGAACAAGACTCTAAAGTAGGGAAAGTTTCACAAACTTTCACCGCGGCAAAAAGGATTGCCACACCGCGTTTGCACAGTACCTTATGGATGAAGAAAAGCTGTAGCTGAGGCAGTTGTTCCTGGCAGTTCCTGCAGATCTCGCTGTTCCTGAGCTTTAGTCGTGGGGACAAGAAGGAGGACATTGGGAGGTTCCTGCACTGCCCAGGGAAGAAGCCACAAGCTTGGCTAAATGTCAGTTTTAAGGTGAGAGGGACTTAAAGTCCACAAACTGGTATCCTTCTCACTTGCTATCCGGGTTTCAACAGCACTCTGAAGAAAATTCGACCAGTATGGAGACGATGTCCAGGTGGCTTGCAAGTTGGTTGTTCCCACCAGCTCAACGGAAGAAGTCGTCCTTGAAGGGGCTTCTCTGTCGAGGGAGTTTCAGGCAATTCGGACCTGCAGCAGGGCTTCGCTGGCAAACCAACGGTCCAGGAGTTGCAGCAGTCGCCTTCCTTCAGCTTGTCTTCGGTTCTTTCATTCCAGTGGTCGACTCTGCCTTCCAAGTCTCAGAGATCTGCTTTTAAACAGTTTTCCCCCATTCATTCCACCCTAGCTGCCACTCACCGAGCAGGGTGGCTCTCCTTGCCGGACAGTCAGCCAGCCAATAACACCAGAGTGCATTCAGGTTTCCTAGGAGTCAACGCACAGGGAGTTTCAGGAACCTCCCTCACATCCTGTCCACCCCACATCCTGTGACACTCAGGCGCCAGAGGAGAGCTTCAGCACTGAAGCCCGTCAAAGGCATCGAACAAAGGGAGCAAACATGGTTTGGTGTGCAGAGTTAAACACAAGAAGGACCTTTCCTAAACGAAACAACAAAAAAAGATGACCAGAGTCTGTTTTTACAGAGGGGTCTTGGGCACCTTATTGAAAAACATGGCTGACCCGATTTTTAGCGTCGCGGTCGGGAAAAATCATGGTAGTTTGTTCTAAAATCACTGCCACCTGCCATTTCAAGATGAAAGGGTAACATTTGACTGTTACATGAGTGTTTAGACATAGGGGATGCTAGGCAACCCCTCCAGCACTCTATAGGAAGATAGTTTGTGCTGGGTCTATGAATTTAAAAAGACTAGCAGAGTCAATTTAACTTTACATGCACTGGAAGACGGTAGTCAGTCCCAGAGAAGGTATTTAAACCTTGGGAAGTCTGAAAGACATCCATGTGCCACTTCAGTGAAGGTGCTGTGTGACACACAAGAAAAAGATGATGCCTATGGAGTTTGTCTAAAAACTCCATATCCACAGAACACAAAAGTAAAACATCAAAATACATGAAAGAGTGGGAAAATAAAGGCTCACGCTCTTTCCAGGTAAAAATTAAAATCCTAGAAATCCAGGAAAGTTGCTGGGGGTCTCAAAAGGTAAGGGAAATTAGCACATTCTTGAGAATTCTCCCTAACACTCGCCCCCCCCCCCCCAGACTAAGGGACAGGAGGATTTAATCCACTCCTTGATGAATCTCCTTACTCTAGTCGGTCAAGCATCCTTGAGAGACCATCAGCATTTTGGTGGTGACACCCAGACCTTTGTTCAATGGAAAAATTCAAACCCTTGCAGGCTGATTGACCATCTCAGTAGTTTAGGGTTTTCCCCTTTCATTTGAATCAACCATCTCAAGGGTTGGTGGTCAGTCTGAATCACAAAAGTAGACCCATACAAGTACGGTCTAAACTTCTTCCTTGACCACACAATAGCAAAACATTCTGTTTCAATGGTTGCCCACCTTGTTTCAGGTTCCTTCAGCTTCCTTCTGATGAAGCAAATGGGGTACACCCTACCTTTCTCATCCAGCTGACTCAGAACTGCACCTATACCTGTATTGGAAGCATCTGTTTGCACAATGAAGGTTTGGTTGTAGGCAGGAGCTCTTAAGACTGGAGCTTGACAAAGGGCTTTCTTAAGGTCTTCAAAGGCTTGAGTGCACTCCTCATTCCACCTGACCTTTTTGGGAAATTTGGGAGAGTTCACATTCAAGGGAGAAGCTATAGTCCCATAGTTCTCTATGAAATTCCTATAGTAACCAGTGAGGCCTAGGAAAGCTCTCACGGGCTTGAGTAGTAGGGGTGGCCCAGTTTTGTACAGATTGTACCTTGCTGGGCAATGGCCTGATTTCACCTCCTCCTACCTCATGTCCAAGGTAGACCACTTTACTCTGACCAATTTGACATTTACTTGCCTGTATGGTCAGATGGGCCTGCTCAAGAGCCTGCAAAACATATCCTAAGTGGTCAACATGTTCTTTCCAAGTAGGGCTGAACACTGCAATGTCATCCAAGTATGCTATGCAGAAGTCCTCCATCCCATTCAGAACTTCATTAACCATCCTGTGGAATGTTGTAGCTGCATTCTTTAGTCCAAAGGGCATTACCTTAAACTGGTAGAGGCCTGCTGGGGTGAAGAATGCAGTTGTCTCCTTGGCATGTTCTGTCAATGCTATTTGCCAACAGCCTGAAGTGAGATCAATTGTACTGAGGTACTTGGCTGAACCAAGTTTGTCCACCAGTTCATCTGTCCTTGGTAAAGGATGGACATCAGTCTTTGTGACTGAATTAAGAGCTCTATAGTCCACACAGAATTTCAACTCCTTAGATCTTGCACTAGTACAACTGGACTAGACCATGGACTGATAGATGGATCTATTACCCCGAGATCAAGTATCTTGTTGACCTCTTCCATTATGGGGGTTCTTACATGATCTGACATCCTGTTACCTCTGCTTTTAACAGGTAAACAGTCACCAGTGAGAATATCATGCTGGCCCCAAGGGGTCAAGCTTGGTGATATTGAAAACAGGGAGGCAAACTGATTTAACAGAAACCTGCACTCCCCCTGTTGTTCCAGTGTCAGATTAGAAGAGAGATTGTCTCCTATCTTCTCATCTAAATGGTGTCCTCTGAGTAGGTCAGGTAGAGGTTCACTCTCCTCCTCCTCCTCTTTAGCTGCAGCTAGAAGCAAAGCTCCCACTTCTGGTCTTGAGACATAAGCTTTTAGACGGTTGGTGTGAAAGACTCTGGGAGCCTCCTTAGGATTGCCTAAATCCACCAGATAGTTGACCTCTCCAAGTTTGCCCACAACCTTGAAGGGTCCTATCCATTTGTCCTGTAAGGCCCTCTGCCTTGTAGGTACCATAACTAAAACGTGCTGGTCTTGAGTAAACTCAACCATGCTGGCCTTCTGGTCATGCCAATGCTTCACCAGAGCCTGACCTGCTTTTAAGTTATCTGATGCTTCTGCCATCATGTGTGACATTCTCCTACAGAAACCTATCACAAAGTCAGTGACTCTCACTGGCTTGGGGGAAGGAACACTCTCCAACCTCTCCTTAATTAGGGCCAAGGGACCTCTAACTGCATGGCCATAGAGAAGCTCAAAGGGACTAAATCCAACTCCCTCCTGAGGGACTTCTCTATAAGAAAATAGAAGGCACGGCAGTAGAAGGTCCCACTTTCTCCTAAGGGGTTTCTCTAAAACACCTATCATGCTCTTCATTGCATGGTTAAACCTCTCTATCAATCCATTTGTCTGTGGATGGTAGGCAGTTGAGAACTTGTAAGTCACTCCACAGTTTTTCCATATGGCCTGCATATAGTGGGACATAAAATAGGATCCCCTGTCAGAGATGACTTTCTTAGGAAAACCTACCCTGGTAAAAATACCAAGTAGGGCCTTAGCAACAGCCTGAGCTGTAACAGACCTCATAGGTATTGCTTCAGGATACCTAGTAGCATGGTCTACTACACCCAGGATAAACCTGTTGCCTGAAGAAGTTGGAGGGTCTAAAGGACCAACAATGTTGATTCCTATGCTCTAAAAGAGGCACTCCCACCACTGGGAAAGGCACCAAGGGTGCCACATTCTTGGTTCTACTCTTGCCAGATGTCTGACAAGTGTGACAGCTCCTACAGAATTTATCTACATCAGACCCCGATTTAGGCCAGTAGAAGTTAAGAGAAAGCCTTTCCTTAGTCTTCTTGAAACTCAAGTGACCAGCCAAAGGAATCTCATGGGCTAACTGTAGGAACTGTTGTCTGCTTTCCAGAGGCACAACACGTCTTCTGCAGTCCCCTGGAATAGACTCAGTAGGTTCACTGTAGAAGAGGCCATCTTCCCAGTACAACCTATGCTTCCCTGGCTCTTGCCCTTCAAGCTTGGAAGCTGCCTGTTGGGGAAGACCTTCAAGAGTAGGACACTCCCTTTGATCTCTGCTGAAGACTGCCCTGCAGGGTCCACCTTCTGCCAGTAAAGACTGCAGCTCAGGATGGTCTGCAGGATCCAGATCTCCCACAGGAGTAAGGTCCTCTTCCAGCTATGATTCCTCAGCAGCTGATTCAACCACACTAGGTTGTTCCTCCCACTCAGCCTCAGCTGGTGGAGGATTCACAAGTGTGACTTTGGACAGTCTTCTCTGGGATGTCCTTATAGGCAGCACAGGAGATTGAGGTTTGAGGTTTTAGGTTTCCCCTTTTCCTCCTTTTTCTTAGAAATGACAGTCAGTACGTCCGGTGGACTGGTGGTTATAGTTTCCTCTATACTATTTCCTTGAGAGTCTCTTAAGCTACTCTCTCTGGCCTTCCTTGTCTGCTCATGTTTCCTTTTGCTGGGGGGCCTGGGGGTTCTTGATACAACTCCAAGAGTGTTTAAGTCATTCCCCAACAGGACTCTCCCAGGTACTTCACTCTGCACACTAACAGGTATTTTGACAGTCATGTCATTGTATGGATGAGAGCTCGTAACTGTATAAGCATTTGGACAGGGCCTGCAGTAAGCTTAGTGAGGTATTTAGGTGCCTTAGCAACATCCTCTACCTTGTAAAAAGATTCATCTACTACAGTAATGCTGGCCCCAGTGTCTCTGATGGCAGGGGTCTCCTGACCATTCACAAGAACACTGTCTTTGTAATACTCTTTAGTATTGTCTGGGATGGAATTGTGGACATCTAAGTTCTGTTGTTTATACAGCCCCAGGGAGACTAAAGAAACACTGGCTGAGACTTGCATGGGTTCCTCAGCCAGTAGGTGAATGTTTCTACTTGCCATGTGTACTTCTTCCTCTGGGGAGAAGGCTAAGGAGACGGTGTGGATCCCTGAAGGTTTACCCTTACATCTGGGATCCCCTTTCACATGGCCAGTTGACCCAGAAGCATAACATTTACCAAATGTCTTTAGGAATGGGGGTTTGGTCTGACCTCCTTCTTGTTTAGAACCAGAGGTCTCACTAGCCTGATTCGGTTTCCCAGGGTGCTTACCCTTCTTATGTTTGTGGCCCTCTTTTGGATTGGAGGTATTGGAATTCTCTTTGTTATCCTTCTTTTGCTGCTTTCCCTCATCCTTCTTCTGAGTTGCCCCTAATCCTTGTGAATAGCCCTGTAGGCAGCCCACAAGTCAGCAGCCCTTGCTAACATCTTGGGATTAATATCATTAGAGTCAGCCAACTGCTGTCTCAGGTCAAGCGAGCAGGGATCATAGATAGACTCCAACATAAACAGATTTCTCATACCTTCATAAGTGTTAACTCTGTAACCCTTAATCCCACCAACTAAGTTTTTCAAACATTCACACACCCAGGTAGCCCAAGGGGTACCATCATGCCTTTTGAGGGTTATAAATCTCTTAAGATACAGGGAAGGAGTTTTCCCAAATCTAGCTATCAAAGCTAGTTTCACACTTTCATACTCCATCCTGTCAACTTCTCCCATCTCCATTACAACATCAGATGCAACTGGGGTAGCCTAGACAAAAGCCAAGGTATCCGCTGATGCCCTTTAATTTCCTGAATCCCATGGTTATATTCAAAAGTTGGCAATTCTAAATATCAAGTTTAACCTCATACATACTAACTGCATGTTTGGGCATGGAAGGCATTTTAGGACTGGAAGACCTAGAAGACTCTGGGAGAGAACCATTCTCAAGAGACAATTTCTTCATTTCAAGAGCATGTTGTAATTCCATTTCACTTAGTTTACGTTCTTGATGTTTATTTTCAGTTTGGAATTGGATTCTTTTAAATTCTAACTCAAATTTCATTTTCTTAAGAGAGACACACTCTGGACTCAGTATTGGACCTGGTAGGACCCCTGTGGCAAAAGATCAAGGCCTAAGAGCTGGTAGAGGTACACTAGGGCTTACATATTGAGACTCTTCTGTCTCTTCTAACTCATCAATAACATGTGAGTTGGACTCTGAAACATTATCATCCTCATCATTTTCCACATTTTCATCAGAAGCAGGTACAGCAGACCTATTTCTTTGACTTTGAAATTCCAACAACTTTTCTATCAATTCATTCTTCTTGCCTTTAATAGTGAGGTTCCTAGCTTTACACATTTCTCTCAGTTGATCAACTCTTAAAATGACTAAGGTCTCCTGCCTGTAGCTATCCATATCAGGCATGATAAAACCATTGTTTTTATAGTGGTGTTTAGCCTTGTGAGGGTTATTTGAACAAAGGTAAGAACAGCACTCTCAATGTAACAAATATACTTTATCCTCACCACTTGCCACCAGGGTTAGGCAGAATTACATGCAATACCCTTTGGGAACACTACACACAATTAAGACTACAGGTGTAAGCACAGTCTCACCTTTGGTACAAGCCTGTACTACACAGTTATGTGGTAGCAGTGGCTGAGAAGCCAGACTTATCTCAAGAGGGATGTGAGCAGTACAGGATGTTACACAATGGACTTGCAATCACAGTAGTTCAAGCAAACACTTACTCAAGGTTTCTTTGTAAAAGAATATACATTTATTTACACATTTGGTTAGAACACATTCCACTAGTATGAAGCAGCTCAATATCAAACTATAATACACTACAGTACACATCCAATAGGTTTCTGAACAAGTTAGGCTCCCCTGAAGTGGGAGCAAAATGGCACTTCATTAACTATCAAAAGGGGTAGAAAGACAAAGGTTATAAGAATCAAAACACAATTACTTTCTGAGGTAGGGCAAATAGTTTCAGTTCACTACAAGAGGCAATTCAATTCAATAGGCCTGGGCCAAGGCAAATGATTCAGGGGGTAATTCATAGAATTTAGCGCACAAGTGGCACACGCGGCTGGTGCACAGTGTGCGCTTGCGAATCTCTGCGCCAGCCGCGTGCGCTAAAATCCATTTTCGCGCACAGCGTATTTATGGATTTCAGCTACCAAAACCAGCCGTGGCGCACAGTGGCGCAGCGACCCTGCAGCAGTGCCAGTTACGCCCCCAAGAACGACCCTCGCGCAGGGAAAAGCCATCAAAATCCCCAATCCAGCGCAAAGGGCTGCGCTAACCCTGTACCAGCACGGCAAGCGGGGAGCGTGTATCACTGGGGTTCGCGGGAAGTTTCACACGCGATTGGCCCTGTGCGAGCGGGGTACGTGTATTACTGGGGTGCACAGGAAGTTTCACACGCAATTTCAGCAGGGTACGTGTAATTCAGGGGTGCGCGGGAAGTTTCACACGCGATTTCAGCAGGATACGTGTATTACTGGGGATCGCAGGAAGTTTCACACGCGATTGGCCCTGTGCGAGCGGGGTACGTGTATTACTGGGGTGCGCGGTGTATTTCAGGGGTGCGCGGGAAGTTTCACACGCAATTCCAGCACGGTACGTGCATTACTGGGGATCGCAGGAAGTTTCACACGCGATTGGCCCTGTGCGAGCGGGGTACGTGTATTACTGGGGTGTGTCGGAAGTTTCACATGCGATTTCAGCAGGGTACGTGTATTTCAGGGGTGCGCAGGAAGTTTCATACACGATTCCAGCAGGGTACGTGTATTACTGGGGATCGCGGGAAGTCTCACACGCAATTGGCCCTGTGCGAGCGGGGTACGTGTATTACTGGGGTGCATAGGAAGTTTCACATGCGATTTCAGCAGGGTACGTGTATTTCAGGGGTGCGCAGGAAGTTTCACACGCGATTTCAGCAGGGTACGTGTATTACTGGGGATCGCGGGAAGTTTCACACGCGATTGGCCCTGTGCGAGCGGGGTACATGTATTACTGGGGTGCGTGGGAAGTTTCACACGCGATTTCAGCAGGGTACGTGTATTTCAGGGGTGCGCGGGAAGTTTCACACGCAATTTCAGCAGGGTACGTGTATTTCGGGGTTTCCGGGGAGTCCTACATGTGATTTGGCAGTGTGGGTCCTCCCAGGTGTTCCCTGTACATCCTCCACGGCCCCTGCAGGCAGCCCACACCACAGGGGACTACCCTGCACCCCTGGTCATGTCCCGCAGGCAGCCCACCCAACATGGGCATGCCCCCCAGCAAAGTCACATGTCTCCTTGCACTACTGATCACCAACTCATGTCCCCTTGCACCCCCACCCCTCAGCGGTGCGGGGCACCTGCCCGCAGGCCCCGACACATGTCCCCCAGCCAACATGTCATCACAATCTAGATCCCTGGCCCTTATGGGCAGCCTCCACATGCCAAACACCCACCAAAGTATTGCATCCACCCACTTAGAAATGCCAATTACATGATACAATCCCAATGGCAAGTATTTAAATGAACACATGTCCCTCACATACACACAATGGGTGTAAGTGAATGTCAAAACCCATATCATGACATGCATGAAACCAATGAGATGATACTACACATTGAAGTTTGATGAAAAAAATGTATTAAAAGCAACATAAATGAAATTAAAAATAAACAAACGACAATGGGAATTAAAAACGAAAAGCAGCATGTCCGTAAAATAATTAAAAACAACAAATCATAATCCAAAGGAAAGGTGTCCAAAGTCACAGTTCAAAAAAGTAAATCCAAGGGAAAAACAAAACGGAAAACCATTGCTCCATGGGTAAATCCAAAAAAAAAAGTATAATCCAACAGTCAACTATATACAGAAAAACAATCCAGGGTCCATGATCCCAACTGAAGAAATGAAACCTATCTAAAAATACTAACTAATAAAAAAACTATATACAAAAATGTGGTCCATTGTCCAAAAGGTCCAAAATAAATAAAAATGCAAAGGAAACCTAACACTAACTACATAACTATTTACAAGGGCAGCGGGCTAGTCCGACGGCTCACTGGTTGATGTCATGGCCCCGAGGTCTCGCAGGAATAATGCAGTGTCCAGCTCCAACTCCCTGCGAATACCCTCGAGGCACTCAGCCCGCCTCAGCGCCCTCCGCATGGAGTTCTCCGCCCTGACCATTGTGAGCCGTTCCTCCTCTGCCCGCCGCCGCTCCGCACCTATCTGCTGGCCCAACCGCTCCCACACAGAAGACACTCCCATTCAAGGGTTCTCCTGGATGCCTGCCCCCCTGATGTTGATGGCCCCGAGCCATGATGCCTCCCACGTCGAGCCTGCCGTTGCCTCCGACGCAACTGCTTGTAACAGCATGACGGCATCCAGGCTGATGGAATCCACCGACGCCGTTGTGCACGTGCCCTACCCGATGATGCCGTCACATCCTCCATCTGCTGGGGTCCAGTTGCTGATGTGTCCACCCCTGCTGGACCTCCGACTCCCGACTGTGGCATGGATGGGATCCCCACCGAGTTGGCTGTGTTGGTCGGGGCAGGTCCACAGGGGGCCCAGGTGGCATCTGGGCTGGAAGACGGCATGGAGAACGACTGGCGCATAGCCTTCACAGAGGAGGAGAGGGTCGCAGAGTGGCCGACACATCTACGAAACCCCCGACCACGGCCGCTCCCAACTGAGCCACGTTGGCACGGTGCTCTTCGTGATGATGTGCGTGCTCCCCCCGGGAAGCACGCACGTCATCACGAATGACACCCATGCGCAACGCGACACCAATCAGGACCTTCTCCATACGGCCAGGGGTCCCCTATTCCGCAGGTGGAGGGGAGTCAGATGACATGGACATCCCCCCAACCTGCGAACGGGCCTGGGATGGGGCATCCCTGTTGGTGCATGGTGGTGCAGTCACAGTGTCAGGGACAGTGACATGCACAGGTCCCTCCACAGCGGCCTGTGCTGCCTCCTGCCCCTGGACTGCACCACTTGCACCAGCAGGGATGCCCCCACCAGGCCCCATGTGCGGCTCAGTAGCGGCCTCCTCCTCCTCTGTGGAAACCACTAACCTGGATGGCTCCACCCCGTCTTCCGCTGTTGCAAGCCCCTGTGGGGGCTCACCCACCCCTTCCGCTGCAGCCGTGGGGGCATCCCCGCCGCTTTGCTCCACACGCCGTCTCCGCCCTCTTCTTCACTTAGCGCTGTGTAGAGGGAGACATAGAACACAAGCATCAGGGTACTGTACAATGGTCCGCTAGACAGGAAGCAATAGCAGATGAGTGGCACTGTCAAAGATCACTTCCATCATGTCCCTCCACAACACATGGGTCAGTGCAGGCAAAACACATGCAGTAACAGGCATGGCGCATGCTATGGACATTAGCATACATGTCCAAGGGACTCTTGAAACATACAATGTTGTTTTGGAACTCACATGCATCATGAGTCATGCCTATCACATGCAAACACTTCACCGTAGTTTCATCCATCTGGACTCGTACACCCCAGAGACAGTGGATGCAAGGATAACTAGGCTGCATCAGTGATTCTGAACATTGTCACAGACATGTGTCATGCATCCATGGCATTCACAAGTCACAGACATGCAGGTCAGACACACAGACATGGACACCATACATGTACATGGCATCAGTACCCATCCCTCACCCCCACCAACGTCCAGGAACAGAGACTGGCATGCTCTCATGTGTCCATTCCGCATAGGGCTCCCCATGTTGCATTTAAACACATACACCAACCGTGTGCTTCACACATTACTGGTCTCACATGCATGACCATGATGTCCCTGCACACACACATGCGTACATGGCCTATGTCACACATACAGGCAGGTATCAGACAACCAGCACACTGCAACATGCCCTGTCTCACACAGCAATGCTGTGTCCTCCTTGTCCCCACAACTGAAGCTCAGGAATAGCAAGATCTGCAGGAACTGCCAGGAACAACTGCCTCAGCTACAGCTTTTCTTCATCCATAAGGTACTGTGCAAACGTGGTGTGAAACTTTCCCAACTTTGGAATCTTGTTCACTTCTATTCCTATAACTCTTTTTCTGGCAAACTACCTCTAAGAACATTGACAAAGACTTTACCGTTTACTACCAGAACTGTGCTATCCTATTCAAGACACTTACAGGCCGATTCATGGAATCAATGTGCGCCGAAAATTCTGACGCAAGCGTGCGAATAACGTGCGATTCGCAGTGAAAGTGCGAATATCACAGGGAAACCATCGCACATCTATTCATGGAAGTCCATGCGCAAGTAAAATCAGGGATGTGCGCTGAAAAAGTGCGCGGTGCACACCGGCGCACAGGTCATCTAACGGCGTGTGTCAAGGCCACAGTGAAAGCGCACATAGCGCGGCGCACATAACAAAAGTAGGCAGAACACGGGGCGGAACACTCGGAATGGGGAACAACTCGTGAAAATGTGGGCGTCACGGGGGAAGTACAGGAGGCAAGTGCGCGGAACGCCCACGCGCTCGCCTACAACATGTATTCATGGAATTGATTAGGGCAAACCAGCGCACGGGCAAAGAGGCGTTGCCCGTGGTTTGGCGCGCAGAGTTAAACACAAGAAGGACCTTTCCTAAAAGAAATGGCAAAAAAAGATGACCAGAGTCTGTTTTTACAGAGGGGTCTTGGGCGCCATATTGATAAACATGGCCGACCCGATTTTTAGCTACCGGTGTTGACGGTCGGGAAAAATCATGGTAGTTTGGTCTAAAACCACTGCCACCAGCCATTTCAAGAGTAAAGGATAACAATTGACTGTTACATGAGTGTTTAGACATAGGGGATGCTAGGCAACCCCTCCAACACTCTATAAGAATATAGTTTGTGCTGGGTCCAAGAATTTAAAAAGACTAGCAAAGTCAAATTTAACTTTACATGCACTGGGAGACGGTAGTCGGTCCCAGAGAAGGTATTTAAACCTTGGGAAGTCTGAAAGACATCCCTGTGCCACTTCAGTGAAGGTGCTGTGTGACACACAAGAAAAAGATGATGCCTATGGAGTTTGTCTAAAAACTCTATATCCACAGAACACAAAAGTAAAACACACATCAAAATACATGAACAAGTAGGAAAAAACGGCTCACACTTTCCAGGTAAAAATTAAAATCCTAAAAATCCAGCAAAGTTGCTGGGGGTCTCCAAATGTAAGGGAAATTAGCACATTCTTGAGAATTCTCCCTAACAATCACCCATCACACACAGCCCAATCCACACACAAATGATCACATTCAAAACATACACCTATCACAGGGCTCAGACTAAACTATTTATACCATTTACCCATTTGCAGGGGACAGTGCCTAACCACTACCCGTATTCCTCCTGCCACCATCAAGGATACCGAAAGCCCACGTGAGACCCACTACAATGCAGCACACATTGCCATGAGGTCAATAGTGGAGTGCACATTGAGAATGCTCAATTCACAGTTCCGCTCCCTTGACCACTTGGGTGGGGTGTCACTATATACACCACCAGCGTTACATAAAATCATACTGGTATGTTGTGACCTGCATTCCTGTATGACATGCTACATGCCATGGTAAACCTGTAGAGGTGCAGGAGGGGTTGTGCCCCAATTCACAAGCCCCAACCATACCCATAGTGGGGCAAAGAGCACAGAGGCAGGGCACCTGCAACTATGTGGTTCAAACTTTTTTGGATAAACACTGGCCTCTATTGTGGCACCACTACAAACCTGCATCCCTGATGGACTTCAATGGTGAAAGAGGGAACACCCTGAGAATGCCTGTCTGCGAGCGACTATGAGTGTGTACAATTTAACAGAAACAACACACTGTAAGCCCAACTCTCGCAACATGCTTCAAACATACAAATACTCCCACAGGACACTCATAGCACATGCCTCACAACATCACTAACTAGAAACAACATATGGATTACATGCAGTGCCATTATCAACTTCACTTGTGGCCTTCTGTGAGGCTTGACTTGTCAATCCTACACAACCACTATTAGCAGTCAATGGATGAGACGTTATTTTCCTGTAGCTTGAAACCTCCTGTGGTGATCATCACAGACCTTGTACATATGACAATCCCTGACACCTCTACACACTTTGGGAAAGATAGACCTTATTAGCTGCATAAGGATAGCATCGCTCTGGTGCTCTCCTTTAACAGTGGTGCAAAACTTTGTAGGCACATTGGCCAGAGACCCTTACCTACCAAGAAGCCTGAGAGACTGCAAACATGAGAATTAAGTATCTTTGGACTGTCTATCCTGTGCACCCTGACCTTGACAAAACCTACATTCTGCTCCTGCCAGCATGCACCTCTTCTCCTTCCTGCAGCTGCTGCCCCTCCTTTGGCCAAACGTGCTTCATGTTTGAGGACTCCACACTCTAACTTCTATGTTCACTACTCCTCGTTCCATTGTAAAGAACCCCCTTCAGGGATACAGCAAGACTCTGAAACCAAGGTCCTGGTGCCTCATCTAAATCTTATGTGTTCTGGCTGTTCGGGGGAGAGGGAATACCATTTTGGCATTGATCACAAGAGTTTGGGGGTTTCTGCAAGACTGAAGTGTAGAACCTGAGGAGGAACGTGCAGTGAAACAGTTCCCTGTCCTGACTGCCTGATGAAACCCTGTAGTTGGTAATGATGCAGACACTGATTCAGGCACTTCAGCTGTGGTGACACCAGAGCAAGGCACATTTGACTCCTAACTCACATTTGCTTCACCGTCCCTGGCCCACTACCAGAAGATGGCTATTGTGTTATGGTCATACCTAATAAGCCCAAGGTGACCTGGCTCTCTTCCTCTGACTCAGCCTCTAGCATGAACCAGAGCAACTCCTCCTCATCTTGACCCATGAGCTCAGGCCCATGCATCTGTTCTCCACATAAGTCATCTACATAAGTGGTCTCCCTCTTCCTCTCTCAGACTCCCTTTGGCCATCTCTCGCTCCCCTCTTCCTTTCTCCTCTTTCTCTCTGACAACACCTGATGAGGTTTCTAGACAAGTCTGATCTATGAAAGTGTTGTCCAAGCAGGTGCTACCCTGCTCCTCCAGAACCATCAAGGACAATATTGACACCCTCCCTCCATCCTTGGCTGATTTCTGCAATCACCCTTTTGCCACTGGAACTTTCTCCTCTCCCCTTAAGCACTCCCTTGTGCACCCCCTCCTCAAGAAGTCATCTGCCGATCCTACCTGCCCGGCAAACTATCAACCAATCTCCATCACCCCTTGACTGGGTAAACTCTTGGAAAAGCTGGCCATCTCCCAGCTTACTCTCTACACTGAATCTGTTGGTTGTCTCCATAACCATCAATCTGGCTTCAGAGCTGTCAGATGCATGGAAACTGCTCTCCTGAACACCCGTAAGATCTGTCCTCTAACCTTAATTGCAGCATTCCTTCTGTCCTCATCTCCCTTGATCTTTCCTCTGCTTTCGACATGGTCAACCACACCATCCTGATCAATCGACTCTGTGAGAAACTGGGCAACACGGATCAGGCCCTTGAGTGGCTGAACTCCTTCCTCTTGAACCGCCCCTCCCAGGTCCAACTTGGACCCTTTTTCTATGCCACCTCTCACTCTACCTGTGGCGTTGTCCAGGGCTTGATCCTCTCATCCTAGTTTTTCAACCTCTACTTGGCCCCTTTCGCCCACCTGATCTCGACCTTCTCCCCTAACTTTCAGTGTTATGCGGATGACACTCAGCTATCCTTCAGGTTCCTCTCTACACACAACAGTCATCTTTGTGGCTGGAGAACAAGTGCCAGAGAAGAATTGCCAGGCAGTGGCCGTTGTTGTGGCAGAGAAGGTGGGACATTGTAGTCCAGGCCGATAGGAGAGTTTAACAATGTGAGGGAGATCACCCGTGCAAGGCAGGAAGCCATCCTGAGGGTGCAGACACATGTGGAAGCTGTATTGGAGGACACAAGGCAACAGGAGGAGAAGGGACAGCCAGCACTGCCTGCAGCATGAAGTCTGCCTTTGCCAGGGGCAGCGATGAGTTGAGGAGTGCATAGCCTGTAGTTGGGCCTTGATCATGGCAGTGTCTTTCAGGGATGCCCAAGACTTTCAGGTGGGGGTGAAGCAGGCCCTGGAGACCCTACACATAAAGAGGAAAGCCTGGTTCCATGAGGACACCTTGGAATGGATTTGGCCTTTACCCAAGCATTGGTGGCACTCGAGGAGAAGATGGACTGTGATTGTTCTATATACTTCTGTGGGTTTATTTTATATCCAGGATGCGTGCGCTACTTTGCTTTGAGATTTTACGATTTGTGTTTGTATATATGTTCCTATTTTGCAAATCGTGTCTGCTATTAAAACATTACTCAGTTTTCTACTTATATCCCAGGTGTGGAATTGTTATTGGAGCATGTGGTATATGTGTTGGCATTCTGTTTTATGTGTATATGAGTGGTTAGGTGTGAATGTCACTGTTTAGGCACTTCATATGCATGTTCCAGGGTTTGTTCTATGAGTATCACACGCTTTGGTGTAATACTCTGTGGGTCATTCTGTTAATAGACATGCTCCTTCATGACATATGTGCATTCTTCATGGCACCATGTAGGTACATATCAATGTATAATGTCCTCTGCACGTAGAAGGTAATTGAGTATTGTTAGAAAGTGACATGTTTACTGTTGTCAAATTATTTATGTTTTGCACACTCATATTGTGCTTTGCAGCTGAATGTTTTTCGGTAGACATATAGGCAGTTATATACTGTAAGGGGTGGGTGAGCTGAAGGTTCAGAAGGCCAGCCTAGTTTCTTGTAACAGGGTAACCTCTGGACAAGCCAGACCAATCAGGGTAGCGATGGCGGCGGTCAAGACTATGTCTCAAGAGGGGTGAGGGTGACTGAAAGCCCGCAATGAGCACACAAAGCAAGGATGCTTACAAATTTCTCCAGACAGGTGTTATATTAAACATATAGACACATTTACTACAAGGCCTTTGTAACATCGACCATAGTAAAGAATCACGGTAAAACTCCAATAAACCAACACATCACAAGCAATACAATATATATCAAGACCAAGGGGTCTAAAGAGTTAGAAGCGCGAAATATGCAGACCACCTAGTTGGGGAGGAAAACAGGCAGTGCAAGTAATCGTTAGACCCAGTTCGACATCAGAGGCCACCTAACTAGAAGGAAGTCCGAGCCCTACGAAGAGTGGGGCCTTGTGCTCAAAAGTACCTGCACACACAGGTGCCAACGGGCAAAGGAGAGTCTCTTCAGGGAGATCAGGCAGTTCAGAGAAGTGAACAAAACGATGATGAACAGTTCCCCGCTACTCAAGTGCGGCCTCCACTTGTGGGCATAAGCAGGGTGCGAGTGCGGAAAAGGGTTGCTGTTTACTACAGCGGTGGAGGGCCACAGGCTCCTGCGCGAGTGCGACCGGTTAGGGTATTGACTACACACCGGTCCCCGATGCAGGCAGACCCAGGCTTCTCTGGTTCCGTTTCGGTACTGGCAGGTTCAGATGCGATCAGCAGGATGTCTCGATGCCGTGTAGATTCCGCGACAGCAGGAGTCAGGGTCAAGGGTGTCCCAAATGCAACGAACACGCACAGGTTTGTTACCACAGCAGGGCAACTCGGCAACCACATGTATTCCGGTCCCAAAGCACACGTCTCACTTCAGACCTGGGAATGCCAAGTGTACGAATAGTGTGAGAGTGCCGAAGACACGGGATTAGCAGTAAGCCAGACGGCCGTGACAGAGCAAGGTTCCTGTGTAGGCTGGTCAGTCCACTGGATGGCCCAGGGACCCTTCCGAAGGCTTACGTACATGATTTGGTGAAGATGCCAAGAATAGTTGTTCCCACTATTCTAAAGGGTCGAAGTGCCAGTACAGGCCTTCTTGTTCGATCAGAGGCAGAGGGGTCTCACAGGACGACAGCAGTGCAGGGTGCCAAACCTTCAGCTGGTTTTTTGGTAGACATACAGGCAGATAAATACTGTAAGGGGTGGGTGAGCTGATGATATGGGCTGTGAGAGGTTTTGCCATTTTCTTCCTATTGATTTCATGTGTGTGTGGTTGACTTTGATGCAAGAATGGAGAGTGCACTGTCGTGGTCATACGGGGATGTGCAGATGGATGGGAGCATCTGGCAAGAGGTAAATGCAAGGGTGTGGGAAGCGACAATGGGGGAGTGCAGTCAAATATACTGCAAGGGTTGTGCATTCAACCAGGTGCTTTAGTAGGGGGTTGAGATGGTCCAATGCAGGTTCAATGTGATTGCATGGAGTTTAGTGATTGAGACATTTCCTGGGGAAGATGGTTTTGGGCTAATTTCTTAGTGGTGTAAGTGTGGTGGCAAGTCAAATGTTGCCAGTGGGGGTGTTGCAGGGTCTGTGGACATTGACAGAGAAGGTCTGCGTCCCTTTCCTGCCTTCCTGGTCCAGCGGTGTGGAAGTCTGCACATGACCTTATTTCTGCTGGATTGTAGGGCTGAAGGGATGTGTTTTCTGAAAGGTGTTTTTGAAACTTGGGAGAGACAGGCTGCCACCTCACCTAAGTGACAGGCAGCAGAGTCCGCTGTTTACTTTATTTCCATGGAGGACGGTGCTGCCTGTCTCTCTGCAGGGGCGCGTCTCCTGCTAAGCAATTTTTGTGTTGTTGTTGTTTGTTTCAAAGCCTTTGAGCTCAGTAACAAATGTAGCACAAATAATGGGTGCCGGCCAGGCATGGGACGAATGGCCCCAACGGCTCTCATTAGTACGCCAGCAGCATAGACACACTGCCTGACAGGAAAGGGTGCCTCTCCTGTCAATCAACATGTTCACATTGTGTAGATCTGCAAAGTAAACATGCTGAAGATGAACATCAGGGATGGGGGCTGCTTTGGGCATGGCATTCTTTTTTGTGTCACCCTGGATGCACACAATACTGTGCATCCAGGGTAAAGCAAGCATTTTAACTGTAGTGTTAATACATGAAAAGGCTGGTCTACATTGAATGTGGGCCAGTCTATCCATGTAATAACACTTGCCTTTTCTTTACACTGAGGCACACCAAACCATGCATCAATGGTAAAGCAAAAATAGTAAGACAAGTGTTATTAAGTGGATAGGCTGGCCTAGGCCTACAATGAATGTAGGCAGGTCTATTCACATAATAATACTTGTCTTTGCTTTACCCATTATGCATAATTACTGTCCATCAAGGGTAAAGCAAAGATGATTTGGCTAGAGTGGCTTACATTTAAGGCTGGCCTTAGGTATGGGCGACCTGGATGGTCACCGAGGGCGCCTAACAAACATAATTTACATGGGGTACCATAGCCTCTGCCACGCCAGCATGGAGGAGCCTTCACAAAGATCCTTTGTGCTGGCATGGTAGCGACCGTGGCACCCTATGTAAAATAAAACGCTCCCCCATGTTGGCACTCCAGGGGGACCTACATAGGGGAAAAGCCCTTCTCCCGCCCCCGTGGGTGGAGCTTTTCACTTACATTGGACTTTGGGCACCACAGCACCAGCGTCATGGTGGGCAGCTTTTCTACTACAAAGGGCCCCCCATGCTGGCAACCTATTTAGATGAAAAGTGCCCCGCTCTCGCGCTGGAGCTGGGCTTTCCAGCAGGGGAGCAGAGAGCTTTTCATGTGAATGGGGTGCTGCTGCCATACCAGCACCTTTGAAAGGCTCCGCTGAGCTGCCATGGTGGTGACACACTATTTGACTGAAAAGCTCCCGCTCCAGTGCTGAAGCGGGAATCTATTCACTTTAATAGCAGACCGCTGCCACACCAGCAAGGTGCAGCCTTTGAAAGGTTTCCCTGAGCTGTGGTCGTGGAGGCACCGTGTTTAAGTGAAAAGCTCCCCGCTCCACTGCTGGAGAGGGAAGCTTTTCACTTTAATAGCAGACCACTGCCACACCAGCAAAGTACAGCTTTTTGACCTGGTTCACCGGGCTGTGGTGGTGATGGTGCCATATTTAAGTGAAAAGCTCCCCGCTCCAGTGCTGGTGTGGGAAGCTGTTGACTTTAATATGGATCCACTGCCAAACCAGTGCGTGGCAGACTTTGAAACTCTTCCATGATATGTTGTGGTGGCAGCACGTTATTTCAGTGAAAAGCTCTGAGGTAGAGTTTCAAAGTCTGCCCTGCACTGGTTTGGCAGTGGATCCATATTAAAGTGAAAAGCTCAAATAAAATACTCTGGGCACATTTGCATAATTTGTATATCTCAGCCTACTTCACTAAAAGGACAAAATGCACTGTGAACCCATGGCATTTAGGACAATTCCATTACAATTAGAAACCTTTTTATGTATATTTTTGTAACAAAGTTTAATAGCATAAATACGTGTATTTGCCCTATTATAGCTAACAATTGTATGTGATTGGTGATTAGTTTAAAAGACAAGCATGTCATCTTTTTGCATCTGTCATCTAAATTGTGCACTGCATTCTATTTTTGAGTTATCCTTTAATAGGTAAGTAGAAGTGAGTGTCTTGTGAACTTGGGAAAAACTGTTCTGGGAATGTGTGTTTACTAGCAGTGACTTACTGACAAATTGAAACATCAGTAAAGAATTTCTGTAGTGATGGGGCAAACACAATTATCGGGACTTACAATTAACCCAATTGTAAACACGGGTATATCAGTGAATGAGTTACTTTAATATTTTAGCATTTTTTTCACCCACCAATAATGTGTGTGCCTGTCTCGAAAGCCCTTAAATAGTTTTTGGGAGAGGTGACAAGAAGGATATACTCTAGTGGGCTACAAATCCACAAACGTTAGGAGATCACAGGAGGTCAAAGCTCTGTCACAGCCCTGTGTGCAAAGGGCTGTGGTTTCTGCTGTTTGCTGTGGCGTGGAGGAAGGAGGAAGGAGAATAAGGAAGAGAGGTGCGTGTGCCTGTGCCTTTAACCACCTGGCTGGCTGAGTCACCTGACCCAGTCCACTCGGCACTTAAGGCCGCCTCTCCCGCCCTTGTGGCGCTAAGCCCTGTGTGCAAAGAGCTGTGGTTTCTGCTGTTTGCTGTGGCGTGGAGGAAGGAGGAAGGAGAATAAGGAAGAGAGGTGCGTGTGCCTGTGCCTTTAACCACCTGGCTGGCTGAGTCACCTGACCCAGTCCACTCGGCACTTAAGGCCGCCTCTCCCGCCCTTGTGGCGCTAAACCCTGTGTGCAAAGGGCTGTGGTTTCTGCTGTTTGCTGTGGCGTGCGGCGACAGGTGATCAGGGACTCAACGCTACAAGCAATGGATCCGTCAAACCTCACAGCGAGACTCACAATCTCGAGAACAAGAGCCCAATCAAAAAGGGCCGCATCCACGGATGAAATACAAGAGTTAAATGCCAAACGGTCGAGGAAAAAACAACAAAGTCAATACTTTTCATGTAGCTCTGCAACCGATCTAGTAGAGTCTAATGAACAAGATACGCCAGCTTATGTGGACTTAACAACAGAAGCCTTCGATGGCGTGTTTACTAATACATGCCAACAGGCAGAGTCGCAGCCCCCGAACGATGGAGAGTTGAATTTTGCAGTTCCTAATATAAACTCAGATGTATCTCGCGCTACCACTGGCAGTTGTAAGGTCTCAGTGCTTGCTCTTTCAATGGAGACGGAAACCAACGCTTTGGTAGTGCGTGACAAAATACTAAATGAGGAAGATCTAATCGATCACACGTATACAGATGCGACGGTGTCTCACTTACCGAGCGTGGTAAAACATGGCCGTTTGGGAGAGCCTGCGGCGTTGGAGCCTGCGCGGAGAGATTCTGCGACGTCGCTGACTGAGGGGGAGGCACCCCCGACACTCGCTGGTGACGCGGCCGTCTGGAGGCGGTGCGGAGAGACTGACACTTCGCACAGTTTGTGCTGTGTCGAAAGCTACACCTTGATGAGGCTGGAAGAGGGCGGGAGTGCTAATGCGGGCGCTCTCCCAAAAGACGATCACGCCGATGATACCAAGCCTGCAGAGTCGCCCTGGGAGCGCTCGAAGCAGATGAAAGAAGTAAGTGTCCGTACAATGATGCTTGACTTCCCTAAGGCCAATTCTATAGAAAACATCAACGTCTCATTCACTTGCCCGGATCTATCTAACAGTCCTGATCATAATAAGGGCTGTGGAGATGGTCCATACAAAGACGAAACATCGATAGGTTTGCAAATGTATGGTGGCGCTCAGAAGGAGCCCAGTGAGAGTAACATGACTGGGTTAAATGTTAATCCCCCATGTGAGAAAAGAAACTCGTTAGAATTGGTTTCTACCGTGCTGCAAAATTTGATAAACATAAATAAAACTAGGATTTGTGATAAACAGCCATCTTTGACACCCAGAAATGTTTCCACAACGATTGCGTCAACCAAAAAACTAAGTATGTATGACACAGCTATTAATCAAGACATTTGGGGAGAAGATAGACCGAATAACTTTAAAGCACAAGAGGCAGTATCCCCTATGAGGTGTATACAGACGCAGGAGAGACATGTGCCCATCTCACAGAAGAGGGCCTCTAAACAGGATCATGTAGAACAGCGAAAACGGGAAATAACACATGAGACTAGCAGGTCTAACTCACATTTAGACGTTTCATCAGAAGAGGAGGAAACTTCAGACTCTTCGATCGGTGAACGCCCCTTTCCTAAAATAAGAAGAGAGGGGAGACGCTATAGTACCAACAGAGCAAAACCACTTGAGAGAAACGAAATCATGAATCGAGTGACATGTGGCCATGTCCCTCTAAACGATCTATTAACGACATTAACCGCTGCCATGGCAATTTCTCTTACACCGTTCACAAAACTATACGAATCACTAAACGACAATGTAAAGGATATGTCAACCCTGTTAGCATTGATGAACTCAAAACTGGTTCAATTGGAGGCAATGCAAGGCTTAGGCAGCCTTAAACAAAATGAGATGAACCAGCAGTTGCTGTCAGGCATACAAGACATGAACGTATCTAAACAAATGACAGGATTGACAAGAAGTTATTTGCTGAGGTAGCGAGGGAAGCTTTGTCTTTATTTCGTAAATCTCATGTTGTCCACAAAGGGGAGTCGCCGGGGGCAGCCTGTCAAGAGAAAGACGCAGGTTGGATCCCTAAAGTAGTGAGCCCCTGCGATGAAGCAAACATTCCAAATCCGGCATTGAATGCCTCCCTCCACCCGCAACTGGAGTCTCTACACAAATCCTCTCTACACCTGAAGACGACAACGGAAACGTCACAGATCGTGACGAACGTCACAATGAACGGAGGGGACAGGACGGAGGTTGATCAGACTATGTTGGAAGAGGATTTGCAAAATATTACTAATAAGACGAACAGGAACGTGGACAGCTATACAAACTCACTCGACCTCTCGTTCAATTCTGCGTTTAAACAGACACAAAATGCGATGAACCCAGCATTGGGGGACGGCCAAATGGCCTCCTGTTCTGCTTTGAGCCAGAATGCAATAGATTTGGTTGTTGACCCGCAAAGTGATCAGTCTGTGATATTAAAGCAATCGGGCTTGTTCCCTATTTTTGGAAATTCAAAGACAGAAGCGAGCCCAGGTCGTGTAGGGGGTAAAACGAAAAATGCGCCAAATACAAAAAAACAAAAGAACATGCCGGCTCGGAAAAAAACGCAACAAAAAGGCGCACGAAAGTTTTTGTGAAACATAAATATGCTCCACTTAGTTGATAAAGCGATTACCTGAAGCCTAAAACTAACCGACTCAATTAAAGAAGGCAAGTCGGTGTTTCTTGATCAAGAGGCGACAAAGGCAAAGGACCCAGAGAGCGAGTATCATGTTGAAGATGACGCAATGGCAATGAAGAAAGTGAGTGTACAAAACGATGAGGATGAGAGACTACAGGCCGAATTACTGGAACTATCGGTCTACGAGGAAAATGCTACAGATGAAGCGAGCTCTGGTATTATCCCTGAGGAACCTTTAGCTAGCCCAAGAGTAGTGGTTAGCATAGAGAAGCCCACTCCAGATAATGAAATACAGAAAGTGAGTGTAGAACCAAAACCCCAGGTTCTCCTAGAAAAGACACTTAGCGAATCTCAGGGCCGAATGTGCGTGATATTACCTCCCATCGTTGAGATTAAAAATGACAAGAAAGAACGAAGGAGCCCGGAGTTTTTCACACTTCAAGAAAAAAGAGCCAGACAAAGGAGGAGGAACCACGCAAAATCAACGAGCCCCAATGAACTAAGTCTGACCTTTGCAAACATAAATCCACTGGAAGAAAGAAAGGAAGCGTCACTGGCACTGATTCCTACTTTCAAACCGTCGAAGTACCGGAAGGTGGACCCCCAGCTATTAGAACCACTGGGACAAAATTCGAACATGAGACAACAGAGGTCTTGTACACGAAGAACTGACTCCATGGCCCTGATTAAACTAATGTTGGAGCGCCTACATGGATATGAAAATCTAATTTTGAATCGCTCTAATGTGCTAAGACTATTACATCATGTCCCACAACTTCGGTCGCTTGATTCAAAAGACATAAAAATAATCGAATTTCCAGATGAACATCGAACAGACAGAGTAATTTTACATTTAAACTCATCCTTAATCGCAAATGTAATTCTAGAGGCAAATGAAGAACTGCATTCATTAGGCTTCGACGCCTATAAAATGGCGGACTGCGTGAGAAGAGGAAATAAGGATGAAAATAAAGACCATAAAGGGGAATTCGCTCAGCGTGATAATAACGACTACGGATCAGAGTGGGACAAGAGAAAGAGTGTATCTTCGCCCATAAAACAACATTTACAACTGGCAAAGATCGAAATGGATTATAAAAACATCCAATCCAGCTCCCAGTCGCAAGACTATAGAGTTGGATCACAGGATTCATCCATCCCAATGGAAAGAATTAAAATTACAATAAATAATGAGAATCTAATTGAGACCCCAGGTTTGGTACGCTCAAATAATCCACGGCGACCTATCTTAAATGAAGATTGGACCTGGATGGCGAGCGCACTGAATAGGAAGGCAACCAGCTAATGTTCAAAGTGTGAATCGCAACAAGATCTCACGTTTATTTCGTGGAACACACGCGGATTTGGTCATTTGATGCTCAATAACTGGGCTAGCAAATTACATTTGATTTGTCTTCAAGAGACCTGGATGTGCGAATCACCTACAATAGCAAATTTTGAATGCGCATTGAATCCTGCCATTAAGCCTGAAAAAGGTCGCCCGATAGCCGGCCTTTTGACAATGATAAATTGTTCGTCTGGTTACCGGCTGTTAAGATCTGATAATCATACGCCGTACATCCAGGCCTCTGAGATTAGCAAGTCTGCGGCCGCCGACAAGAAGTACGACGTGATACATATCATTAATCTCTATTGGAACCATCAGCGCACTGGATCCTATGAGTTTATTGACCAAGTCACGAAAATTCTTGAGAATTTATTAGAATCCGGCTGCGGCTCTGACATAATAGTTTGCGGGGACCTGAACGTTGATTTCTTCAAACCTCAGACCTCTCTATAATCTAATCTAGCAAAAACATGGAATGACGAAATGGAAGTAAGAGGCCTCACAATGTTAAATGGCTGTATGCCAGGTGATATTCCTCCGAATCCAACGTGGCAGCGCGATGGCCAAAGTTCCACCATTGACTATATTTTCGTGTCTAACAATATGCATGAGAAAATAAAGTCAATGCAAATATGTCCAATGACCCACAGCGACCACGAAATGCTCAAAATTACATTTCAAGATTGGAGAGACAAACCGAGGGAAAAATGGAGCTCAAAGGTCTTAGTAGAACCAAACAGAATTCAGTTAAAATTAGTCGACAGGGAGGTCCTCGCGATTTATAAACAATTTACATCAACAGAGAAGGTCATTGACTACGTTCCAATACTGTGGCAATTTAAAACAAAATACATTGGTATGAAAAATGGGTCATTTCAGAACAAGCATAGTTTTGACCTACTCATAAAACAACGAAAACGTGCAATGCGAGCCGAAATTCGTAAAAATAATCATGGCCCAGTTGGAGAAATTGTGGCGAAAAACAAATCTGCAAGGCAATCCTACAAAAACTGGATTAAAAGTCATCGAGCCATATTAATGCAAAACGATGCAGAAACAATGATGAAGACTCTTGTAAACAAAAATAGCAGAGACTTCTGGCGCATAATTAATGGCCTTGAAGCCCCGCAAGCTGCTCTGCAGACATGCCCAGTGCCTGAAAAAGAATGGGTAAACTACTTTACAGCTTTGTATCATAACGACTTGCCACCCTCTAAGTCAATGTCTAACATAACATCATGGGACCTACAATTTTCAGATGAGGAAATTTGCGAGATAATAATGAGAGCAAAAAACTCTCGGGCGCCTGGACCAGATGGTCTGTCAAACGCGATGATTAAACAGTTTCCTGACTTATGGACAGCGATATGCGCTGAGCTATTCAGACGAATCAACGACCAAAAACAAATCCCTGCATCGTGGAAATCAGCGATAATAATACCCATCTTCAAGAAGGGCAACCGATTAGCACCTGCAAATTACCGTCCGGTGGCCTTACTTGACGTACTGGGAAAAATCTTTGCATCGCTGCTCCAAAAAAAAATGATTACATGGGCAAAGACTGCAAACAGAGTTGATGTAAGACAGGCTGGTTTTGTAAAATCCGTTGGATGTTCCTTGAACTTATTGATTCTAAATCTTTTGAAAATGGAGGCCCTTAGAACGAATACGAGAGTGTTCTTAGCTTTTGTTGATTTCTCCATGGCTTTCGACAGGATCGACCGTGACCTATTGTGGCAGAAGCTAGAATTGTGGGGATGTCCTGAGGGATTATTGGCGGCAATAAAAGAACTACACAACGACACGTCAATTTTTGTCCGGTTAGATCAATCGGGGTCGCTTTCAACACAAATAAAAACATACAAGGGTGTGAAGCAGGGGTGTCCTCTGGCAGCAGCAATCTTTAGTCTCTTTATTTCTGACATTGGGGATACCATTCAGTCTGTCAGATCCTTTCCTCCGAAACTCAACGCATCAAAGATAAGTTGGCTACTATATGCTGATGATTTGGTTATTTTAGATCTAACACCAATTGGACTCCAGCGTAAACTAGAAGCCGTCCAAAAATATGTGCATCAGAACAACCTAAAGATTAACACCACAAAGACGGAAATACTTATCTTTGAGAACCTAAAAACAACTCGGCTTCAAAAAAGCCCAAGACTGGTGTGGTCGCTGAACCAAGAAAAACTGAAAATCTCAAAAAGCGTAAAATACCTCGGAATGCTTCTAAATTCAAGCATATGTGATGAACCCTGGGTGGCAGATTCAAAACGGAAATGTGCCCAATTGGCATGTCAAGGCCTGATGATACATAGGAAATATGGGAACTTTTCTATACGTCCTTTACGGAACTTCTACGAACAAAAGGTGGTTCCGATTCTGTCCTACGGTGCAGAAAATGCCTTTGGATGCTCGTCAACCCACTGGGCCTCGCTTGAACACATGTTTTGGACAAAGTCCTTAAGCCTGCCTCCAGGCATTTCAAGGGCATGTCTAAGATACGAACTAGCCCTAACTTCATTACATGCAAGGATAAGTTGGAATCAACTTAGCTTGTATCGGAAATCAAGAGCAGAGGAGGGAATACTCCAATTTGAGATTTTAAACAATGCTTCATCCAAAGGTTCAGCCTTGCTCGCGCAATGGGTAAAACGATGCGAAGATCTGCTAAAGGTCTACAATATCAAGTTAGAAACCCTCCTCACAAATCCAACAGCTGCCAAGGTATCAATATGGTGCCTTGACTGGATAAATACATGTGATGAGCGCAACGAAACCCATGCAATGAAAAACTCTCCGGGGGAAGCAAGAGGCTACGGAATTCTTCAACCATACTTGAGTCGCTTTCCATCCATGAAAGCAAGAAGATCATTCATGCTATTCCGCCTTAATGCAATGAAAACAAAAGACAGAACCAATCATTGGGCGGGAAACGTGGATTTATCTACGACGTGCCGGCTATGTGAAAAGGAGCCAGAATCTATAAAACATCTAGTGCTTTTCTGCACAATATTGAAGGACATACGATCAATCCACTTGGGAGGCTGGTATAGTGCACACCAGTCGGTATGTGCCGACGAATGGTGGAGTCATATGTGGAATGGTTCTGACATGAAATTAATCCTACGTTTGACCTCCTTCCTTGCCGTCATAGAGGAGAGATTAAATGCAAAAAATGAACTAGCCTGAGATGACTGGCCTAAGGTTGCACATGCGTTTAAAGACATAAAAAAGGATAATGGTCATGTACCTGTGTGGCAATGAGGGAGGGAGATGTTGAAGGAGGTGGTAGACGATGTTATTGAGTACTGTATGGTTTTGTGTCACTTTAAGTAAATATTTTAAAGGTTTAATTTAAACCAATAAAATTAAAAAAAAAAAAAAGCTCTGTCACTGGAAGAAGCAGACCTCAGTAAAGCCAATGAACATTCATGAAAGGCTCACTTTGCATGTAAAAGGGTAATCACTTTGGTAAGAGATGACTGTTTTTCTCAGCCTGCCATGCTCGTGGATTTTCTGGCACGTTTGCAGCCATGAGGTTTTATTTATTTTTTACGGCTCAAACCTGGGAGTCACAAGTCAGTTAACAGCTCAGGATGTTACTTGGCTAGACTGTCCCAGATTGACTGTAGGACAATCTACCCACATGATAACACTTGACTTTGCTTTAGCCTTGATGCACAGTTACTGTGCATCTTAACTGTGCATCAGTGTTAAAGTAAACATGACAAGTGTTGTCAATGTCTACAGCCAATGTAGGGAAGTCTAGCCAGCTGGATACACATTCTTTCTGTGGCATGGCATTTTGTTTTACTGGCTGGGGTCCTTCTATTGTAATGCTAACACTTTGGTGCAGCATGCATGGACATGCATGGGCGCAGCCAGCGTGAGAATATTTTCTACACGGGCATATGTTATGGGAAAAGGCATAGTGAAAACACATTGGGAAATGGTCTTGGGCACTGTTGGGAACTTGCAGCTTTTCGGTTTTTCATGTGCTACTATGCAAAACAGGTGACAAACTGTGTATTTGTATCCAATTTTTCACAGAATGTTTTGTAAAATGCACCATGTTAACCTATTATTTAAATTCTTTTCTCAGGCGGGGAAAACCCCTGAACTCCACTGGTTTCATTTGGGCTCCTCAGCTGCACTCAGACACTGACACATACTAGGCACATACATTTATATCCCACCAGTTGAAAAATTCAACAGTCACCACTGGGTTCCAGTGACCAAACATGTCCTCCTACAGATGTGGCACAACTCCATCTTTCAGTGTAAACAATATTGTCTCAGAGTTGGGTGCTGCATAGGCACTTCGACCATGAGTACTGTTGTTTGGGCAGTTTGTGATGTAATTGTCTTTCGTATCTTGGTGCTGTATGTTGGTGGAACTCACACTTTACAGTCCATCTTTCTGATGGGGTTGATGTTTGTTTGGTGGGAACTTGCATGATAGGGCCTCTCACAGACTGTTTCTCGCTGGTGTTTGTAGGAGAGCAGCTATTACCACCACACCCCTCTTCCTCATCACAGTACTTATGAGGGTGCTCTGCCTTCTGACAGAACCCTCTTCAAAGTGTTCTTGTTTTGGATGATTTGTTTGCCCCTCCCTCTCATAGCCCAGGGTGTACTGCACATGACCAATCCCATGCTCCTCCAGTTTTGCTTCCTGTCCTACCAGATAGTTAACCCTGGAGAAGCCAGTTGTGCTACTTTCTTGTTTACTCAAAGGGTTGACCCCACTGCAGGTCTTTAAGGGTCTAAGTATGAGGTTTGTGATTTCCCCCTCAGTCCCTGCAGGGCTTGACTTTAGGATACATGACAGCCTCGGGATTCTTGAGTATGGAGCGTCCCGAGAGTTTCAGCTGGGCTAAGCTCCAGGTGTGCCCAGGCTGATGGGAGTGTTGGTGACTGCAGATGGTTACTCCTAGGCCTGTTAAGGGCAGGGAACTGACAGTGAGAAACTACAGTCAACAGTGCCTGAGTCACTGGGGACCATCTGCCAGCCATGACTTCAGGGAGGAGCCTCGCTGTTGGCAACTCCCACAGCCCACAAAGCAATACCTGCTTATATTTTTTGTTAGAGACAGTTATCATCTTGGACTCCCTTGGGCATCCCCTGAGCAACCCTATGGGAGACAGACCATCATAGGAATAGCACTGTCCTACCTTCTGACTGCTGTAGGCAGATAGCCTACTCTTGCTGTATGGTAGTGTGTCATGTTTAGGATTTGTGGACATTTGTACTAGTGTTGTCCCTGTCATTCCTCCTGCAACATTCTGTTGGTGTTGAGGATGGGTTCCTTCTTATGCAGGTTATAATGGAGGGATATGTGCAGTATTGTTGAGGTCCTTTGCAGTGCATGTTGCCTGAATCAGCCTACGTCCTCCTTATGCCCCCCCTTTGGATCTTTCCGTTTCTGTAGTAGCAATCAGGATCTGCTTGGGCAACATGTTGAATGTCGTGGATAGAGGTACGCATCTGGGCACTTTGGCACCTGGTTCTGCACATAATATCTGCTTCTTCAGCCAACTTGGGATACAGCTCTAGGGACTGCAGTTTCGTGGGCTAGAAGAATTGTCCATTATTTTTGAGGCAGCAGCCACTGAGCCTGGGGATGTCAGCCCAGGCCCTTTATGCAGGGGAATGTTCTCTCACGAATGACCATAGGTCATTGGTCATAGGTGGGGGTGAGGGTCTTGGGAGCTCCAGCCTCCATTCCGGCTTCATTGGTGATTACCTACCCTGGTGCTCTGTCATCACGCCCCATACACATGTTCCTTTGTTGTTCCTTTGCTTCCCCCTTGCAGCAATTGTTCAGTCCCATATGTGGTGTACCACTGGCCAGATGTCAGTGGAGTTTCTTGGATAATGGACTTTCTGGTTGGACCTTCGTGATCATACAGCTTTGGAATGAGTGTTGCACTTATTGGCCTTGTATGCAGCAAGAAGTGCAAAGCCCCTCTCTTGCTCGGTAGGGGGACTCATCAACAAACGCAATGGGAGGTGATGTCATCAGAAATTTGCATATCAAGGTGAATTATGTGCATTTCATTCAATTGGCTTTGCATAACCACCAAAATAGCACCGCACAAAAGGAATTTGCCTTTCATATAATCAACACACACGCAAAACCGACATTTTCTTCTAATAGTGATTTTGAAAACGTTAAAAGGTGTGCATGTTTTAGACCCCAAGAACCAATACAAATGTTTTGCCTGGAATATACAGTACTGAAATGGGCCATTTCACCTGTAGTTGTTTGTTATTTTGAATCAAGTAATTCAGTGCAGTGGTGAAAAGTGTCCAGCCTGCAAAGCTGACGACTACTGTTTGAACCCGAGGTCTGTGTTAATTCATACATTCAAAGAAGACATTCTCTGCCTGATTCATGGAATTATTTGCGCTGAAAACGCAGATTTGCACTTCTTTCGGGCCGAAAATCCCCATACTTTAAAGAGGGATTTTCGGGCAAAAAGGCGCGCAAATCGGCGTTTTCAGCGCAAATAATTCAATGAATCAGACCTCTAGTGTTTCTCATTTTAGCAGGCGGGGACTGAGTCACCCTCTGAAATAAGTGGGTGGACTCTGTCCACCCGAGTGTAGCCTCGACTTGAGCCCTGCCTGGGGATCTGTGATTTGGCTTATGGTTTTTTGTTTTCTTTCCCTTGTCTTTGCCTGGGGCTTCTGCGGTTCTATGGGTGCCAGTAGGATTGGACTGCCATGGCTAGAACCCCCGGCCTGTTGAATGTGTCTGTCCATTACACGTGGCTCAGTTCCCCTCTACTGTTGGTCTCTGTGAGGAATGTCCTCCACACCTCCCTCGCTCTTGTTGGGCAGGGGTTTGCATTGGACTCTTTATGAGATGCCCACTGCTCCCATCGTGCAGGGAGGGGTTTCCTTCCTTTGCACTCCAAGTGTCTGCCGGTCCAATATTTGGATACTTGCTATACTGCATACAGTAAGTACCGTGATGTGGATGAGGGTTATGGAGGTAATGCTATGTTTACTTACCGGTAATCTTCATTAATTGTAGTCCTAATTGTCCTCATCACAGCACTGACAACCCCTCTTCCTTCCCATTGGTAAGATTGTCATAGTTCCTTCATATTGACATGTATGATGTGGGCTTGGTGAGGTGCTTTATACCACAGGCTATGAGGGCTAGGGGTGAAATTAAGGCGAAATGACGTTTTTTGAAACTGATATTTCAGAAGACTGAGCGCCTTCTCAGAGTGTGTAGTGTGTAGAGTGATGAGAGGGCGTGGGAATTATGGGGATTACAGGTAAGAACTCGAGCATTTATTCAGATGTTCTGTATCTTTGCAACACGCTATCCCTATAGTCGCCTATTTAGCACTTCCGTTTGCAGTACAATGAGGGTACCTGACCGCCTGGGTCAGCGCTGTGGGTGTGTTATGAGCCAGCACTATTGTTTTTCCTTTGCGCCGTTGGATTAAGCACAGACGTAATATTGTGAATTAGCTCACCGTCCAATAGTTTTGCGCGGCACAACCTTAGCAGCGCACTTCGGCTTTGCACTTGTTTAGCTCTTTGTTTGTAACTTAGGACCCTTGAATCAAGGGGTTCGTATTTTTCTCCGATGTATGTTGTTGGGCAACTTACTGCTACAATGTAATGCTGCAAAGGTGCATCATTACATTGTGTTGCGCCTTTTTTTACATGAAGAGACTACTTGTATGCTTGTGTGCGTTTCTGAGTGTTGCACATGTAGTTATTTCACCAAGGAAATGTGTCCATGGTGACCTAAGGGACGCCACATTTTTGAGTCTATCTACTAAGAACTAGTATTCGGAATGGATTTAACAGTAAATGCAAAGCACTTAATGGACACTCGTAGGACAGACACAGTGTGCCCATATTTGGACTTGGGCCGTGGGGTGAAGCTTCAGCTACTTTTCTTCAAATGTTCATAGTCTGCCGCTACAAGGATGTCTGCGTTTGCTTGGAATGAAAATGTAGGCGATTGATGGAGAGGAGACATGGGTATGAAGGCATCAGGAAAGAGCACCATTTCAGAAGCAGTCTAGCCCTCATCAATGGGTCCGCGGAACAAGTTCAGAAGATGTATCATTTGGACACAACACTCATACATTCTTTAGTGGACAGTATACAAAAAAGGCCGTCCACAATCTTACACACTGCAGTCTCACCATTGGTGAAACTATTATCAGTTTTGCATTTATGTGAAGGATCAGTTGCCATGGTTGCTGGTTTACGCGCTATCGTTTGCCATTTTCTTAAGCAGGTAATTTACACCATGCTGGAGCACATGAACAACTATGCACCATTTCCTGAGAGTATTTGGTGTTTTGGCCTCCACACAACTGTACACTATCCCAGAAAGAGGGTGTGAACACATTTTTAGGCACCATAAAATGATTACTAAAATGAATGGAACATTTTCTTTTTGGCTGATTTCACGATTGATTATGCACTGGGATTTTCACGCACCAGTACTCTTAGCACTGGTGACATTCTACGTCATATGTTGTTTCCCCTAAAGGCGACAATGTTTATCCCTGACAACCTTGTGTCCCAACTCCCAGCTGCACCCACAGACAGCTGTGAAGGGCAGGTACAACAACACACACAGAAACACAAGAACACCATTGCGCATGTGTTCAGTTTATTGAACAATAGATGCAGGTGCTCACGGGTTACCGCAGGTGATTTAATGCATGCACCTGCACTCATGTGCACAATTATCTCACTGTACGGCAAGGAACACAATTTAGCCATGACACGCTGGGTACCACTACATAATAGTGAAAACAATGAAGCGGAAGATGAAGATGACGAAAAAGGTTCTCTTGGAGAGGATAACCTTGATAATGTAGGCCCTGCTGTGTGAAATGAGGGCACAGCCACGCAAACGAATGCCAACAATGTCTTTCAATAATGCATGCAAAAATAAGCATCAAGCGTCAACGTTATGCTATATATATATATATATATATTTTTAAAACGAGTAACCATGATAAAAAATAAATTAAAAAAAACATATTTTGTTCAGCTGCTTTTTCACAGTTGGAAGTATGCTTCTAATACAAAACTTTTTTGGTAATATTCATAAAGTTGTACTCTTCATGTTGATACGTGCAAATGGCCTGCCTATAAGAGTAACATGTATGTTAAAATGGCTTTTGATTTTCGCTTGCGGACCAACAGTCATAATTTATTACGAGACTAACACCATTAGAGATGCAAATCACTGAAAAACTGTAACATACACAACAAAGGAACACGTTCCTGCTTGCAATAGACACAATTATGTGAAAGGATGCATAGGAATGAACAGTTATTAATCTAATTAGCAATCCCCACTATCGGAGAAAGAAACACCTGACATGCAACAACAACACATGTCTGTGTTGTACCTGCAAAGCTTCGAAATATGTTTTTTTGTGTTCATACAACACCCAATAGTTTGCCACATCACATGTACAATGATTGGCGCTGGAAGAGTCAGCTGTTGACATTGGCATAAGTGGAGAGCTGTCGGTTCCTGGGAAAATGAGGCATCCGGATCCGTCCCCAGACACGCGCGGTTAGGACAGACGCGCCTTCCCTCCAGCTGATGTAGCAGTGATCAATGGAGTGGTAATCAGACAGGATAGTGGGAAGGGTGGTGGATGACGTAAGCAGATCATATTCCCGCTCCTGTTTACAAATGAATTCTACTAACTTTCTGGTTGGCATAATATTACTATTTTTAAAATGTCACCTTGTTCTTTGTAAGAATTTTGAGTGGCATTGCAGGGATCATTAATATGTCCTGATGTTGAATTTGCGCTTTCCGTACGTCAGTTTGGATCTTCAAAATGCTTTCTAAGCCGTTGCTTTGTTTTCTTGCAGCTCTGGCAATGCTTCCAAGTGACCTGGCAATCAGTGCACATGACAATGCTTTCTTGGTTGCCCTAGTGAGATGCTTTACCCACTCATTTAGGAACTCCGTTAGTTTGCACTGTGCTCTGGTGGTGCGTAGCAGCTTCTCCTATGTCCCCTGACAATTTGCTGGCTGGTTTTGGTGGCTGAGTTGATTTGATATTTTAGGTTTCTGCGGTTATTTTCCAGTTTTTAGGGATGTCATGTTCTTCAAAAGTACCAGCAGAGTGTCAGGATCTCCAAAATCGCCAACTATAATGTTGCAAAGGCTTTGAACTGTTATGGTGGGCACTACAGGCTTCACGTTATGTCTGCTATTCAGGCTTGGGTGAACCTTTAAGAGTTTTGGATGACAGAGTCAGGTTATGTAGAATGGTTGAGGATTCTTATGAAGTACCACTGGACAGAGAGCAGACGCTACTCAGAGCATCTGCCACACTCAGAAGCACTACTCAGTGCCCAATACCATGGCCACCTTTTCATCATCAAACATGAAATATAAATGCCTTGATAAAGACCCCCAAGTGGTTGAAACACGTGCCGGCACCTTTTGGTAACATTAAACAACCGTTGGCACGATTGAATCTACAAGTTCTCCTATTTTTTTGAATTGTGACCTTACAAACCTAAGTCAATTAATTCTTAACATATGAACTATGCATGCAGCGCCAACTTCGTAAGAATCCTCAACCATTCTGCAACTTCTCGTCGGGGGCATTGAGCACTGCCCCATTGGGTTCTATACAACATGCTGTTAAATACACACCCACCTCAAGAAAACAAGCTTAAGCGCGGTAGCCAAACCTTCCCGGTGCTCCCACTTCCTCCTGCTAGAGTCAGGGTATGCTCATGACAATTCATGCTCATTAAATGTTCCTGTACACTTTGATTTGAAGTGCTCAGACCTCCTCCTGTCAGCACATGTTCAAATTAAACAATGCATACTATGTAAGGAATAGATCAGAAGTTCAGAAGCTCTCTTGCAAGCAATGCTCAAAGTAAGCTAAGTAACAGAAAAAAGTAGTGCCAAATTCACAAAAAGTCAGTTTACAACACTTCCACTATTGAGGCAGCCTCTAACAGGAGCAAATAGTCAAGCACTGCACCAATACCACACCCGTCCAGTGTTGCCACAGAATCAATATCTGCTTCATTAACAAAATAGATAAGATCCAAGGCTCATTGACTGGTCAAAACCATATGGAGCCTTGCTGGCCATATCCCGTTCTAGCGCTGTCCTCCTGTACGACTTCACCCCCTCTCTCCGAAGGATCTCGCAGAGACACTCACTTTCCTTAACCCCTTAAGTGCTAAGGACGAATATGGTCATCCTTTTTGCATAGACTTGATGAAAGCTCAGCAAACTACCAGTTACATAGATGACTTCGTCCCAGCCTTCCTCTTTAACCAGCCCAGAGCTTAACACATTCCTTGGTATTGTGAATCCCAGGTCTCAAACAACTGCTTTTAAACAAAAACACACTTTATCCAGAGGACCTAGCCAACTACAGACTCATCACAAACCTCCCGTTAATCGTGAGACTTATTGAGAAAGTAATTGCAAACCAACTGCTTTCCAAAATCAATGACCTTGGCATTCTCGTTGATTACCTCCATATACAGTGTACCCATGCATCCCTAACTCAGTCACCCCCCTCAATTTAGTGTTCTATCTCAATATGGGACGTATCATAAAAGACACTTCTAAAGAATCTACAGTGTCTTCAATCATATTGCATTCACCTAATCTAAGACAAATATGTATCTCTGCCAAAAGACCATTGCATATATTTCACCCTCCTTTAATTTTTGTATGTACGTATCCTCAAAAAATAACTTTGTTTTGCTCCTGTCTAGATCCCACCGCATCACCCAATTAAATATAAACATAACATGCACAACAAGTGATTTCAGCAACCAGGAGAATCGGGAGAGATCATTCCTTGAGGGAACCCACCAGCTCATTTTCTCCTGTTCCGTCCAAGTGCAACATTTTATGGTTCATATACACTTTTTCCTTCCTCTCACCCAACAACACTTCCTTGATTTCTGCCCTTTCCCCGCATCCTTCTTTTGTCTGTCTTCCATCGGCACATCTTCCACCCGATTCATCTCATTTTCCGCATCCAAGGACCTTCTTCATTCTTAGTCCATTTTGTTTTATTTGTCCTTTGGGCTGCTTTGCACCAAGTTCAAGTGACCCTTAATTCGTAGGCAAGTCTTTTTGGATGCACTGTTTTTTTGTGACCACAAAGGACTCGAACTCTCAATCTTCTCTATTCACATAGAATAGTCAAGGGGGACATTCGATTGTTCTGGGGAACACAATAATGGGGGAGTCTTTATGAAAAACATCTTTAAAGGTGGTTGTAAGTGGGCATCTGGCTGGGTCCCTCAAAACCCTTTTTCATGATGCGTTTTTCTCCCTGCTTGCAGGATCAGTTGCCATCAATCACCTGGTGTGCTGGTACCTCTCGTCAATCTGTAATATAAAACTGAATGAGTTTCTTGGAAAATTAGTGCATTTTTATCATCAGTACTGCCTCCTCAAACCCAAACCTTAGAATAATCTTATCCTTCCTTTAAACATGTCTACCTCCTAAAAACAATTGCTACTGCATTTTTCTCTTTTTCTAATGTAATAGGATGACTGCTTCCTTCTCCCTTTTTGGCATATATTAGTGTCACCTATGCTTCATACATTCTGGCTGATATGTGTGCATGCATGTGTGTGTGTATGTGTGTTTGCGTGTGTTGTGCATGCATGTGTGTATGCATGTGTCACTCCCCCTCTCCTTATAAGCATATCATGACAAGGACTCTGACCTAAATCAATTCATCAAGCATAATAATAATTCATATTGTGCTTAATAATTGCATCAAGTATTCCTTGTTTTTCTTTGTCAGTACCCAGCCTGCTTGTATTTTTTCATAAATATGGTTCATTTACACAAACCCTGTAAAATCTAAATAATGCGCTCCTTATTCTTGAAAATCATATTGTGTGATCTATAGAAAATACTCTTTTTACCCAATGTCTTCTCAATACAACTGTTAAATACATCATACCTTTTTCTCTACATTATGTATCACCTTAGCCTTGGTACATTTGAGAGTACTTTCCCTCATTCATTACTACTTCCTCATTTTAAATACAAATGTTTGCATTAATACATGTGTTTTCAATATTTTTTCTGGAAAATGTTTTTTTTTCAATATATTCTTGCTATCCCCATAAATATTCACTGTGCTTAGTTTAATATCATTCATTATTGCATTAACACACTTTTTAATGTAATTTGCACTCATAATCACATTTTTATTCTCATTGACATGCTTCACAAATTGTGTGATTTTAGACATATATATACATATTTTAAATGTCTCTATATTGTGTAGTTATGCTGTGTATTGGGGAAATACTGTCCTCCCTCTTAAACCCTGTCCAATCCGCTGTGGCCTTAGTCCTCATGCCTGAGTCGGTATGTATAACATCCCCATGACTCTGCATTGCATTATAGTGAATATCTCATGCCTTCTCTCTTTCTCCTTGATAACCAATGTTCTCACTGCTCTGGCCATCCACAGCACTCTGCTGTGCTTTTCATTTGCAATCTGTCTTTCTTTTTCTAGCTCTTTAAAACGGCATAGTAAAACACCTTTCCTCTCTTCCTCATCCATGTAACTGGCCCATACAACCCCATGACTCATGTTCTTTTCAAATGTCCTATCCATGACCAACAAGAAATGGCCACCTTGCCCAACATGAAATTAACAAATCAGGGATGATCCAGTGTGGGTCCAACAGAGAAAGCATTCAGCACCAACACCAAAAATAACCAATAAACCCCCTAAAAATAGGAAGTTACCCGTTTGACTTCCAACCAGTGACCCAATGGGACCACCCTAGTTCAAACATATGTAAAAACTGGGAGCTGCTTCTACTGTAAAATAATACATTCACAATAGTGGTTCAATCACACATAGTTCATTTGGCGAAACAACAATTTTCAAAATATATACCTCAACATTCCCATAATGTATTCATTCAATCCAGTGCTTCTGTAGCACTTGGCTTCAATAAATGAACATGCACAAATGTCAAGAGAAAATGCTGAGTTTCAAACGTACTCAATTGTCAATTTCCTCAGCTGAAATGTGTCATAGACACCTAAAGCTGAGTTTCCTTATTAAAAAAATGCAAGCATTATATATATATATATATATATATATATATATATGAAAAGAATCCTACAAAAAATGAAAATGTATTCATTGAGTTCTGGTTCAAAACTGTTTTTCCGTAAGGGTCAGAGTCAGCCCTGGCTCACTTACAGCTTGGTACAAAAAATATGAATGTTTCAAAACGAACACACAAATGACTCACTATTTGTTTCAAGCAATCATTTATACATCATCTTTGGCCCTACTGATTGTCACTTGTTTCAGTCATATCTTCACAACTTGTTATGTATTTTCCTGTTTCAATGATAATATACATACATCATTTCCTCTGTAGGTTTCCCATATTTTCGCTACTGTTTCATAAACTATATTGTCAATAGCATATTGGTGCTTCTCTTTGCAAACTGACATAGCTGTTTTAACTTGCAAAGCTATCTTTTGTTTTAAAAAATCCATGCAGCCTTGAGTTCCTGCAACAATTTAATCTTTTTTTGGCTTTGTGTCAGCACAAGGAGCCTTGGTTAATCTTCAAAAAGCACTGTGGTTTGGAACATACATTTCACAGTGCATGTCCCTGCCTAGCTCTTCATCAGCTTCAGCACACCTTATAAAAAATAGAAACATAGCTATATTGCTGCCTTGTTATATTTTTAAAACATGTCATGTACCAAATTATCTTCATTTGCTCAAACAAAAAAGGAACCTTCTGTTGGATTTTGACTTATAGCTCAATTTAATGACTTTTTTCCAACTACACACTTTTATTTCTGAAGCAAGACTGATTTCTCCCATATCTCTTATCTCATTTCTTCTTCGGTTGTGTGATCCGTTTTTTCAATATTTACCGTCCAAAGTATTTTATTTTGTCAAAGGCCTTGTACTGTGCATTCATAATTTGTAACGCTTTACCTGACTTCACTCTCTGTTTTAAAGATGCAAAGTATAGTCACAATTTGAATGCATAGTGCTCTCCGAAAATCGCCACTCAAACCTTTAATTTCAACAGCCTGTCTATTCTTTTGATTGGTGCCAATCACTTTGCTATACTCAATCACTGTTGCTCCTCAAATTACTTCACAAACCAAACAAACAGACCAACTAGTCAATGCTTTACCTTTACCTTAGTGATTACTCTTAGTCTCTGCCCCTAAACATACATTGATCACAGAGTTCAGATTGTCATCTTATGCAGACCTGTCCTGCACATAGCCTAAATTACTCCAACTGGAGTGTAAGATATCTCTTCTAAAACCCCTTGGGTTAGGACTCATGGGCTTTCTCTCTCTCTCTCTCTCTCTCTCTCTCTCTCTCTCTCTCTCTCTCTCATTACACAAAAAAATCTCCCATTACCTTTCCCATTTCTTTCCCATTACTTTCTAAATTACCACAATCCCCTTAAATACATACACTTGTTTTCTTTTTATTTTGCCTCTGTCCCTCATAATACATACCATAATTCACAGATGCCAAGTGTGTCATGATGACAGTCTTGGGGAGATGCCTTCTGACAGAAATGAGAGCACACTGCAGTTGTGTCACTCACCTCGTCTCGTTCAGGCATCTCCCTGAATCTTGTGAAAGATTTTTAGGGTCCCTTCATGGTCGCCAAGTGACCAGGGGATCTGTTTACATCCCATCAAGCTGCTGGCATCTGTGAATTCTGGCTCAGAGACAGGAACAAAGAAACAGACGCCCGGGTGGTTCCCACAGCAGTCTTTGTTAGATGAAATTACAAGACACTTCTGGAAAAGCACACACAGTCATTCTGGCTTTCCCCTGCTTATATTCGATTATTTGAATGATGCAACACCCTCATGCAAATGACTACTTAGTTATTTCTGATAGGTTCTCTTAGCTGGAGGGATAAAAACTCACTTCTTTGTGATAGGGTGACTTATCTGGATGCACCCCAAGCCCACATTAGCATACTTGATATCAACACTTGTTGTCTGACACATAGACTGATAGGCTATTTTAAACCCAGCTGCACACGATTACATCATCCTTCATATGGTACGAATAACACATTTATCACATCACTGTCAATCCCTTATCTGCTTCTCAAGGCCTTTCCAAGTTTAATTAGCCCTTGTACCGTAGGAAAAGGATGAAGCCCAATTATTTGATGCCAATTAATGCAGCTGGTCTGCCCAAATTGGTAATTTCCCTTGCCTTTATCTGTCTCAACCATCAATCTTGTCTGATTTTCCTGCCAAGTTCTAAGATTAATCTCCCAGACTAAATTATCTCACAGTGAAATGCTTCCAAAGACCATTCCTTATCAGCATGAGTCAGGTCTTTCACACTAGACACCTGCTGGGAAGTGGACACCATTTTGCACTTTGGGCATCCATGTTGAAATATATCCCAGTCTGCCACTCTGCAACTCTTCAGAGAGACATTATTTAATTATTTAAGCCTTTTTTACTTTGTATTTCTTTTTTATGATATATTTTTACATATTCATGATATATGTGTGATACGTATAGCACCCTTTACTTCCTCGGTCATTTTAACCAATATATTGCAGTGCTACATGCAATTTTTTTAACCTTTTTAACAAAAGGCTCTATAACCTTGGTTTCTGCAATAATGGAACCATTGAGCTGCCTATCATGTTATCTGTACTCCGTTAAGGGGGGGTCAGCACCCCTATACTACAGGCTAGGACAGTTAATTTCTTATGCTGGGGGGAAGGGTGTTCCGAAAGGCACGGTCGGTGACTGGGAAGCTGAATCCTCCAGCTCTTTTCATGTTGAACCTGGGGTTGTGCAGCGAGGGAGAGTAGGTGGAGTGTATGCTCTTGATGTAGATTTTCTGCTGATGGTGAAAGTAGGTGGTAGCCATGTTTTGGATGCATTGGTGAGCAATCATCTGGATTTTGAACTTGAGGCTGAGCTCTGAGATGTGGTCTGAGCGTTTAAGGTCCAAGGTGGCTCTGAGTGCATTGTTCTGAAGTACTTGGAGTATGGATAGGTTTTTGTTGGTAGTTTGGGAGAGTAGAATGTTGCAATAGTCCAGTCTGTTGCCTATGATGGCCCTCACAATTGTTAAACAGTTATCTGTAGACAGGAATATTCTTCTGAGATTGATCAGTTTGGTAGCATAGGTGGCAGAAGATGAAATAGCATTGACATTATTGTGCACGTTTAGTTAAGCGTCCAGGTAGACCCCAATCATTTCTTACATGGTTTGAGACTGGAATTGTATTGCCATCAACAGTGAATGAGGAGAAGAATGGTTAAGGTTTTTGAGATGGTGTGGAGGGCCAACAATAAGAATTTCAGTTTTATCGTCATTGAGACAAAGGTGATGTTTGGCCATCCAGGTTTGGATGATTCTGTAGATGTGGTTGATGGTGGCAGAGTCAATGGGATAGTTTCCAGTTAGGTTTAGGAGTATTTGGGTATCATCTGTAAAGATTGTGTAGGGGATGCCTAGTTTATCTGGGTGGACAAAGAGATGCTTAGTATAGATGTTGTAAAGGGTAGGGGATATGCAAGAACCCTTGGGACTCCAAAGGGGGCAGGAATGGGATCTGCAGATTCTTTGCCGATAAAGACTCTAGAGGTGCGGTCACTAAGGAAAGATTTGATCCAATGGTGTGTCTGGGGAGAACTGGAACTTGGTATTGAGATGGTCAAAGAGGGTGTTGTGGTCAATAACGCAGCATAGAGATCGAGGAGGAGAAGTAGAGGGAGATTGCCTTTGTCTCATGTGCTATAGAGTTGGATTTTAAAGTCTAGGAGGGCCGTTTCTGTGCTGTGTCTAGGTCTGAAACCAGATTGGCGTGAACCTAGTAGGTGGTCGTGTTCCAGGAAGGCTTGGATTTGTGTGTAAGTGGTTCGCTCTAGAATTTTTTAGAAGGAAGGAGACAGTCATGATGTGGTGGTAGTTTTTAGGAAGAGTGGGGTCAAGGGATGTTTTTTGAGCAGTGGGGTGACACAGGCTTCTTTGATGCATGTAGAAATGGAGGTGGAGGTGAACAGGGCATTGATGAACTTGGCCATGGTGGGTGCAAATGCTTCAGAGCAGAATTTGACAGTGTGAACTGGGCAGACGTCACCTTTACAGCTTGAAGTTTTAAGAAGTTGAATGATTTTGGTAACATCAGTGGTAGTGACTGAGCTAAATTCAAAGGGTGGTATGTCATGGTAAGTGCTTGCATAAAGAGGAGTGTGATAGGTCGGAGGATCTTTGGAAGCAAACATCGTTTTCTTGTGGATGGTTTTTTCCTTTAGTTTGTGGGTTTTGTTGGTGAGAGCAGATTGAATTGTGGCACACCAGGATTTGTTTTTAGGGAAGAGGTCAGTAATGGGGGGTGAGGTCCCAAGTTCCCTGATGAATTTGAAGAGCTCTCCAGAGTTGGAGCTTGCTTCTGTCCTAGTGTTGTAGATATTGGATTTAGTAGTAATAACAGTGGATTTGTAGGTTTTGCCAGGGGTTAGGAAGGCGTTTCTAGTTGCTGAAGAGTGTTGTTTTGTCCAGATGTGTTTGAGTGAGGGTTTCACCCTTCAGCTGAGAGTAGTTCTTTAGAAAACAATTTTTTCCTGGTGAGTTTCTTTAGATTAGTGGTTTTTAGGGTGCATGTTGGTCAAGTGATTGGAGTAAGGCGGACTTCTATTGGAAGACAGTGGTTTGTAGGTCATTGCTGTTTTTGAAGTGAGAGAGGGAGTTGGAGATGGTTGGAGTGTTTCTTTAGTGAGTTTGTGAGTGTTATGGGTCAAGATTGGTTTTGCGGTACTGGGTGATGTGGTTGTGTTGGGGTCCTGTTTGATGCAGAACTCAATGAGGGAGTGGTTGGTCCAGGGGAGCTGGACAACAGAAGTGATAGAGAGGTTGGTATTATAGTTGATAATTGAATCCAGGGTGGGGTCTTTGATGTGGGTGGGTGATATGGCCTTTTGGCAGATAATAAATTTGGATAAGGCGTTGACAGGGGGGGTGGCTTTATGGTCAAAGGGGTAATTGTAGCCCAGATTGATATCACTGAGGAGGACAAGTTTGGTGGGAGAGTTTCAGTAGGTGGATGCGGAGTGAGGGTACATCTTTTTCAGGGGAGCTTGAATTGTTATTGTGGCTGTAGAGAACAATAAGGTTGAGGGTGGTTTGTGGGTTGAGGGGGAGTTTGGGGATTAGGATTTCGTAACTGAGCCAAATAGGTGAGGGGATTGCTCTGATCGGTCGGGTGGATTTGAAGATCAGAGATACTGCTCTTCCAGGTTTGGAGAGCTTATCTGAACATAGGATGGTGAAGGGCCACCCCTTGCACTGGGGTCTGTATCTGTACCCATACTGCGCCCCCCCTTTTTTCTTCCTGCACTTATAAGACCTACCCAGCCTGCTGCCTTAAACTCAGCACTTGCCACTTGCTGGCTGCACTCCCACTGTGTGTTGCCTTTTTATTTATTAATTTATTATTATTTATCTTTTTTTTCATCCTTGCTCCTCACTCTCCTTTTGTTCCCCTTCCCTGCACTTCTCTCCCTCCCCCTCTACCATGCACTTGCACGTTCTCAATGTCACTGGGCCTAGTAAGATCATTGTTTTTGTTCGCCCCTGTTCCCCTTCCCTTGCCTTGTCACGCTCTGAAACACTTTTGCGCGATAGAAATAAAATATCAATCAAAGGCCATTAAGAATGGCTAATGAGAGGGTGGGACCGGCAGCATCATGTAGCCAGGTTTCAGAGATGGCAAGGATATCCAGGTATTTTTCTTCAATTAGGTTGTGGATGTGAAGGCACTTGAGCGCATGGAGTGTGTGCGTTAATGAGTGTGCAGTTCAGATGGAAGTTGTGCTTGTAGTTGGGTGAAGTGATGATAGGTCTGTATGCGCTCTTAGCAGGTGGAGGGTGTGGTGGAGCAGTTGGTGAAATGCACCTGGTATTTATGTATGGGGTGGGGGAGAAGTGAAGGAAGAAGGATACAGTGGGGTCATAAGAAAGGAACAAGCTTGGAGACAGGTGTTGCTGGGATAACCAATGCAGAGTTTGGTGGATATCAGCTTGATGTGGGTTTAAGTGGCTAGGCGGGTTTTTGGCTGTGCAGACTGGAAGGCTGGTGGGAAGATATGAGTGGGTTTGGGTGAGTTGTGGGTGATGGGTATGGGTAGTGGCTGGAGGTTTCTAAGAGGGGTCTGGTGAAAAGAGGGGAGGCAGGATGGAGAGGACTGGGTGGGTATGTTGGTAGTACATGATAAGGTGACCACAGGGCGCATGCTGCTAGTCACTGTGGTATGTTTACCTGTAATAGGACATGAGTGATGTTGTAAATTGATAACGGTACTCAGGATGATTGGTGGTCGGTCGGGAAATGTCAGGAAAGCAAGGCCATCCATGCCCAGGCAGACCAAGAGAGGCATCAAGGGCCCTTTATGAGGCCCTTTGTTGCAGGCCGGCTTCTCCTGCCGGCTTGGGTCTGAGGCTGTGTTTTCCCGAAAGTGTGGCCACTCAGGGAGCTTGCCATCTGGGGCTTGCTGCAATGATGGCCTGGTGTGGCTCGGTTCAAGAGGGGTCGAGGCGAGAGCAACCATCTTATGGTGATTCGGATGCTACAAGATATTCAGAGGATCAGGGGCACTGAAGTGTCTACTGTCTCTGACGGGGTGACAGCATGGTGGTCAAGGAGGTTGTCGAAGGAAAAATGACCAAGATAGGCATCAATGGCATTTATGTGGGCTTTTGTTGGGGGCCGGCTTCACCTGTTGGCTTGGATGTGAGGTCGTGTTTACCTCAGAGTGCGGCAAATTAGGGAGCTCAGCATCCAGGGTTTGCTGCAATGCTTGTCAGATGCAGCTCGGTTCGAGAGGGGTCGAGACATTCAGAGGATCAGGGGCACTGGCATGTGTGCTATCTCTGATGGGGACAACATGGTGGTTGAGGCTATCGAGGCAGTCGTCAAGGGGAGAACCATGACATCTATTTCAAATATAATATCTTCTAGGTCATGGACAGTGACAACCAAAGAAATTAGATTGGCCATTATCCCTTTCTAGATCTTCCTCTTAATGCATGTCAGAAGGTCAATGCAGAGGAAAGCATTTCAAGAACTTTTCCCAAACCTGTACCACAAATCAACTAAGATGTGTCTCAGTCATAAGAGTGGAAACATGGTTTGAGATCACTTTTTTCAAAGATGTTGGTTAGCAGTGGAACAAACCAAATAATAATAGTACAGTATGCATCAAATAATAGAAATGCCCAAGCAAGGTTCTTCAAATAATTCACTTTACTAACATGCAGACCTTCAGAAAGGAGCTCAACAGCCTTCTCTTCAAGGAATACTTCCCCCCTCACATCAAGGACCACACTATCCACTTCCCTCTTTACCTGAGACTGGGTGATCTACTCCCCCTGTTACATCCCCTGGGTGCTTGGAGATTCCTTGATGACAATTTCCATGCACTCCCTGTTGTTAACTCACCAGTGTCTTGTATTGATCCCTTGTGATCTACTTCCCACAATGTGTACTTTGCCATAGCACTCCAATGCTCTGAAATCTATGTCCATGCTCAATAGATGCCATGTTAATAAGTTGCTCTACATTAGGACATAGAGGGGAAGCTGTTTAAATATGATGACCGGTTAATATCAAACGCACTGGCGGTTTACACCTTGCAGGCTGTATCAGCAGCAACATATGGTGCACAGGTCTGGGGTTAAACTGATATGTCTGAAATCCAAATTATGCCGAATAAAATTGTTAAAAGACTGCTATCGCTGCCCTAGATTGCCCCTGCTTGAGAGTGGCCTGATTAAATTAAAACCCCTGTTATTCTGGGTAAAGCTGTGGACAAATGATCTAGTCAAAGATGATAGGAAGCTGCTATCTGACTTTTTAGACCATCCTGGAGAATTTACGTTACCTTGGTTACATGTCTTAAAATGTATATCTTTTAAATTAGATATCACAGATTTTTGGTTTCTTCCACAGAACCTGGGTCTCCCCTACATATTGCTCTTAACCAAGGCATTTGACCCTTGCTTCTCTAAGAAGAAAAGCCATATAAAGGCTATAAGGTGTTTGGCCTGGGATTATTTTCAGAAGAAAGACCTTTTTGAGTTTGAGCCCTACCTTGACAGGTGGGACACTGGGAATCATTTGCTCCTATGAAGCAGAATAATGCTAAATGTTGTCATTACTGCAGAACAATTGTTGAAACTATACCGCATTTTCTTTTCTTTTGCCCTCTATACGTAAAACGTAGGGTCCGTTGGTGGATGCCATTATTACTACAAGAGGGTGTAAAGATCGTTAATGGCGTGCTCAAGTTATGCAGGCAGCTAATTGATCATACCAAAGAAAGTAATTTGCTATCTTACATGAGTGGCCCCTGGAAAAAGAGAACTATGTGTTATGTTGGCTAACATGTAATTTATTGTTGTTAAATGTATAACATTGTATTGTCTGCTAACTGTACTTTTTAAGTCGATGTATATTGCAGCCAATGAGCCCTAATTTTGACAAGATATTAGTTGTAAGTTGTTATAATACTGTCTAAGGGTCAACCTATTATAAACGTTTTTATTTATTTTTAATTGCATATTTACCCTTAAATTCTCCGGGATTGGTAGTAAAATGTGTTAATTGTGCATTCCAGCCATTCTTTGTAAGCACACTGTTGCTAAAACTTGATCTTTCATGAGCACTTTGCACTTTATTGTATAATTGTTTTTTTTTTATATATAATAGGTGAGATGTCCAAATGGTATTGTGTTTTATACTAAAGGAAATTGTACATTTGTACAGTTACTGAAATGTTTGTAGGTTTTATGACAAGAGTCGAAATAAACTTTTGAATGATCGTGATGATAATAATAAGATCAATATTGATAATAATAATCATCATCTAATACAAACACATAAACCCCAAACGTCCCTCTAAGGCAAGTACACAGACAAGGAAGGCTGGCGATGCATTGAATGTCCTCTAGGTTTTATCATACAGGAGGGATTACAAGTCATACACAAGTGAAATAGTGAAAACTTGAGACAACATTGGTTACCTTGACGTTTTTTAGGGAAGGTAGAAACGTTGTACTTAACTAGGCTCTAGGGCCCAAGATAAATGCCGGAAGATCAACGAACCTAATAATGCCTTGTGTGGCACCTACCTCGTGAATTAACTACCTTAGTCTCTTAATCAGTGTTAACAGAAGTAAGCAGGCATGTTGGCGCTTCTCGTTGAAGCACATGTGGAAGGTTTGGTCCAGGTATCTTGATGTGGCGGTGGCTTGGGCTCAGCAGGGAGCCATCTTTGTGAAGCATCAAACGTTTCAGGTATTCAAATACAGCCTGTAGTATCAAGACGGCTTCAACATCTTCTTGAATGGTGCAGTGATGAGCGACATAATATGCCAGGGCTAATGCCAGTGGGCTTTACAATGTTGCAGATTCAAAAATATGCTCCCTGCCAATGTCGCCTTCATGGTTTTGCCACCAATGTGGAAATGGTTGTTCGCTGTATCATTTTCTTTGCTGCAGTCAGGGCTTTGGTACTTCCAGTAGGTGGCAGCTCTTTCCCCTAGAAGCTGCTTGACGAAAGGGTTTTCTATCAACTCTGGTGCAAATATGTTTTCACCTAAACGCACGGGAGGGTTGAGAAGTTCACATCACCAACAGGTGTTCAAAACAAAGAGAAATGTTCATTCCTGGCAGGGGATTGGTGCATGTTAAAGTCCCTTTGCCAGAAGTCAATCAGCGCCACTGCAACACATGTTCTCTTTCTTTTGTTGTCAACCCCAGAGTTCTAAATATGGAGGGAATCATGTCGGAACGTAATGGTAGTTTCCAAGATGGCAGAACAAGTATTCCCTGGGGCACTGACCTTTAGACTGTTAATTACTTTCTCCAACCCATATCTCCTACAGTTAGAAGTGTCTCCTTTTATATTCTTTAATTTAAGTAAGACCACCCAATGCCTAACAGGTTCCTTTGTAAGATACTTGGCCCCAAGCTGGTCAGGAAAGCATTCCTTACTCATGAGGGAGATGCCAAATTCTGTCTAGTGGCACGTTTCCTGGTTGCAGCCCTTTACAGTACAGATCTGAAGGAACAACCTTTAGCATGCACTCCTTTATCTATGCAGTCAGTGAGCGGTGGACTAAATAGGCAGATAGGCACCGGCAGTGTCTGCAAGTGTTCTTTGGCTGTTTGGATGTGCCGCTGGACTTTTACTCTTGCCACCCACAATCTGCATGACTTTTACACATTGCTGGATCCAGAGAGTGCCATCGGCGTGAGGAAGTGCCGAGGACGTCGAACAGCCCTGACTCACCCACTGTGCCGGACTCATTTGTTTCCGTACCCAGTCCTGCCAACAGCACCACCCTGCCCACAACCCGATTGGACTACATCTTCTACTTTTACTCTGGGCACGCGTGGTGCACGCGCACCGGAAGTGTCTGCAAGTGTCCTTTGGCTGTTTGGCTGTACTGCTGGACTTTTACTCTTGCTGCCTGCAATCTGCATGACTTTTACACATTGCTGGATCCAGAGAGTGCCGTCGGTGTGAGGAAGTGCTGCGGACGTGGAACCGCCCTGACTCGCCCACTGTGGTGGACTCATTTGTCTCCATTCCCAGTCCAGTGGAGAGCCCCGCCCTGCCCACAACCCCATTGATTGGAGTACACCTTCTACTTTAACTACGGGCACGCGCAGTTTGGCTGTGCCGCTGGACTTTTACTCTTGCTGCCTGCAAACTGCATGACTTTTACACATTGCTGGATCCAGAGAGTGCCGTCGGCGTGAGGAAGTGCCCACTTAGCCAGACTCATTCCTGTACATATTTCAAGCCAGAGTTACTTTTTTTGACAATCTTTGTGTCTGTGTCTAGGATTGCAAATTGACAAGGGGGGTCCTGGGAGTCTCTCTGCCAGACATTAGTCCTGGTTGCGAGAGACTTACCCAGAGTCTTTAGCTCACTATCTTTCACAGAGAAGAAATATCCCAAACATATCAATCTTTGTCCTGCCCTGGGGCAGTCCAGCACCGAAATGCTAGGCAGTTCTCCTCTGAACAAGAGTACCAACAGAAACCCCAGACACGTGTTTCGGTCTGGTTGGACCTCATCAGTAGGGTGGATCTGTGCCTCTCTAAGAATAGTGAGCAGGGGGTCCACATCTGGATTCCCCTAGTAACTTAGGGTGAGACCCAAAGTTACTTAAATATGCAAATTAACAAGGGGGGTCCCAGGACTCTATTAAGATATGTTTGGGCTATTTCTTCTCAGTGAAAGATAGTGTAACGCTCACCTGGTTCCCACGGAGGCGCGGCGTCGAAGGCGCAGAACTCTGAAGATGGACAGGAAGGGCCCCTCTATTCTGGCTTCCCTGGCTCGTTGGATACCCTCCTGTGCGTGAAAAGGGAGTATTACCAACTGTGGAACAATGCTCAAGCCTCCCACTCCCTTCCAACCCTCCACGATACCTCCTCCACGATTCCCAGTGAAGCCTCACCTTAGGGTTTGGAAGGATGAGCTCTCCATCCTGCTTCTGATGCAGGGGCGCGTTGAAACCCAGTTACTTCACTGGATTGAGGATTGATGGGAGTTCAGGTAAGCTTGACTGTTCAGGTAAGGCGCTGTAAAAGTTCTGTTCAAAAGTTCAAGCTTAATAATAATGTTCGTTGTCTAATTGCAGCAAGCGCTAATGCTTATGTCTTTTTCCCCTTAGGGGCCGGGGTTCGGAGTGCCGGAGATATGGCGCCGACCCGAAGTGAAACAGTTCTGGATGAGCGCTCAGGTAATGTCTTTGCATTCGCTCATTCAATGTCTTTGTCTTTTTTCCCCATAGGGGCCGGGGTCCGGAGATGCCAGGAAGCGGCAGGACCCGAAATGCAGTGGGAATAATCCAACAGGTAAGACTTAAAAGGAAACTGAGCTTTCCTTATTCCTTTTCTCCCTCTCACCTTTGTTCTTGTCTTTTTTCCTCTAGGCGCCGGGGCGTAGCTGAATCCGGAAGATCGCTGCTGAAGATGGAAGCGCCTTGCAAAGGTGAGTAAAATGCAGCGCTGCAGCGAACGAAACGAAATGCCTTTAAAATGATGTCTTCCTTTTCAGGGCCGCTGGAGAAATGACTCCGGGATGCAGATTTAGCAGGTAAGGGCTTTTCTTCTCCTATTCTCTTCCTTTCTCCCCTTGCAGGTGTTCCAGGGTGCTGGCAGGCGTGGCTGAAGTCAGGATGCAGGAGCTGACACGGTGAGCGTCCAGCTGCTAGGTGCAGAACAACGCGAAGCATGTGTGGCTGTTCGGGTGGGGTTTAAATAGCCTTGGAAGAAGTTCCTGGTATGTATCCTTCCACCAATCAGGTATGTATCCTTCCCCGACCACACCCGGGTGGTGAAGTAGTCCTACAGGTTAAGTAGTCCCATTCAGGCCTCAAGAGGGCCTGGATGAAGCAGCAAGGTCTGCATCAACACATATCCTCTTCTATGAGCCTGGCGTCTAAGGCGCCAGGACTGGGGTCCGCTATGAGCCTGGCGCCTAAGGCGCCAGGACTGAGTCCAAAGGGCCCCGACTTGGGCCTGCTGAGACTTCCCTGGGGAAAATGATGTCTGCCTCTGGGGTTGCTGGGCCCGGCCTGGCTCCTTAGAGGTAGGCATCATGACAGTACCCCCCCTCAAGGCCCCTCCCAAGGTCTTTTCCTCCGGGGGTTTTGGTTTGTGCGGGAATCTTCGATGGAATCTTTGAATTAATCGTGGTGCGTGAACATAGTTACTGGGTTCCCAAGATCTTTCCTGAGGTCCATATCCTTTCCAATCAACAAGATAGAAGAGTTTCGACTTAACTATCTTGGAATCTTAAATGTCTTTCACTTCGAATTCTAATTCTCCATCAATTTGGACAGGGCCTGGGGGCTCAGACAGTCTGGTTCCAGGTTGTACTGGTTTTAGAAGAGATGCGTGAAAAACGGGATGAATCCGCATGTTGGATGGTAAATCGAGTTTAAAGGCCACTGGGTTGATAATAGCTTTGATGGGGTAAGGCCCAATGAATCTGGGATTAAAAGTTCGCTGACCCTTGAGGGGTAGATGTTTAGTTGCTAGCCATACCTGATCTCCTACTTGGTAAGGAGGAGTTTTACTTCGGTGCAAATCAGCGTTTTCTTTATACTTTTTCTTGGCTTGCTGTAAGTGGGTTGTAGCTTCTTTGAAGGCTTGGGTTATTGTGGAATGTAGGTGATTTACTGCAGGCATCTCCAGGGTCAGAGGTAGATCTAGGTCAGAGGTCCGAGGATGGTGACCATACAGGGTATAAAAAGGAGTCTGTCCGGTTCCAGAATGCACTGAATTGTTGTATGCATATTCTGCAATCCAAAGGATGCCCTTCCAATTCAACTCGGATTGGTGTAACATGCACCGCAGATATTGCTCGAGAGTCTGATTGGTTCTCTCGGTTTGTCCGTCGGTCTGGGGGTGGTGGCTGGTGGATAACCGCACGTCTATTTGTGCTAGTTGGCAACATTTCTTCCAAAAGTGGGAGATAAATTGACTTCCACGGTCTGAGACTAATATGGAAGGGAAACCATGTAACCGCACTATATTTTCCATAAATTCCTTGGCCAAGGTGGAAGCTGACGGCAATCCTTTTAAAGGGATAAAATGGGCCATTTTGGAGAATAGATCCACTATTACGAGAATCGTGTTGTAACCACCACAAGGAGGCAGGTCAGTTATAAAGTCCATTGACAAGGTGTGCCAAGGTGCTGGTGGAATGTCCAAAGGTTGAAGTAGGCCGGCTGGCCTTTTCTTTTGACACTTATTTTGGGCACAGATTCCGCAAGACAACACAAATGACTTTATGTCTTTTCTCCAAGAAGGCCACCAGAAGTGGCGTTTGATCTTTTCTTCTGTTTTCGCGATACCGGGGTGTCCTTCCATTAATGATTCATGATGACGGGTAATGACAAGTTCCTGCAATTCTTTACTTGGCAGAAATAACCGCTCTTGGAAGTAGGGTAAATCATTCTTAACGGTGTAGTGAGGACCCTTTTGACTCCATTCCAGTAAGGCAGAAGAGTCAAAAAGCTGTTTTACTTGAGCTTGGATGTCCTCAATGGTTTGCAATGAAGTCAAGCCCAGAATTCTTTGTTCCGGTATGATTGGCACAGGTTCTAAACTCGAATTGGGTTCTTCCATGCCTATCCGGGATAAGGCATCTGCCTTACCATTCTTGCAGCCAGGGCGATAGGTAATTACAAAAATTCCGCAAAGAATAAACCCATCGGAGTTGTCGCGAAGATTGAGCTTTGGCCGTCTTTAAATACTGCAAATTTCTGTGGTCCGTAATTACGGTGATGGTGTGTCTTGCACCGAGAAGATAGTGACGCCAAGCCTTGAAAGCTGATTTAATAGCCAGTAGTTCTTTGTCGGTAATTGCGTAATTGAGTTCAGGTGGAGAGAATTTTCTGGACCAAAAGGCTACAGGGTGTAGTTGGTTAGTTTCTGGGTCTCTTTGCGACAGGACAGCTCCCATGGCCGAACTGGATGCATCGGTTTCCACGATGTAAGGGAGATCTGGGCGCGGGTGCTTCAATACAGGTGCAGAGGTGAATTTGGTTTTCAGGTCCTGAAAGGCTTGTTCAGCCTCGAGAGTCCATTCAAAGCGTTTGTTTTTCTTTAGGAGAGCTGTGATGGGTTGAACAGTTCGAGAAATTTCTGGGATGAACCTTCGATAGAAATTGGCAAAGCCAAGCATGCTTTGCACTCCCTTCACAGATTTAGGAGATGGCCATTTGAGAATGGCGTCCACTTTCCGCGAGTCCATTCGGATTCCTTGAGGTGTCAGGATGAATCCGAGAAACTCCACTTCTGTGGTATGAAAAATGCATTTTTCGAGCTTGGCAAATAATTTGTGCTGGTGCAATTTCTCAAGAACTGCCCTAACATGGTTTCTGTGATCAGATTCTGAGGAGGAATACACCAGGATGTCGTCAATATAAACGATGACACAAACATCGATAAGTTCCCGAAGAACATCATTCATGAAGTACTGAAAGGCGGCAGGTGCGTTGCACAAACCGAAGGGCATTACTTGATATTCGAAGAGCCCAAATTTGGTGCGGAATGCAGTTTTCCACTGTTCGCCCTCTTTTATACGTACCAGGTGGTAAGCTCCTCGGAGATCTAGCTTGGTGTACACACGAGCATCTTTTACTTGGTCAATAAGCTCAGGTATCAGGGGCAAAGGGTAACGATTCTTAATCGTTATCTGATTTAGGGCGCGGTAGTCAATACAGGCCCTAAGGTCTCCTTCCTTTTTACGAAGAACAAAGCGGAAGAGACTGGTGACTTTGATGGGCGAATGAAACCATTGGCCAGGTATTGATCCAAATACTGGCGCAAATGCAGGTTCTCAGGTTCACTAAGAGCATAAATCCTACTACAAGGTAGTTGTGCATTGGGTACCAAGTCGATTTGGCAATCGTAAGATCGATGGGGAGGTAAGGTGTTAGCCTGCTCTTTCTGAAAAACGTCTTGGAATTCTTGGTATTCAGATGGTAGCTGTACAGGGGTGGAAGTTACAGAGGCTAGACCCATAGCTGGATTCCTTGGGTAACAGGTTGGTTCACAATCAGGAAAAGTTATCTTCTTTGCTCGCCAGTCTATTCTCGGATTATGGCCTCATTACACGGTAGGCGGTAGGGATTTACCGGCACCGGTAAAATACCGGTACCGGTAAATCCCTGCCTCCTTATTTCGAGGTCCCTTAGCGGGTTGGAGTTTTAACGCCTGCTTTTTGCAGGCGTTAAATACCAACCCGCTAAGGGACCTCGGAGCTAATTACGGTACCGCAAAATTGCGGTGCCGTAATTAGCGCCTTCCCCATTCCCATAGAGCCCTATGGGGCAGAAATGGGAATGGGGAAGGGCAATGGCGGAAGGGGGATTTACCGCCCCTCCAACCTTGGGATGGGGCGGTAAATCCCCTTTCCGCCAAGGCGGTGCCCGTATTTTACCGGCATGAGCCATGGCTCTAATAGCGCCATGGCTCACCGCCTACCGTGTAATGAGGCCATATGTGTTTCTAACCAAGGGATTCCAAGAAGTACTTGAAATTGTGGGGCCTTGATCACATCAAACACGATTGCTTCCCGATGTCCGTCCTGACCCACCAGAGTGATTTCAACTGTGGAATGCGTTACAGGCCCTGAGGCTATTTCGGTTCCATCAACTGTAGTAATTACATCTTGGGCTACTTTCGGGCAGAGAGGAAGCTTAATCCTGGAAGCCAATTCACGGTCTATGTAATTTCCAATAGCTCCACTGTCTATGTATGCTTTTATAGCATGCAACTGCTGAGGCTGTTTTGGGTTCACAAGCACCATTGGCATGACAAAATGCGAGGTCAAAGAGTTTGTTTTCAAGCTCGGCAAGCGGACCCCTACGCTTGTCGGGCTAGGTCGTTTCCCGAACCAGGTGTCAATAACTCGTTATCAGTGGCTCCAACCACCTTCTTGGGTGGTTTAACTGGACAACTTTGAAGAAAGTGACCGGAAGTTCCGCAATACAGACAAAGTTGCATTTGTCGCCTTCTCTCTCGTTCCTTCTGCGTTAATGGTCCTTTAACACTGCCAATTTGCATAGGTTCGGAAACGTCAGTACTCTTGGAGTTAACGTGGGTCTTGATAGGTACTCTGGTTTCATACTTGAGCCGATCTGCTTTTCTATTTTGAAGTCTGTGATCAAGTTGAACCACTAAGTCTATGTAGTCTGCGCAGGCCTGGGGTGGATCTACTATCTGAGCTATAACATCTTTAAGCTCTCGGCGCAGGCCTTGATGAAACAATGTGATCCTTTTATTTTCAGGCCATCTGGGTTTCCACAACTAGTCTATTAAAGGTGGCGATATAGGACAAAAGATCCTGATTACCTTGTCGTAAGGATAGCAGTTCGTTGTCAAGGGCCTGTCCCTGCGAGTGTCCAGCGAACAATCTTTCCATGCTGGCCTGGAAGCCCTGGAAATCCCGGAGAATGGGATCATCCTGATTTACCAATGGAATAGACCAATCGGCAGCACATCCACTGAGGTAAGATAGTACAAAGGCTACTTTGGTCTGTTCGTTGGGGAAGGCCCCAGGCCTGCATAAAAAGTGTAAACGGCATTGGTTCATAAAAACGGCATATTTCTTGGGATCCCCCGCAAAACGTTCCGGCGGGCCCAAAGGCATGTGTCCAGGTAGATTGATTTGTACCGGGTTATTCGAACCCATTGTTGTAGAAATATCTCCGGAAACAGGTAAAGGAGTGTGCTCTGCCTGGCCCTGCAATAACCTTTTGGCCAGATCATCAGTTCTTTCCTTGGATAGGATTAGTTCCCTTCTGAGAGCATTAGTCTCCTGGCGGGCTGAGTGCACTTCTGCCCGTAATTCCCCTAAAAGATGGGCCAGCTGATCTGTCTCGGAAGTCTCCATAGCGCCCAGGTGGGAAATTGTGGTAAGGCTTCGCGTTCTGTAACGCTCACCTGGTTCCCACGGAGGCGCGACGTCGAAGGCGCAGAACTCTGAAGATGGACAGGAAGGGCCCCTCTATTCTGGCTTCCCTGGCTCGTTGGATACCCTCCTGTGCGTGAAAAGGGAGTATTACCAACTGTGGAACAATGCTCAAGCCTCCCACTCCCTTCCAACCCACCACGATACCTCCTCCATGATTCCCCGTGAAGCCTCACCTTAGGGTTTGGAAGGATGAGCTCTCCATCCTGCTTCTGATGCAGGGGCGCGTTGAAACCCAGTTACTTCACTGGATTGAGGATTGATGGGAGTTCAGGTAAGCTTGACTGTTCAGGTAAGGCGCTGTAAAAGTTCTGTTCAAAAGTTCAAGCTTAATAATAATGTTCGTTGTCTAATTGCAGCAAGCGCTAATGCTTATGTCTTTTTCCCCTTAGGGGCCGGGGTTCGGAGTGCCGGAGATATGGCGCCGACCCGAAGTGAAACAGTTCTGGATGAGCGCTCAGGTAATGTCTTTGCATTCGCTCATTCAATGTCTTTGTCTTTTTTCCCCATAGGGGCCGGGGTCCGGAGATGCCAGGAAGCGGCAGGACCCGAAATGCAGTGGGAATAATCCAATAGGTAAGACTTAAAAGGAAACTGAGCTTTCCTTATTCCTTTTCTCCCTCTCACCTTTGTTCTTGTCTTTTTTCCTCTAGGCGCCGGGGCGTAGCTGAATCCGGAAGATCGCTGCTGAAGATGGAAGCGCCTTGCAAAGGTGAGTAAAATGCAGCGCTGCAGCGATCGAAATGAAATGCCTTTAAAATGATGTCTTCCTTTTCAGGGCCGTTGGAGAAATGACTCCGGGATGCAGATTTAGCAGGTAAGGGCTTTTCTTCTCCTATTCTCTTCCTTTCTCCCCTTGCAGGTGTTCCAGGGTGCTGGCAGGCGTGGCTGAAGTCAGGATGCAGGAGCTGACACGGTGAGCGTCCAGCTGCTAGGTGCACAACAACGCGAAGCATGTGTGGCTGTTCGGGTGGGGTTTAAATAGCCTTGGAAGAAGTTCCTGGTATGTATCCTTCGCCCAATCAGGTATGTATCCTTCCCCGACCACACCCGGGTGGTGAAGTAGTCCTACAGGTTAAGTAGTCCCATTCAGGCCTCAAGAGGGCCTGGATGAAGCAGCAAGGTCTGCATCAACACATATCCTCTTCTATGAGCCTGGCGCCTAAGGCGCCAGGACTGGGGTCCGCTATGAGCCTGGCGCCTAAGGCGCCAGGACTGAGTCCAAAGGGCCCCGACTTGGGCCCGCTGAGACTTCCCTGGGGAAAATGATGTCTGCCTCTGGGGTTGCTGGGCCCGGCCTGGCTCCTTAGAGGTAGGCATCATGACAGATAGTGAGCTAAAGACTCTGGGTAAGTCTCTCGTAACCAGGACTAATGTCTGGCAGAGGGACTCCCAGGACCCACCTTGTTAATTTGCATATTTAAGTTCATGCACCCCATATCAAGTTCCCTTTAACAGGGTTGATGAAGTAGCCCTCTGCTCACAGTAAAATCCCTGTGTAAAAAACCCTAGAATAACAACAGCCTCAATGATCTTGGGACAAAATGATAGAGACAAACATCTTCCCCTGACTTCTATTCTGAGATATCTTCTGTATGAGCTGTCTCCCATCCACATTGGCAATTATACTCTGGCTGATCTTGGGGAGAATGAACACAATAGGAAAGATATTTTGCGGAGTATCCATAAGATTCCGATTCCCTCGCTGAGTCCTGGACAGTCCCACTGTACGAATCGGAATAGCCCAATACCTTTCCAGTAATTATAAGAATATTAGACCCTCTTTATAAGGGCCATGAGGTAACACACTTAGAAATTAGAGAAATTAAAGCCTCTATTTCAACTATTCTATCAAAAATGTATCATTTAGAAGGCTTTCTGACGGCAAGGGAAACCGGTCTGCAAATGGATAAAGAATTCAGTGAGGACCTTAAGGGAAAAATCCTTGCTTTCTGTGCTATTTCTTCTAGGCCATCTTATACAAATCAAAAATCACAGACTGATTTATCTGGTATTCCCTTTGATGGTGCAGCACCTTACTCTATTCAAGTTGGCAATGATGTGCCTGCTGTAACTGACAGTAAGAGTAAACTGCTGGATATGGCATCTTTCATGTCCACAGTGGCAGATCTCTCACAGGATATGAGGGACACGATCCAGAATTTGAAAGATATCAAAGCTCAAATACATTCCCACTTCATGGAGGGGAAATCAGTAAAGATTCTGACTTCATTGCTCCACAAATAAATGTCAGTTCTTCCTCTGGTAATAAAGTGTCTCATCCTAATAGTCCCACAGTACTCACTGATTTAATTGAAAGTGCGGAATTAGATGCAAGAAAAATTTAATCAGGCAGCGATGCCTTTGTCACAACATCATAACCACTTATTGAGGAAAGCAGGAATACAGAGGGTGACTAGAAAGAAGTGTAAAGACATGGCTACCAAGAATATACCATCAACGCCTCCCATATTACAACAGAAGAAGGGACTGAAGGATTCTCAGGTTATTTCTATTGATGAGGAAATAATAGACTTGACTCAATTAACAGAAAAGAGTTGTCTGCACTTATTACCTAAGGGACTAAATGTCCCACCTATTGAAAAAGTTGCCAGTGCCCTGAGACCTGTCAATATCAAGAGTAAAGAGGAAATCCATGATTTTTCCCCTAATGCTAATACTGACTTAGGGCAGGATAAAATACTGCAAGGGTCCATTTCTCAATCCCTATTGTCTAATTTGTATCCTAGTCAAGGCATTAAACATGTTGTCACAAGATCATTTACTACCTCTACCTTACCCATGCAAGGGGTATCAGTTCATTAACAAATGCCATTCTTGAATTTACAATTTTATGATAGATCATATGCTGATGCTGTTGACTCCAAACAGCCATGACACCTGGCAAAACCGGCATTAGGATTGGTGAATTTAACCTCCCGTCCAGAGGTTAGTGCAATGGTGGAAGTGATGACAAATTGTCCCGCCTGTGCTTTCGCAAATGTATCAAGCTCCTGTAGGCAGGAATGAACCCCACAATCTAACACACAATCTTTAAAATTATTGGCTAATGCTTCAAGTTCTAAAATGCAGGAATGTCCTTTACAACCTGACGTTCATTCTTTAATACTATCTTCATAAAGGCATGCTCTCCAAGATGGTTCTATTTCCACTGACAACTTGAACTCAATTATTTTGAGTCAGGATTCAGGAGACTCCTGCCTTAATCAAGCAAATTCTATTTTAAGTGTTCGAGTCTTAAAGTTAAAGAAACAAGTGGGGCCCCTTTGTTGGTAGCAACTACTTTAAAAGGTAACCCATTTTCAGGGGACCCTTCCAAGGGTGTTGAACCCAGCTTGAAAATTCTCCCTATTCCAAACAACATTATTGGATGGATAGGTTGTCTAGACACCCTTGGAAAGACTCATATGAATCATCTCTTAATCCTGAATGTCATCAGTCAGGTCCCTGCCTTACGCAATTTGCTATCAAGAGACATCGATCGGATTTCATTGTCGTGGGAGGATGATTACAGAATGCTAAGTTACCTGGTTTCACCAATTATTCAAAAATTGCTATGGTTTCACAAGTCTGATCTATTTGATCTAGGAAATGAATTGCACCAGTTTGAAACCGAATCTGATGTCCTGGAATTTCTTAATTTCTAGGACCCGAAAATAGAGAGCGAGAACGACCGCAGTAAACCAGGTATTGGTGCTGACCAAGGACTCCATTCTAATATTGCAAAGTTCCTATCTATGGCAGGGTACATTAAAGGCTGGTCCTGGGTGGAGCCTCTTATGAAAACGATTATATCTATGACATCTGATTCCAAATCACCACAGCCAGATTTGCGCTCCAAGTTGTCCTTTTTTTTACTGGAATTCATGCAGTCACAAGAACCTGATTAGTTATTTTGGTAATCTTCCCTCGCCTGCTAGACCAGATGTGGTTTTTATTCAAGAGACCATGAAATTAACCCATTTCACACTTGATGGTTTTGAAATGTTTTGTGTAAATGCTACCCAGAGGTTATCTGGTCGTCCTTCAGCTGGCTTGGCAATTGGAGTCAATAATTCTTTATCATGTACTGCTACACAAATGTTTTGTTCTGATTATATGATGGTAATCTCATTGAAGATTCATAACAATCCCCCGTGGTCTATTCTTTTGATAAACATCTATTCGAACCCCTTTAAAATTTCACAACACACAATATTTAATTAATTGGATTCAATATTGGAAAATGCTACTGTTTCCTATTCTTCTTGTGATATTATAATTCGAGGGGATTTCAATTCTTGTTGCAATTCCAATAGCAGTTTTAGATTAGGGGATGTACACTTTGATCAAAATCAGATATAACGTTTCAGAGGATCCTGATGGGGCTCCTTCTTTGCCAGCTGGGACTTGGTTGTGGTGTCTTTTTGCAATGAGGGTCCTTCATATACATGGAAACGGGGCAGTTCCAGCTCAATGATAGATTTCTTTTGGATCTCAAAAACTAGTCGGCACTTGGCATTAATATAATCATCCATCCTATGGATGGTAGTGACCATGTTATTATACAACGTATTCCTACTCATTCTGTTCCATTGTTACCGTTTAATGCTCAACTAGGATTATTGAGGATAGACAGAACAAATCTATCTTTGCACTGGAATCAAACTCTGTGTAGAAAAATTTCAAAAATGGTTTCCCAACTAATTAACTTTTATCAATCTTGATCTAAATTCTTTGATCCACTATGAAGCTATAATTGCTAGACGTATTGCTCTATAATCAAAGGGATCCATATGAGGCAAAAAAAAATGCAGCATCGCACAAACATTCATTCGATCTAAAGATTAAAATTTTGAAATGCTCAAAAAATAGGGAATTTAGAAAATTAATAAAGCCGTCTAATCTGCCCTGTGCATATTTAGACCAAAAAAGTCTAAACTCCGAAGGAAATAAGAATCATCTTAAATGGCTTTGAATTGAAGCCCACAACCAGGGAAACATTAAAATGCTTACATATATATGTGCCCAAAATTCTAAAGATATCTGGAAGCTTTTGAAGCAATCTCAGCCACAAATGAACATGGGGGAATCCTGTATTTCTGCTCAAGTCTGGGTTGACCATATAAAAAACAAATTTAGTTTACCATTCAAATTTAAGGACATATGCTATACTATTCTATGTGATGCCTGCTTACCATCATTGCATATTTCAATTCCAGACATAGTATGGGCCATAGGAAAACTCAATCCATCTAGAGCTGCCGGCCTTCATGGCATTCCCCCATGTGTTTTTAAAACTGACCCTGTTCTTTAGGCTGGCGTACTAAAAATAAAATGTGATCCTATTTTGGCAACTTCTACCATGGAAGAGTCTCGGGCGAACGCAATTATCGTGCCCATCTATAAAAAAGGCGATCCTATTAGACCCGAGAACTATCGCCCTGTTGCGTTAACTTACGCTACTGCTAAGGTATTTTCGATTCTATTATTGTCTCAACTGGAAGAACATATTGTTGGGCATGACATCTTTTCCAAGTCCCAGGTCAGTTTTTGAAAAGGAATGGGCACTACTCTCAATGTGATGATCCTCTCTCATCTCCTGGCAAACACCAATAATGGGGGCACCTCTCCAGTCTATATGGCCCCCATAGATTTGACAGCAGCATTTGATACAGTCATCAGAAACATTATTTGGCGGAAAATGGACAGTTTTGGGATTCCTAGAGAACTTATCCTTTGGATCCTAAAACTTCACACAAGTACATCTTATCAGATAAGGATCATTAAAGAAGGTGCAACCACTGCTACCATCCCCACGTTTGTTGGTTTGAAACAGGGTTTCACATTAGCAGCGACCCTCTATATGAGTGATTTGGATACACTATGGGCTGTTCTTGATACTTACGATGTACGATTGGGGACTATTCATTTACATTGGCTTGCATTCGCCGATGATATCATCCTCTTCGATTCTACACCATATGGTCTGCAAAATATATTATGCACTTTTGCAAAATTTGTGGCTGCTCATAACCTTAACCCAAATGTAGAAAAAACAATGGTGTTTATTTTTACTGCTGGAAAGAAATTGAAACCCCTTAGATGGAAGATAAATGAAATACCCATCAGATTCGAACGCTGATTTATCTTGGGTATACCTTGAGCAATTGCTCATCTTTCAAACATTAGTCAGATATTCTTAATGAAAAGGCTTGTCCGTTACTTTCACAAATGAAGGTCATATTAAAACAATTCTGTAAATATTCTTTATTGCCTTTAATAGAATTTCTCACCAAAAAAGTGGAACCGGTCATTTTGTATAGCACTGATATGTGCTTATGTAATATATATGCATGCTTGAACACGTTACAAGGACGGCTTTTGAAATTGGCACTATGCTTGGAATTGTCTATCCCCAATACGGTCATTCAGCATGCATTTGGGTTGGTTTCTTTAGCCAGTCGTCACAAATGGAGATCTCTATGCAACTATACGAAAATCTTTTAGAACCTGTACAAAAAGAATCTTCATATACTGAACTGAAGTCTATGGTATCTAATAATTCCTGCAAATCACTGAGTCTTTATTCAAATCAGATGAATGCTATACTTATTGATTTAGAGTCTCTCAAGCAGATTTACCACTTCGTCCTGCTTATGTCAAAAAGAGATTATACAAAAAAGATTGGATTTTCACTGTAGAATCACTCTCCCAATATTAAACTTATATGCAGTACGCCAAATATTCAAGGAACCGGTCTTTATGCTCTTCTTGTATTATTTCTTTTCCGAGTAATGTTGTCCGGGGCACTTACTTAAGATTCAAACTGAATCAACTACACACCTGTGAACGGGTTTCAAATTGGTCTAATGTGACAAACTCTTGATTCCAGACCCAATATATATTTCCAAACTGTCATGAAAAAAGAAACCGCTTAAACATCATTTTCAGGGACAACAAACTGATCTATTTAAGAACTTTGTTAATCCATCATTTGAAGATTGTTTGGAACACTTATGGACTAGAATGATGACAGGTATCCATAAACCTCTCATTTTTGCTTTAGCTAATTTCCTCAGCTATATGGAACTGCAACTTGAGTATAAACTTTAATTTCCCCTTACAGACATGAGGATATAAACATGCCATTTGGTAGTTTTTAAAAGGTTAATGCTTGAGGATACAGACATGTTGTCAGGTAGCTTTTATGAAAAAGTTCTTCTGTATGTTGTTTTATTTTAAGTACAATTTGTCTTATTGCTACAATTTTGTGCAAATATCTTTATTTTCTTAAACTAAACAAATTCTAAAAGAGGGGTATTACTTTTGAAGACTCTTCCTGTGCAAATATTCTTATTAAAAGTAATTTAATGCACTTTTGCAAACAACGAAAACATTTAATTAGAGATATATTATCTTTGATGATTCGTGTTGCTAGCTATCTATCATCTTTGATGATTATCTAGTTGTCTAGATTCTATCTTCTTATTTCAATATTTTCACATTTTGCTTTTTGAACTGTTTCTTAAATGCATATTGTGTTTTTGCAAATGTTCTTCGATGTATGCTGAGCATTGGTAAAATATTGTATTTTATTTTATGATTAGGATTTAGTTGAACATATGCTTTTATGAACGATTAGCTAATTCAATTTAATTATGTTCTTGTGTTCGTTATTATTTGTATACTTGTATATTTGTATGAAATGAAATGAAATGTACATGTAAAGTCTGTTTTAAAAGTTTTAAAAAAGCACAAAAAATAAACATAAACATGAAAAAATAGGCATATTAATATGGTTTACCAGCAACATCAAGTCATCTGTTAAAATGCAGTTCAATCGGTGCTAAAATCAATTTAGTTTAAAACACACTATTTAAAATTCTGTATTCTTACATTATAATACCAGATTAACTGGGTAAGAGGTGCCAATATACATATGAATTATCTGCAGTTGTTCTCTCGGAGCCAAACCAACATGTAATGAAAGGAAACTCATTTTTGAAATTGTTAAAGAATTTCTGCATTTGTGCCCGAACGGTGGATAACTCACATTTCAGCTGCTGGTATATCTGTAAACTGTACATTATGCACTATATGAATGGCAGTGGTTATGTGACATACTCACAGAGCTTAGACAGTCCTCGGGTACCACCACAGAAATTACACCTCTTAGCAAGAGAGCAAATAGGTTTGCCTCCGTTTAAGGCACGTTTTTAAATAATCACAATGCATGGAAACGTTACCTGTGCAGGAGCGTGTTCCTGTCCTTTACGTTTTCTGTGTAAGATGTTGAATACTTCATGCTCCATGCATACCAGCCTTGGCAAAACTCTCAGCATGTTTCTGGGCCCCTCACTTCTGCCTGTTAACATCTGATAAAAAAGGACTTTGCGACTTTCGAAAGCTAATGCTGTTTCCATTGCAGCATAATATCAGTTAGGCCAATACAAATAATCAAAACTGAGAATGCATTAGCAAAATAGCACATGTAGAAAATGGGAGTGTTTAGCAGCGGACGCTTTCCCGCAGATGAGCCATCTTCACTTTGCATAGCAAAAGCCTAAAAGGCTCACGGGAGTACACCCTTGCAGTTGACATTGCATCGCAGGTGCGATGGGCTCACGCTCCAAATAATGATGGCTCATACATTCTCATTGCTTACAGAAGCATTTCCAATTATGCCTTTTCGAACTTCACTTTACTTCTGCATTATGTCATTGTTAGGCCTCCAAACTTAGATGTGCAAATTGCTTTGGTTTACCATGCTTCCAATGGCCTCAAAAACCTGATGCTCACAGTGCTTCCAAATTCCGCCAACACTTAAAGCTGGCAGTGCCTTCCATGGCCTACAAAGCATCATGCTCATTGTGCATTCAGCATTGCGGCACAGCACGGGTGGGGTATCGGCCATTCAACTTCACTACGGCTGCATGTGTAGCACAACAATAAGCCAAACAACTCCCCACATGTTGCACGCAGAGTAGCATGACCAAGCATTGAACTAATACATTGGGCCTCATTACGAGGTGGGCGGTAAGGGATTACCGGTACCGGTAAGAGAACCGGTACCGGTAATCCCTTACCGCCCTATTACGAGTTCCCTTTGCGGGTCCTTCCTTAACGCCTCGTTTTACCAGGCGTTAAGGACAGGACCCTCAAAGGGACTTTGGTGCTAATAACGGTACCGCAATTTGCGGTACCGTTATTAGAACCTTCCCCATTCCCATTGAGCCCTATATGGGAATGGGGAATGGGGAATGGGGAAGGGCCCTGGTGAATGGGGAATTACCGCCCCGCCAACCTTGGAATGGGCGGTAATAGCTCCATTAACCAGGGCGGAGTCAGTGAGGTTTAGGAGGCAGCCATGGCGCTAATAGCGCCATGGTTACCTCCAACTTCGTAATGACCCCCATTGGCTTTAATGCTAATTAGTCCTACCAGCAGAATGCATCTTGACCAGTCATGCATGTGTACTTCTTTCATGAAATCAGCAACTTGCAAATTAATAAATGTGACTAATAAACCGTAAAAATATTCTAGCCACCACTTCCGCGCTCATTATGAGGTCGAGGTTTGTTAAAAACAGTTGTATTCACAAACACGTTGAACATTTCTATTTAATGGGAATGGGCTGATGCCAGACCCACAGCCATGTGCTGTACTTGAGAGTGACAATTATATATCAATAGCTTTTATTGACCAAATCGGCCATCTAACATATCTCTGCACTCTTTTGGCTCCAGTTTATCTGTTATACATGTGGGACACAGCTTTCTGATGTGCTGTTAATCATGTTGCCATTAGGTGACTCCTTGTTATTCAACAGGGATCAAAGCATTTGCACCTTAATGCCCTGGCATCAATACACACAGACACACCACAGAGAAATCCACCAAATGGTATAACCATTATCACCACTTGGTCCGGCGGTATTACCACCAGGGGTATTAACACTGGATTACAAGTTGTGGTAGGTGACGTTAGACTCCATTAATTGGAGTCCATACAACGCCATGAGGATTTAGTCAGTATTACCACCAGCAGTATTACCACCAGCATTAATACTTACAAGGTTGCCGTTTTTGGGCTTTAAGGCAGAGAAATTACCTCCAGAATTCTGCTGGAGGGGTTTCCTCCGCCTTACCTCCAAACTTGTAGTTCAGCAGTGTGGTAATTTGTTGGTAATGCAGTGGTAACTTCATTATCACTGCATTATCACATTTGTTTTACCACACCACCAAACTCGTAGTGAGAGAATGACATATATATAGGCATTCATGCACCCATAATTCCCTGTAACATCACCGGATGTGATGTTGCACACCTGCCTGATGTACCTGCAAGAGATTGGGAATTCAGTTTTGAGACTGACAAACTGCTCGATCTACTGGGCACCAGCTTTGATCCACTCCACACATTTTATTTTGTCGTACTGTACACAGTGGACATTACTGGGCATATGGATGTTTGCTATTTATTTATTTATATATTTATTCAGTATTAACATTTGTATTTGTTCTTTTCGGATTACTGTACCAGTCCTATATGTAAAAAGTCATGTCAAACAGTATTTCACCATCTTTGTTTTTTTCCTCAATTAAAATTATTTTTGTGGTGTGCCCAAATCCTTCATACATTGAATGCATAAGCACTGAACCCCAGTGATTGCCTTTAGTATCCATTCATTTATTTAGTCATTATTTATTGTTTCTATGCATTTTCCTATCCATGCATATTATTGGACCATTGAAGGATCTCATACATTCTCCACTGTTTTATTTCACAAACATATGGCTGGACATGTCCTTAATCACATATTCTGTTCTATTCCTGATATCAACATATCAGGCCCATAAAAGGTCCCTTGGTCTGATCATAATGGGACATCATTCTTCATTAATTTAGACGACCGGTACCAACAAAGCAGTCAGAAAAACAGCTTCTCAACTCTCGCTCCTGGAAGCTGGCAATAAAGGAGGCAGTGTACAATTGTACCGTCATTCACCCTCCTATTGCCATGGTACCTACAGGCCCGCATTCTAATCGCTTAAATTAAAATTTGAGGATCAAGGCACTTGTGAAAAAGGATAGACCCTTTAAAATCCTTAAACTATATAACTGGTAAAGAATGGAATCATGTTTCAACTAAGAAATCATTTCAGTTTGGTGCCTTACTCGTAACCTTGAGAGAAATAGACAGAACAAATATTACCCAAACATTCGACCCATGTTGTGTGCTTCCAATATATCTAAAGAGATGTTCTTGGCCATCAAGGAACTGAGCAACCCTCAGGCTCTCATTTCTACTATTAACCGCTGAAAAGATATAGCAGATAGTCTAGCTTTTGTTCACATAAAATTGAGAACATTAGAAAGAAGTAATATGACACAATCAACTACACATATTTTAATACTTTAATAACCACCCCAGTTTAAGAAAAGATTTCATTGTAAGCCTGAGAAAATATAGAGACCATCCTGGCATCCTCCAAATGTTCAAGCTCTTCCCAAGATTTTCTCCTGACAAAAGCGGCTTAAGACATGTATCCCTTTTTCGATAAGGAATTCATCTTCTCTTCAACTCTTCCCTAAATCCTGGCCAGGTCCCTGAGAATTAAAATAAATCAGTACTGTGATCACCCCTTAATACACCTTTCCTGGATCCAGCTGATCTAAGCACGTTAGACTTATTTATTAGCTTCCTAACTTTTCTAAGTAGATTGAGATGCAAGTTATGTCTCATTTGCAGACATTAATGGAGAACAACAATTTGTTGGATCCTGGTAAACTGTGCATTGGGCCTAATTATAACAGAGAGATGGTAGAGATTGGCAATTTCATTTCTAGTCCAAGAACACTGACCTGAGGAGTTGCACAGGGTGTAATGTTATCCCATCTTTTGTTTAACTTGTACATATATCTTCACGATTACATAATTCTCCCACATGACCTGCACTTTTTCAATGATGCTCTCAGATCGACTTACAACTGTCAAGAAACAGAGACTTCACAGCCAACATGATAAAGGACTGCCTGATTTCCATTAAAAGCCAGTTGAACATCACCTACTTAAAACGAATTCCAAGTTTTGGCTATAAATGTTAAAAAATGCAAATTCAACTCCTGTGATTCCAGAATTTGGCCTTAAACCCCTTTGTCCTTACCCAGACCCCTCACAATTAGTGAGATATATGGGCATTATTGTAGACAAATTTGTACTGGAGAAACAGATCTCCTCAGTGGTAAAACTGTGTTTTTTTCAACTGAGGAAAGCAAACATTCCACTTCCTTTTTTCTCTTTTCCACAGAAAATCATAATTATACATGGATTTGAATCTTCGTACTAGGACTTCGGCAACAGCATTTATTTGGCTCTTCCTAGCAGGCTAATAACAACATTGAAGAGGATGCAGAACATGACAGCGTGGCTTGTGCTTGGGCAAAATAAATTATGCAATGTCTCAGCTGGCTTGACATCCAGGCACTGGCTGTCATTCAAGCAATGCATCCATTTTAAATCCATTTGCTTGTTGCTTAAATTAGTATTCGAGACTAGTAGAATCCTTGTCTCTCAAAAATGTCACTGCTAATATACTACAGGACAGGTTATGGCCCAGTTTTCCTTCCTGCCCTTTGTCATCATGATCTTCAAGAAGGCCCAAATGGGTGGCAGAGCCTTCTCCATCCTCGCTCCAATAATCTGGAACACAGTAACTCTGCTTTAAGCAATGACAACATATTGTTATCCTTCAGAATAAACCTTAAAACATAATTTATTTAGATCCTTAAATGCAGACATTTCTGAAAACATAATTTGCACCCACTCTTCTGCAGCAACAAGCTGTCGGCAAATGACAAAATACTATAAAACCTCTCAACAATACAATACGATAGATGTCACATCAAACAGAATGTGTAGCCTATTGGGATATATAAAGGACTCAGATGAATGTGGCCAGTGTATAGTACAATATATTTAACACCTGATGTGTGTGATAGGGTCAGGGGCTTAACCTTGTCAGGGTGGAACAGGGACCATTCCCAACCTGGGGTAGGCGGTCCACGAGGGCACATACCCAACCAGTTTTACCCCACTGGTGGGACAAGGTAGTTGGGGGTTCCAGTACCAAAACTCCATGAACGGGCCTTGCATGCAGTTAATATTGATACTCCTGTCTAGCATACAATGCCTTCCAGCCTCTTGTCTAGCCAGAGTGCTTTTCTTTAACTTACAGGTCCACAGGCTCCGATGTCCAGTTCACCAGCGGTGAAGAACACCTCGAAATTAGGCAGTTGACATGAACAAAGGTCACCATTTGGACTACTATCAGGGACAGCAACTTCCAAGGGATGAAGGAAGGAGACAAGCATAGCGGCCACTAGCAGAATCGGGCCACAAAAACCCAAGAACACCTATGAGCAGAAGATGGTGGGTCAAGTGGGTGTCAAATCTTGTATAACGCACCCCCGGGGAAGACCGATGTACAGATTGGCCTGAGCCATCAGGTATGGGGCCAATTGAAAGGGGATGAGGCAGTGAAGAGGAAAATCACACGTATTAAACAATCATGCTTATGAGCAAAGATGAAGGGTGTTTGGGTGAAGTCACAAGGAATGGTGGTTGACCTGGCTGAGGATCAGATTTAGCACAGAGTCGGAGATTGCTGAAAACAGTGCAATTGATTTATTTATTGTTTGCTTGTTAGGCACTTGTATAGCAAGTAAAATACTGTTTCAAAGCACCTGCAGGTCGAGGGGAGGGAACACTGGAATTCAATAAATTACAAAACACAATATTTAATGAGTTCAGGGGAGGGGAAAAAGGCCGAAAGGATTAACCTACTATGCCTTGTGAGTATTCAGAATGTGCAAGTGCAGCAAGGAAGAGGGCAGAGGGGTTAAGTGCTGGGAAGTCTGAGCTCAAGAGTGAGCCACAGATGAAGTGTTTGGGACGATGAGTGCTACGCAGCCTTGAGCCATGTTAGGTATAAGTGCAAAACTGTAGGGTGCAGGGTGTGCCAAGGCAAGTGCTGAGGGTAGACAGGAGCGGAACAGATTGGGTATGGGGTCAGGGGCCCCGTGGATGCATAAGGGCCCCAGACACCAATCGCAGCAACTATGGGGTTAGCAGAGGAGAGAAAAAGGGAAGTAGCGGGTAAAGAGGAAAGTCTTGAGGAGCTTCCAGAATTTAAGAAAGTCCTGCCAAGGTGCAGAGGCAAGGGGAGGCTGGTCCATAGGAGGGAGCCAGCTAAGGAAAGCAATCAATCACCTACCCTCTGTTTTGCTAAAGGCTTTACACAAAGAGTTGGTGCCAGAGGAACGTAGTGGTCTAGAGGGAGAGTAAATAGTGAGATAAAGTTGAAGATAGTGTGGTCCATGTGCCCAGACAGCCTTGTGGATGATGCAGAGGAATTTGAATGTAATTCGTGCAGAATAAGTCTCGCTGCCCGATTCTGAATTAGCTGGACGGTGTCGCAGAGTGGAAGAAGGTAGATTCAGGAGGATGCTCCTGCAATAGTCAAGCCTCGAGAGAACCAGGCTCAGGTGACATTGGACCTCTGAGAGAAAGTGAGAAAAGGGAGAATTCCTTTGAGAAGGATGAGCTGAAAGTGGGACTTCTTGGCAAAGTCCTGAGCGTGAGGAAGGAAGGAGAGAGAGGAGTCAAGGATGACTCCAACATTTCTGGCTTCAGAAGAAGGTTCAGTGGGAGAGCCCATGGAGGAAGGCTGAGTGAAGGGAAGAAGGAGGGAGCAGGGGACCCAATGGGAAGGATCTCAGTTTTACAGGCGTTGAGGCATAGATCGTCGGAGGTGCACCAGGACTGGATGGCAAAAAGGCAGTCAGGGATGATGGCGGGTGCAAGAGGGTCAGCAGGAAGTTTGAAAAAAAGCTGTGTATCATCTGCGTAACACTGAAAGTTGGAGGAGAAGGAGGAGAGGAGGTGTGCAAGCTGAGCAAGGAAGATGTTAAATATCCAAGGGGAGAGCATAGAACCCTGGGGGGCACCACAGAAGGAAGTAGGAGAGTGGAAGGTGCCAGGATGACTTGGGAAGAGCGGTCAGTTAGGAAGGATGTCAGCCAGTCCAGTGCCAGTTCCGAGATACCCAGGGTATTGTGGAGCCTTTGTATCAGGATGGAATGGTTGACTGTGTCAAAGACAGAGGAGAGATAGAGAAGGATGAGGACAGTGGGGAGTTGAAGTCCAGGGATGCAAGCAGTTCTTCATGTGTGTTCATGAGAGCAGTTTACATGCCTCTAGATGCTCAGAATCCAGATTGATTGTCATGGAGTGCACCAACATGTTTGGTGTGTGAGTTGAGTTGGGGCAAGGCCAGCTTCTCCAGCAGCTTCCCCAGGGAGGGGGTGATGGAGATAGGGCGATAGTTGGCAGGGGAGGTAGAGTATGATCAAGGTTTTTTCAGGAGTGGGCACACAAAGGAGTGCTTAAGGGAGGAGGGGAAGATACAGTGACAAAAGAGTGATTGCAGAAGTCAGCGAGTGCAGGGGCAAAAGAGACAATGGGATCCTTGATGGTCCTGGATGAACAAGGGGAAACCTGTTTAGAAGAGACCTTCATGGAGCGGACAACTCTGGTAACTTCTTCATGTGTGATAGGGGTGAAAGAGGAGAAGGAGGAGGGTGAGGGGCCACGTGAGGAAAGGGTGTGTGGGATGGGTTGGGAGGGTGGGTAGCCAGGCTGTTCAGGATGTCCCGAGTTTTGGTGTTGAAGTGTGTGGCCAGTACATTGCAAAGGGCCTGGGAAGGAGAAGGGGAGTAGGAGACTGCAAAAGGGTTGGCTAGTTCTCTGCAGATCTTGAAAAGTTCAGCCATGTTGTTGGATACCCTGGAAACCTGTGCCTGTATGTGGGCTCTTTTTGTTGGCATGGATGGAGAGTCTGTATTGCCTTTGGAGCAGACGGCAAGCCAGTTTGTCAGAGGATGAGCATGAGGTTTGACTTCTGTTCTACCAACCTGCACTTTCGTTTCAGGGCCACACGTTCAGAGTCGTACCAGGTGTTATGCTTAGAGACAGATTTCAGATGGATCCTCATGACTGGGGCAAGAATGTCAAGAGTATTGGTGATGGACAGGTTGTTGAGTGCAGAGTCAGAGGTAGAATCTTAGGTAGAGGGGTCAGGGGGGACGAAGGTGGAAGTGAAGGCAGCAGCTGACACTCGTTTCATCGGGCAGAAGTTAGTGAACAATGTTGAGGGTGCTTTTTGGGGGTGATCAGAGTGCCAAAGTGACCTAGGTGGGAGAAGAGGAGTGAATGGTCTGACCAGGCGAGAGGGGTGACTAGGTGGGGGAGAGTGAGAGGTCAGAGTGTATGAGGGCATCTAGAGTGCATCCAGTGGAATGCGTTTGCCCAGAAGGGAGAATGGACAGGGAAAGAGAGGTGCAGAGGTCAGTGAAGAGAATGGATGCAGAGCCAGGGAAGACCAGTTGGATATTGAAATCACCCAGGAGGTGGAATTTGGCGGTGGATGAAAGTAAGGAGGAACAGAAAACAGCCTATTCAGAGAGGAACAAGGTGGTGGCGCCTGTAGGCTGGTAAATGGTGGCAATGGTCAGGGTGGAGATGGGAGAGATGACCAACTTGAAACCAGGATTTCAAAGGAAGAGTAGAGCTCGGTGGGTAAGATGGAAGCAGGAAACCACTCAGGCATGATTAAGGCAACACCCAGGCCAGTCGAGCGGGGTTGAGGCTCGGAGTTGATCTTGAAACCGTCAGGGAGGAGGGAGTCAAATGCAGTGACTGAGGTGGCATTGAACCATGTCTCGGTAAGTGCCACAATGTCAAAGTCAATGTCTTCAAGAAGAAGGCAGATGTCAGTGGAGTGTTTGTTGGCTGAGTGGGCGTTAGGAGTCGCAAGATGGAGGAAGTCTCTGCCTTTGAAGGATTTCTCTGGTGGGGAACAGGGGCGTGGTACACCAGTCAGAGGAGGGCGAGAGAGAGTAGTATGGTGAGATGCAGGCAAAGGGAGGAAGTTACTGAGAGAAGGCAGGATCCATTCAAAGAGAAAGAGGTTGGGTTTTGGACCCTGATCCAGGATAGTGCCTGTGTGATAGACATTAATGAAGCAACATTAAGATGAGAAGCCGGCCAAGAGGACTTCTCACTTGGTGCCACCGTTAATGGTACAGGATGTGGAAGGAGAGAGAGTGGAGATGAGAAGGGAGTCCATAGATCTGGAGAGGGGACAGAAAAGAGGATAGCAATGAAAACCTCTATGGGGGAATCACTGACATAGGTGTCTGCGATGGGAAGTCCAGGGTTTGAACTCAAGATGTCTTTTTTGTGCTTTTTCCTACCGACCTTTGTGAGAGAAAGGGATAGGTGATTGTGTAGCAGTTAGAGAAGATGGGTCAGATAGAGAGAGCCATAGGATCAGCAGATGTCAGTCGAGGAATGAAAGAAGAGTGGCCGCACAGCACAGTTCTAACTAAACTCACAAGGTGGCTTAATAGAAGATGTCACAAAGGCGTAAATGCAATCCAGAAAGAAATATAATTTCAAGAGACAAGAGGTGCACAGATGTAAAGGTACACACAACCTAAATTCGATTTTATTTGGTAAAAGGAGGCACAAATGCAATGCAAGAGAGGTGCACATATAAAAAAGTACACACAACCTAAATTCGACTTTGGTCAGAGGTGGCACACATGTAATGCAAGAGAGGTGCACAGATGTAAACCCACACACAACCTAAATTCGATTCCTTTGTAACAAGAGGCACACATGCAATTCAAGAGAGGTGCACAGATGTAAAACTACACACAACCTAAAATCTATTCTTTTGTAACAGGAGGCACAAAGGCAATTCAAGAGAGGTGCACTGATGTAAAACTACACACAAAATAAATTCGTGTTGGTTAGAGGAGGCACAAATGCAATGCAAGAGAGGTGAACAAATGTAAAGCTACACACAGCCTAAAATCGATTTTGGTTGAAGAAGGCACAAATGAAGTGAGAGGAGATGTAGGTTAGTTGTGGGAAGGTGTCTGAGAACATATGCACAGTGATAGGTCCATAAAGATTGGTGGAGGTAGCAATGGATGACATATCCGGTAAGATTATTTTATCAAATAAATGTTTTAAATGTATTTTTAGAGTGCAAAAATGCTATCACAGTGATAATTACAATGACAAATACTATGATTATGTATTAGAGGCAACTAAGTCCCATTTTGTCCTTGTATTCCATTTGGGACATATAGAGTGTGCCCTAGGCATCTCTAAAGTGCTAATGAAAAAAGTCCTAACGTGCTAAAATATCAAAGTGCTTGGTGTCCTTGCACTTCGATGCTTCAGCACTTTAGTACTTTTTACATATAAAAACGATTATTGATAGCATAATTGTACCTGATTTGTGCAAAACTGGATTGTTTTTAGCAATACCATGTGTTTGTGTGAATGACAGAACACGCATTGGTTAGGTTTTGTGATTCTATGTTAACAAAACTAATAACATTATGAAATGTATTGATTGAGAGGTTTCCTGACTCAGCACACTCCCTTTTACTAGTGTGAGTCCTCCTTTTGTAAATTATATTTTGTGTTGCACCATGAGACATCACCCAGTGTTTGTTGTTATAACTTCTTTCCCCTATGTTCCACGATGAAGGGGATACCCATCTGTTTGGTTTCATCTGCCTTGAAGTGACATAGAACTGTTATGGATATATACCATCATATGTATTGGATTTAGTCAATATGGATTGTGAACCCAAATGACAAATTTGATTGATTGATGATAACTCTTCCATAGAAAGAATTTAGGGGAATGACAAGCACCCCTGTTCCAAAACGAATATGATCATAAGTAGCTGGAGATGGGGGCAGGGTAAATTCTAAAAATAAGCTATACCCAAGTTAAGGCATGGTGCATGGCATTATTTATGATGATCATTACAGCCACATCCAATTTGTTATCACACATGTCAGCTCCTGTGAGCCAAGCTCGGCTGTGGAAGGTGATTTGTGTTCTGCCCAGATAGGCAGTGTCTGTCAAATGACAGGACAGGAGCCTGAATATCCATGCCTCTTCTTTGATCTCTTTGTGTATGCAGGTAACATCCTCCACCAGTGGCAACCACAGTAGTAGCTGTTCTGAGCTGGACATCAAAGGAGCACACCCATTCAAAGGACGTTGTCTCACGCAAGGGTGTTGCATTTCTAAAGGCCTTTGTTCCTAGTGAGAGGGGATAGGGCCAGGCCAGAGTAGACAGGAGAGCTCTGCAGAGTGGAGGAAGACTATTTTGTTTCTCTCTGCCTCTTTCTCCTTCCTGTCCCCTCTATGTCCTCTGGAGAAAAGTACTTTGGTGTGATGTACGATGGGCAACGTCTACTCATTTCATGAGCAGGGATTGGACCCCTAAAGCATCTTCAATCCAATCACCGGTGGACTTTTACAATTAAAAGAAGTGGTCACAAACCATTTCTGGGAATCATCTTGGAACTATCTCTGGAATCCAACCTTGGTAAAAGATTTCACTAGACCCTGCAATGAGAGCAGTCCTTTCTAAAGTAATTCACTTGTGAGTTGAAGGCAAGGGATCCAAAGCAGGCATGATTTCTGTACCTAAGCATCCAAGGGGACCATGTGGTTGAAGACTGCTGCTGGACCATGATGTGCATCTCTGCCAGCCATCCTATTACTAGGGCTGGGCACAATTGTTAAATTACATTTCGCCAGCTGCAGAAGCAAAATCCGTAAAATCTTAATCTGTTTCACTGTCCACTGTTCTGCCACCCCTTCGTATGGAAAAGAGCTGAACAACGATTCTGTGCTATCTCTCAAGTCGTGCAAAGTTTCTCATACCACTGAGCAAATCTCTCATGGACCGTAATTAGAGGCACAAAGTTTCTTATGTCGCTGTGCGAAACTAGCATGGATCGTGGAAAAGGACACACATTTTCTTCTGCCACTGCACGGAACTAACACAGATTCACAAAGACCTACTTTAAATTTCACTTACCCATGCATGAAACTTGTATGGATCAATAAAAGACCTGCACAAAGTTTCTCGTGTCACAAGCCAATTATGGATTGAAACAAGACACACACAAAGGTTCTCCTGCCACTGCAAAAACCTATCACAAATTGAAAATCTGCAAAAACGTTCTTGTCCCAATGCATGAAACTAGCAAGGTTCAGAAAAACCCACACAAAGTTACTTGTGTTGCTCTAGGAAGCTAGCACAGGTTGAAAATAAGATGTGTGTGAAGTTTCTCATCGCATTACCCAGAACTAAAATGGGAACGAAACACCACGCTCTGTGCGAAGCTGCACAACACTGGGTGAAATTTCAGTGGTGGTGGAACCGTAATGCAGATATAATGGAAACGGGTGGAAGTGGATTCCAGTGCCAATTCCACTCTTTCCGATTTGCGTGTGAAACCCTTGCTCATGCCTACCTGACACCTAGGAAAATGCTGTTTTACAGGACTCCTGAAGGTGTGTGTCAGCCTCTGCCGTATTGAGGAGCCGAAGAAAAGTACTCATCTTTGCCTTTGAGAACTTGGTGTGGGACTTGCAGCTCCTGAATATCCAAACAACCAAGATTCCTTTTTGAGCTGACCTGCCATGAGCTGTGATTTGAAAGTGATCAACGCTGAGCTGCACAGTGCCAACCAAAACACGTTGTTGTTGCGACGCAAACCAACAAATTACTGCTGCCTTGCATTGCTCGAGTCACCATTCAAAGCATCAGCTTCTTCACTGTTGCTCCTGTAAGTCAATTAAACAGACCCTGATGTACCATGAACAGCGACGTCAGAGCCTCTGCATCGAATCAGCTCACCTGTGCATCCTGCTACCAACTCACTGCTGACGAACTCCAACCCCGACCGTACATAGTGACCGCCCGATCCGCAAAGCTTGAATAGATGCTTCAAGACCACATCTACCTTCTGTTGGACCCCCACTTGATGCCAGCTTGCCGATGCACCCTCGCGACTGCCACATCCTCGAACCGAAGAGATGCAAAGAAGCCTGTCTTGACACCATGGAACCACCAAAACATTTGGAAAGGTTTTAGCCTAGTGACTGGATAGTTCATTGTAATCCCTTTTGCAACCTAACACATCTATTATTTGTAAAAAAGAAATATTTTATTGCCTTTTATCCCCCTTTCTCATTACTCAGAGTGCTGTATCTGCTATCTTTGCATATTCTGTGCTCTTTCTAAAGGGGTAGGTTTTGTGGCAGAGTTTTCTAGTTAGTTATTAGTGTGCATGGTTTGTTTAATTAATCCCTTAAGTGCCAAGAATGAGTATGCTCATCCTTTTGCATAGACTTGCATAATAGCATGGCACTTAATTTTTATAGGACCTTGATTGGACATTCCTTTATTTTGGACTGTTATACTTTGCTGTTTGGGTGGATACTGAACAACATTCCCACCCCTCTTGAGAGTATAGCCTTCTCTCGGCCCACGTTAGCACAAAAGGTGAAGGGGGTATATCCCTTGATTGTGCCTGTTTTACCTTTATGATTGTGCTGGCTCTTTACTTGTCAAAGTGTGAGGACTGAGTGGGTGATTTAGCACCTACTCATCCTTCTCCTCCAGCAGGGCAGAAGCCAATTCGTCACAGTATAGGGATGGGAGAATGAATGAATAATGACAAGAGAATGAAAGGCAGTTGAAAACATGAAAATGTAAGCCAACAGAGTTGGAAAGTGAATACCAAGATGCGTAAAAAGAGAGGACAGAGCCACGTCCTCTGTGCTTATGGCTTAATTATTAATTCAGGACTGAATGCAAAAGGGGGAGGCTGATTGATTGTAGTGAAGCGACCTTGGTGGCAAGCCACATCATGGATTGTTTGTCATAGTAATCTCCACTAGGCAGAACACTTTAGCATCCTAAACTCTAAAATCAGATAGAAACACAAACAGACCCTCTCATAATTTATTGGGTATACAAAACCATATTCTTTGGTCTGCATCTAGATTATTATCAATGCACATTGATTCATAAATAGCAGTAGTAGTTGGAAAGTGCTATTATGAGACCACAGCTGCTAGTATAGCTGAAAGTATGCCAATGCTAACTTTGCTTGATGGGCCTTGTATGAATAAATGCCATCTACTCGGGTGCACAAGCCCAAACGATTTAGGGGCCAATTCATGGAATTCGGCGCACAAGTGGCGCACGCGGCTGGCGCACAGTGTGCGCGTGCGTTAGTCTGCGCCAGCCTCGTGCGCCGAAACACATTCAGGCGCACAGCGTATTCATGGATTCCAACATCCACAACCAGCCGTGGCGCAGAGTGGCGCAGCGACCCTGCAGCAGCGTCAGTTACGCCCCCAAGAACACCCCTCGCGCAGGGAAAAGCCATCAAAATCCCCAATCCAGTGCAAAGGGCAGCAGCAAACACAGAACAGGGAGCGTGTATTTCAGGGGTGTGCGGGTGTTCCCACACGCGATAGGCCTGGGTACGTGTATTACAGGGGTGCGCGAGAAATCCTACACGCGATTGGCCTGGGTATGTGGATTTCAGGGGTGCGCGAGAAATTATACACACGATTGGCCTGGGTACGTGTATTACAGGGGTGCGCGAGAAATTCTACACGCGATTGGCCTGGTTACGTGTATTACAGGGGTGCGCGAGAAAATCTACACGCGATTAGGCTGGGTACGTGGATTTCAGGGGTGCGCGAGAAATTCTACACGCGATTGGCCTGGGTACGTGGATTTCAGGGGTGCGTGAGAAAATCTACACGCGATTGGGCTGGGTACGTGGATTTCAGGGGTGCGCGAGAAAATCTACACGCAATTGGCCTGGGTACGTGGATTTCAGGGGTGAGCAAGAAAATCTACACGCGATTGGCCTGGGTACGTGTATTACAGGGGTGCGCGAGAAAATCTACACGCGATTGGCCTGGGTACGTGCATTCCGGGGGTGCGCGAGAAATTCTACACGCGATTGGCCTGGGTACGTGTATTACAGGGGTGCGCGAGAAATCCTACACGCGATTGGGCCTGTGCGAGTGGGGCAGTGTATTACGTGGGTGTGCGGGAAGTTGAAGAGGTGAATTGCCAGTGTGGGTCCTCCCAGGTCTCCCCTCTACCCCCTCCACGACCTCTGCAGGCAGCCCACACCACAGGGGACTACCCTGCACCCCTGGTCATGTCCCGCAGGCAGCCCATCCACCATGGGCATGCCCCCCAGCCAAGCCACATGTCCCCTTGCACCCCCACCCCCCAGCACCGTGGGGCACCTGCCAGCAGGCCCCCAACCATGTCCCACTCATGTCCCCTTGCACCCCCACCCCCCAGCAGGCCCCCACTCATGTCCCCTTGCGCCCCCACCCCCCAGCACTGTGGGGCACCTGCCAGCAGGCCCCCAACCATGTCCCCTTGCACCCCCACCCCCCAGCAGGCCCCCACTCATGTACCCCTGCACCCCACCCCCCAGCAGGCCCCCACTCATGTCTCCCACCACCCCCACCCCTCCAGTCACCAGGGGCAGCCTCCACCAGGCCCCCACTCATGTCCCCTTGCACCCCCACCCCCCTGCAGGCCCCCACTCATGTCCCCCTGCCCCCAGGTCCTGACGAAACGCAATCATGGCAGTAATGGGCAGCATACCCAGCACAAACACCCAGCAAAGGATTGCATCCACCCACATAGTAGATGCAATTACATGATACAACCCCAATGGCAAGTATGTAAATGAACACATGTCCGTCACACACACATACACAATGGGTGCAAGTGAATGTCAAAACCCATATCATAACATGCATGAAACCAATGAGAACATACCACAAATGTAAGTAATAAATATATGTATTAAAGATGAAAATGAAGTAAAGAAATAAAACACACAACAATGGGGATGACAAAACAAATGGTCCATGTCCGAGAACTAATAGAAAAAATCAAAAAACAAAGGAATCCAAAAACTAATGTAGTCCAAAGAAAAATAATGGGGGGAGAAAATAAGGAAAAACCATTGCCTCATGGTGAACACAAATATAAATCCAACAGATGTTTTCCAAACATCAAACTATGTACAAGAATATCCCAGGGTCCATGAGCCCAACACCATAAATGAAACCTACTACTACTAACTAATAAAAAAAATATATACAGAAAAGTGGCCATTGTCCGAGCGGTCCAAAAAAAACTTAAAAAATAAAGGAAACCTAACACTAACTAACTAAAGAACTATATACAATGGCAGCGGGCAAGTCCTGCGGCTCACTCTGTGATGTTGCCGGCCAGGGCATCATCGAACTCCATGTCGATGTCCCGGAGGCGGGACTCTGTCCTGGCCCCGAGGTCTCGCAGGGACAACCCCGTGTCCACCTCAAACTCCCTGCGAGCTTCCTCGAGGCACTCAGCCCGCCTCAACGCCCGACGCATGGAGAACTCCGCCCTGACCATGGTGAGCCGCTCCTCTTCCGCCCGCTGCCGCTCCGCACCTATCCGCTGGACCAACTGCTCCCACACGGAAGACACTGCCATCCCAGGGTTCTCCTGCCCTCCGGCCGATGCCTGCCCCTCTGATCTTGATGGCCCCGAGCCATGATGCCTCCCACGTCGAGCCTGCTGCTGCCTCCGACGCCACTGCCTCTGCCAGCACGACGGCATCCAGGCTTCCCGGGAGAGCATGCACCTCATCACGAAGAGCACCGTGCGTACGTGAACCATTTGGGAGCCGCCATGGTCAGGGGTTTCCTACATGTGTGTGGCCTTCTGGCGACCCTCTCCTCCTCTGTGGAGGCTATGCGCCAGTCGTGCTCCATGCCGTCTTCCGGCCCAGATGCCACCAGGGCCCCCTGTGGACCTGCCCCGACCAACGCAGCCAGCTCAGTGGGGACCCCATCCCTGCCACAGTCAGGAGTCGAAGGTCCAGCAGGGGTGGACACACCAGCAACTGTCCCCCTGCAGATGGAGGATGTGCCGGCATCATCTGGCAGGGCACGTGCACGACGGCATCGGTGGATTCCATCAGCCTGGATGCCGTTGTGCTGGCAGAGGCAGTGGCGTCGGAGGCAGCAGCAGGCTCGACGTGGGAGGCATCATGGCTCAGGGCCATCAAGATCAGAGGGGCAGGCATCGGCCGGAGGGCAGGAGAACCCTGGGATGGCAGTGTCTTCTGTGTGGGAGCAGTTGGTTCAGCGGATAGGTGCGGAGCGGCAGCGGGAGGAAGAGGAGCGGCTCACCATGGTCAGGGCGGAGTTCTCCATGCGTCGGGCGTTGAGGCGGGCTGAGTGCCTCGAGGAAGCTCGCAGGGAGTTTGAGGTGGACACGGGGTTGTCCCTGCGAGACCTCGGGGCCAGGACAGAGTCCCGCCTCCGGGACATCGACATGGAGTTCGATGATGCCCTGGCCGGCAACATCACAGAGTGAGCCGCAGGACTTGCCCGCTGCCATTGTATATAGTTCTTTAGTTAGTTAGTGTTAGGTTTCCTTTATTTTTTAAGTTTTTTTTGGACCGCTCGGACAATGGCCACTTTTCTGTATATATTTTTTTTATTAGTTAGTAGTAGTAGGTTTCATTTATGGTGTTGGACTCATGGACCCTGGGATATTCTTGTACATAGTTTGATGTTTGGAAAACATCTGTTGGATTTATATTTGTGTTCACCATGAGGCAATGGTTTTTCCTTATTTTCTCCCCCCATTATTTTTCTTTGGACTACATTAGTTTTTGGATTCCTTTGTTTTTTGATTTTTTCTATTAGTTCTCGGACATGGACCATTTGTTTTGTCATCCCCATTGTTGTGTGTTTTATTTCTTTACTTCATTTTCATCTTTAATACATATACTTATTACTTACATTTGTGGTATGTTCTCATTGGTTTCATGCATGTCATGATATGGGTTTTGACATTCACTTGCACCCATTGTGTATGTGTGTTTGACGGACATGTGTTCATTTACATACTTGCCATTGGGGTTGTATCATGTAATTGCATCTACTATGTGGGTGGATGCAATCCTTGGCTGGGTGTTTGTGCTGGGTATGCTGCCCATTACTGCCATGATTGCGTTTCGTCAGGACCTGGGGGCAGGGGGACATGAGTGGGGGCCTGCAGGGGGGTGGGGGTGCAAGGGGACATGAGTGGGGGCCTGGTGGAGGCTGCCCCTGGTGACTGGAGGGGTGGGGGTGGTGGGAGACATGAGTGGGGGCCTGCTGGGGGGTGGGGGTGCAGGGGGACATGAGTGGGGGCCTGCTGGGGGGTGGGGGTGCAAGGGGACATGGTTGGGGGCCTGCTGGCAGGTGCCCCACAGTGCTGGGGGGTGGGGGTGCAAGGGGACATGAGTGGGGGCCTGCTGGGGGGTGGGGGTGCAAGGGGACATGAGTGGGACATGGTTGGGGGCCTGCTGGCAGGTGCCCCACGGTGCTGGGGGGTGGGGGTGCAAGGGGACATGTGGCTTGGCTGGGGGGGCATGCCCATGGTGGATGGGCTGCCTGCGGGACATGACCAGGGGTGCAGGGTAGTCCCCTGTGGTGTGGGCTGCCTGCAGAGGTCGTGGAGGGGGTAGAGGGGAGACCTGGGAGGACCCACACTGGCAATTCACCTCTTCAACTTCCCGCACACCCACGTAATACACTGCCCCACTCGCACAGGCCCAATCGCGTGTAGGATTTCTCGCGCACCCCTGTAATACACGTACCCAGGCCAATCGAGTGTAGAATTTCTCGCGCACCCCCGGAATGCACGTACCCAGGCCAATCGCGTGTAGATTTTCTCGCGCACCCCTGTAATACACGTACCCAGGCCAATCGCGTGTAGATTTTCTCGCGCACCCCTGAAATCCACGTACCCAGCCCAATCGCGTGTAGATTTTCTCGCGCACCCCTGAAATCCACGTACCCAGGCCAATCGCGTGTAGAATTTCTCGCGCACCCCTGAAATCCACGTACCCAGCCCAATCGCATGTAGATTTTCTCGCGCACCCCTGTAATACACGTAACCAGGCCAATCGCGTGTAGAATTTCTCGCGCACCCCTGAAATCCACGTACCCCGCTCAATCGCGTATTTGACTTCCCGCGCGCCACTTTTTTGATGCGCTGGGACTCTACCGCCTGCCTTCGTGTGGCGGCCGTGTTTCAGCTTGTGCGTGTCTTTGGCTGTGCGTGGCTTTGCCCTATTCGATTCCATGAATACGTGTGGTTCGAGTGCGTGTGGGCGTTCCGTCTGCTTCCCTGCAGTACATCCCCAGTTACGCCCTTATTTTCGCGTGTTGTTCCCCATTCCGCGCGTTATGCCCCATGTCCCGCCCACTTTCTGGTGTGTGCGCTGAGGTTGTGCGCTTTCACTGTGCGCGTCGCCTTTCGCGATGTTGCAGTGACTTGTGCGCCATGCACGGGTTTGGCGCACATCCCGCGGTGAACACGCAAAGGGACTTCCATGAATCGCACGCGTGCGCGTGCGCCTGTTTTTTTCCGCTTGCGCATGCTTGCGCATGCTTGCGCGAAGATTTTAGGCGCACGTTTGTTCCATGAATCGGCCCCTTAATGTTTTACAAAATAAAAGTGTTCTTGTTTTTCTCTCTAAGAAAGTGGGCTCATTTATTGAGGCCTCACATTCCTAATGCTCTATACTAAAAAGTATTGTACACATGTGTTTTCTTTGTTGGACCCTGCCTAATAATATCCCAGCAACTACCTTGTGGTTTGGCGAGATGGTAGGCCCAGACTAACATGTACATTCCCAAAACAGCTTTCTGGTATTGAAGCTTTTCTAACATCTATGGGCTGCCTTTAATAGCAGGCCCCTCCCCAAGTCCTGGTGACAGTGGCCCTCATTACAACTCAGGCGTTAAGGGTTAACGCGACCGTTAACCCTTAACGCCTGATTCCCACCTTAACGCCTGCTTTTTGCAGGCGTTAAGTTCCATGGTGCTAATTACGGCACCGTAATTTACGGTGCCGTAATTAGCGCCTTCCCCACTCCCATTATGCCCTATGGGGCAAAAATGGGAATGGGGAAGGGAAAATGGGAAATGGGGATTTACCGCCCCACTCACCTTGTAATGGGGCGGTAAATCCGCCATCCACCATGGTGTAAACGAAGTTTACACCATGGTGGTAAAGTTGGTGCACTTAGCACCTCAGTTGTAATGAGGGCCAGTATGTTTAATAAAAATATAAATCCATACCTTATTTCAAATAGTAGCCTGTGAAAAAATACAGTTATGCATTGCCAAAACATACTGATGTCATTTACTAAACAAGAGTTCCATATGACTCCTGAAGATGGCAGAGATATTTGTATTACTGTTTGGGGCTAGGGTTCACACACAAATGAAGGTTGGTTCCAGACCTGATAGCTCCTTTGTCCTCTGCGGTGAAGCTTGACATCTTTCCATATGATTGTGATATACCCCAGTGGGTAGGTAGGGCGTAAGTGTTTCAAATGCAACTCTACACACACAGCAGGGAAATCCCAAGAGGAGAAAACTACAGGAGTTGTTTTTTATTTTATGGAGACAGGGGGAACGTGTATAGAGTAGCACAGGGGAGGTGTTTCACTTTCTTGGAAATATCTAGGAAATACCTCTAGTGCATCCAGCTCCTCCCCCACCTGGGAGCTGACATGAGAAGGCAAATAGACTCAGCAAGAACAATTGAGATTGGCAACTTACAGAAGACTAGTCTAATGTGGCAAAATGACTATAAATGGGGGTGGGAGTGTTCGCACCTCCTTAGTTGAATCACCGTTGGATTCATGAAGAAAGAGGACTTCACTGGTAAGCAATGAAAGACCAAAGAAATATCGAGGCTTAGCACCACAAATGAAATACGCCAATCACGGGTTGAAAAGATACAAGTATCCTTTATTATGGTACAGTATCAAAGCAAAAAAGATAGCTATCTGGCCCCCAACACCTCGCAGTGTGTACCAGCAGACATAGTGAGGGGTGAGAGTGTTGGACATCTAAACACAGACATATTTATACCATTTTTGAAACACTGTCCAGCCTCTCTCCAAGCTAATAAGTCACTGGCTAGAGTTTGTGCACTGTTCATATGATAAACATTATAATATTATACAAGGGATTAAACAAGTTTGCATTTCCTTGAAGTCACAATGATGCTTGTTGGTTCTCTGATCCACGGTAAGTCTTACTCCAAGAATCACTACAATGCAGTTCAGCCAGAACACACGATTTGAGTTTGTTTTCCATTGTCTCTTTGTTTATACGAGGATGAGGCTTGTGAGCGCACACAACACTTGGATGGCAGTTCATTCGAGTTACAAGGTTTCTTTACATTGGACAAACAGTCTGCTCTCTGTCAGCCTAAACATTAACGAAACTCAAAGGTCGTTCGGCTCGGACTGCAAGTTAAAAACACAGTCCATGATTTTAGAACATGAAACAAGAGTTGAAATCACAATGGCGGACGATTCTTAAAAAGGGCGGCGACATCGATCAAAAAGTCAGAACATTACGAACGCGGTTTTCTGTGTAATGTGAATGGCAGCTTTATGTGATTATGTTTTAACAAACCCTGCTTTTGGCTTAAGCCAAGAGCATTACTCAAACATTCACTTTACTCAAAACCCCACACCTCAATATCCGTACATCCTGAATCACATTCCTCAAAAATATCAATCCCCACGAGTTCCTTGACAGTGATATCCTTCAATACAAAATAACTAACTGTTTTCTCGGGTGCGTGTACCTTTGGTCATAATGTAGCTATAGTTTGAGCACAACATCCTCCTAACATTGAACATATGACATGAAGACATTGTACACAACAACAACAGAATAATAGAACACCAAGAACTATCACTAAGACTGAAAAGAGCTTCCAGTCCCATGAACGTAAAAAGTCCCAAAACCAAGCACTAAGATCACAGTTTCCCTCAGGGACATGTACTTCCATACTCAAGGTATGCAGATTTTGTATTGCCTTGAATATAGTAGGGGAGGAGTCAGGTACGAAAACACAGCAAGCAGATCCCACCAATTTACATACCCCACCATGCTCAACTAGGATGAGTCTAACACCATCCTATTCTGAAGGGCCACTAATCTGATTGCTTTTTGTTCCAACGTCATGTTGTATAGCATATCAGTGGTTCTGTTGATGGTTTTCTCCAATACTCTTGCTAGTCTCCTAACATCCTCAGAGTTCATTATCTGTCCCGAAAATGGTACAAAGTATTTTGCTACATCACCCATATCCTGCGAAGGAGTATCACCATTCTCGTCCCACCATGAACAAGCTCTAGATACCTCAGAGGTGCTAGCCACATATACCCCTGGTAACAAGATACCCAAGTAACAAGTACCCTGCCAATCTCTAGGTAACCAAGGATAAACTTAATTACCACAGTCAAAATAAACGGGTTCACCTACATACAAAGGTCTGTCCTCACTAGTTAGGTTTGCAATGTTAGTACAACCCTCAAAAGTACCCATTGGCTGAGAACCATCCCTTTGTATACAGACGGAAACAGAGTTGGGGCTATGATTGATAGAGTAGGAAGGAGGCATGGCATCCTGGTTGTCTACAGAAGCCATCTTGAAAGAAACTAGCAATTGGAAAGGTCTAGAAAGTCAATCGGAAGGCCTAGTAGAAGCAACATTGAGTTTGCTCCTATTCGCAAAAAGGGAACATCCCAAAGGTGTCAGGACTAGTCTTTCAAATTCATTCAGATTAGTCCCATCGAAGTTCCCAGAAATACTGTCATTCCAAAGTCAAAAGAAAAGTGCCCTTATTGAGCTATAGCATGCAGTAGTCAAAAGAAGAGGATGAATATACCAGCCCAACCCTTTTTCCCTTTGCTTTGGCAAATGTGAACACACCAAGCAATTTGTTTTGTTTAGAATGACATGGGTGGCATTTGTGATTAATAGGAGAGTGTTATTGTGATAACGCTGTCTGAGTTGGGAATCCCTAGGAGGTAGAGTGTGCAGATGCACAAAAGGTGAAGGCATAGTGGGAACAATGTCAGTTGGTAACAAAGTCTTAAGTAGACGCCCCGCCTCTAAATACCACAACGCAAGCTAAAAAACAACTATCAGACTGATTAACATTATAACAAGAAAACAATGAGTCTTCAAGGACCATGATCTTTGATGAAGGGATTCTTTGTCAGCCACACAACCAATAGCTTGCTCTATACGAGTAGAGTTAGAAAAGGGCATTGTTTCTCAAAGTCCATTTGAAAAGCATTTCCGTCAGGCACTTTTAGTTCATCCGTCTGAGGCCCCTGACCACGTGGCCTATCATGCTTGAAGGTAACCCTGCCGGTCCCCACCACTTATTTCTGTTTCAGTGAGAGCGTGGCAAGGGACTAGCTCAACAGTGGTTTCTTGTGGGCACAGAAAATGCTATGCTGTAAGTCTAGTGCCGTGGATGCAGATCATACCTCAAGACTCTAGATACGGTGTGATCTGCGAACAAAACATTGCTTCTTGATGGAAGTGGTGAAACAGATGCAAGATTGCTCGATGAAGCTGTCTCCCCAGGCCCCACAGGCTCAGGAAGAATCTCCGGGCCACCCTTGGTGTCTATCAGAATGGACTTGTCATGCAAAACGGAGCAAACAGTCTCCTTCTCTTCTCCTTCATCGTGTGGCAGAGGAAAAGATATCCTCTTGACGTGTGTCGTGTTTATCGAGTGTTGCTTGCCGTCTACTTGTACAGCGATCTGTGTGGCCAACAAAACTTGAAACGGTCCTCTCCAGCGCGGTGTAAGACAGGATGCTCTTTCAAAAACTTTTGTGAGCACGCAGTCGCCTGGTCGAAGTTGATGCCATGGCCCCTCCTATTTTACTGGGAGGGCTTCTCGCACCTGTTGATAAATCAAATACAAGTATTGAGTTAACTGGTCAAAGTATTCAGAAAGGAGCAAATGCTCCACGTCTTTCATTTGCTTGGCCTTGGGCATGTTCCAAATATTGGCTGGCATCCCTATCACTATTTCATAGGGGGAGAGCCCAGTTTTTGTTTGTGGGGTCGTCCGCATAGACAATTGAGCTATTGGTAAGGAATCTGGCCATTTCAAATTGCTACTAGCACAAACCTTTGCCATTTTATTCTTCAATATACCATTATGCCGTTCTACAGGTCTGGCACTCTGAGCGTGTCTGGCCGAATCTGTAATCACGTGCATATTTGCAGGATGACGGCAGCGATAAAATGCGGACCATTATCCGACCAAATGACCCTCGGGAACACAAACCTAGGAAAATCTTCCTTAAGCATGGTTTTTGCCATCGTTATTCCTGTGGCATCTTTTACAGGAATGCTTCGACCCATTTGCTAAAGGCACAAACGACTACCAGAACATATTTGTAGTTTTGGAAGCGCTCCATTTCGATGAAGTCAAAATATATTACCTCAAACGGCACAGAGGGGGGACCAAAACTACCCCTCGGTGTTGATGTACCTTTCCCCAGATTATGCTATAAGCATACCATGCAATTTTGGAGCAAACGCTCAGCAGTCTTTGAGATGTTTACATTTACCCAGACAGGTTCTAGCAGTTTATACATTTTTCTAGCACGTATATGAGTAGGACCATGAGCCATTGTAACCATAGCAGTGACATAAGCATCGGGTAGCATACATCTTTTCTTGACATTGTCTATCCAACAACCTTCATCATCTAAACTTGCTAAACCCTCAGCCCATTGCTTAAGCTCTTCTGGAGTGGCATCAGCTTGAATATTTTTTATCGAATCAATTCCTTCATCTATTATAAAACTATAAGTGGCTTCTTTTGTTACATACATTTCTGAATACAAATCTGTGGAAGTCTGTTTGGCTATCCTTTCAGCAGAAGCGTTTCCTTTCCCCACATCATCTGTTACTTTCTGATGTGCGGCGCACTTCATTATTGCTGGTTGAGTAGGAAGTGCAAGTGCTGAGAGTAGCTGAACTATCAAAGCGCCATGTTGAATCTTAATTCCATGTCAGGTCAAAAAAACTTTCTCTGCCCATAATCTACCGAAGTTGTGAACCACCCCAAAGGCATACTAGCTGTCTGTAAATATATTTACTCTATGCCCTTTGGAAAGTTCACAAGTTTAAGTAAGTGCGATAATCTCTGCGGCCTGCGTGGAGTTATGCAAAATTCTCTTGGTTTCCACAATAGTGCTTAATGTAGTGATGGCATAAGCAGCAGTGGATGTACCATCCGGAAGTTTGAAGCAGGAGCCATTGCAAAACAGCTCCCCTTGTGGATTTTTCAATGGTGTGTCATTTCAATCAATTCTGTCTTTGATTTCTTGTTCTGTGGTATAGAGGCAGTCATGTGACATCTTGTCACTGCAAGCTATGTCTTGCAGAAGAGGCAATAGTTTGGCTAGATTTAACACGCAAACTCTCTTAATTTGGATATGCGGTGCAAATAAAATCAACTTGTATCTTGTTAATCGTGCTGAAGTAAGATGTTGTGTTTGCGTTCTGTTCAATAGAACGTGTACGGAGTGGGGTACCATCACGTTTAAAGAGTGACCTAAAACCATACCCTCACTTTGTGTTCCACACGCAGCAGCAGCAGCGACAGCTCTCAAGCATCTCCGCAAAGTGATGCAACAGGATCAAGCGTGGAGGAAAAATAACCACACAACCTATTCTTCCCCTGTGCTCCTGCGTTAACACAGCCAAAGCACATCCATCGCATTCATGCATATACAACACAAAGGCCTTGTCATAATTTGGTGTGCCCAAAACTGGTGTTGAACACAACTCAGTCTTGAGCAGATCAAAAGCATTCTGGTGGTCCAAGTTCCATGGTAATGGCAAAGAAATGCCCTTCATTGTCAATGCCAGCATTGGTTTTATCATTAATGAGAAGTTTGGGATCCACTGTCTACAGTACGAAGCCATGTCTATCAAGGCTCTGACCTATTTCTGTGTATTTGGGACAGACATGGTAGAGATGCTTTTTATCCGTTCAGGTGTCAGTCTTCTTCCTTCCTTTGACATGAGAGCCTAAATAGGCGACCTCCTGTCGACAATATTGAAACTTTTTCAATGAAGCCTTATGCTCATGCTCTGCTAGATGCATACGCAGCAACACGGTACACTCTTTGCAAGCAACTTCTGAGTCTGCAGCTAAAAGAAAATTGTCAACATATTGCAATAATGTACAAGTGGAAGGCAACTCAAGTGTTTCAATCTGCTCATTCAAAGCTCTACTATAAATGCTTCGGCTCTCAGTGTACCCTTGTGGCACACGAGTGAATGTAAACGAGCGTCCCCCTAGGGTGAAATCAAACAAGTATCTACTGTCAATGTGTACAGGAATGCTAAATAAGGCATTCTTAAGATCCACAACACTGAAATGAGTAGCAGAGCTGGAATCATAGCTAATATGGTGGTCACATCAGGCACAATTGGAAATTGTGGAGCAACAATCTTATTGATAGGACGTAAATCAATAATAAAATGGAAAGGAATCACATTTTCCCCTTTCTTGTTCACTGGTAAAATCGGGCTATTGCACAAACTTCATGCAATTTCGTCAATCACTCCACGATGAACAAAATCAGAAACTATATTTTTTAAAGCTTGCTCACCATCAACTGAAATTTTATATTGTGGAATACGTGGCAACTTAACACCTGGTTTCAAGACAATCTTAACAGAGTCAATTTGCAAAATTCCAACATCATTATTGTCAACTGCCCATAAATATGCCGGAACTTTATCCAATTCAGTCGGTAAGGGCCTAGTCAGAAATTGTGAAGCAGAAAATTGCTGAGGTGAAATCGTAAAATGTACTCCATTCGAAGAACAATGAATTACTGCATTTAATTCCTTCAACAGATTCAACCCCAACAAATTCTTGCCACAATTCGTCGTTAGAAGAAATGGACATTGATCCGTGAATGGCCCCAGTGAAATTGGTACCGGCTCAGAAACCGGACTAACAACTGGCATGCCAGTAAACCCTACAGAAATGTTATTCTGCCCTGACAGTGGAATATCTGGATCCCGCGAATGATCAATGGAACACTTCATTTCTATATAGGGTCCTTTCTGATGGACGGGAATAGGCACCAGTTTCAGACTCTGCTTCGGACTGTCCTAACGGAACAATATATCATCTCATCAAATACGAGCTCCTCAGATAGATAGGCAGTCGAAGGATTATCAAAAATATTCCTATTATCAACATTATGTTGCTGACTATCTTGTGAGAATGACTGTGGATTCTGAGCAAACTGACTTCTACCAGGACCCCTTACTCCCAGGTGGCCTCTGGATTGTCTACCCATGGTACCATACATGTTATTCAATCGCTGCTAAAGCAACGGGAATTGTGCTCACCAATTACCTTCTTGTCTGCAATAAGCACATTGTTTCATGTGTACAGAATCCATCTGCGCATTACTCTGTGGAACAAACTGACCTCTAAACTGTGTACTTCCACCTCTGGTTTCTCTAACTATCTGTTGCAACAATACTTTGGTTTTCAAGTCTCCCTTCTTCGTTTCTATGCTCTCTTTTTCACTATTGACTCTATTTTTATAATACTGAATACTGTTATTTAGCTTGGCAGGTACTTTCAGAGGTCATAATTTTTTATTGGATATCAGGCAACAATCCATGCACAAATCTGGCCACAAACAACCTTTTCTCTGACTCGGTGCTTAAATCTTGACCGCTAAAATCTGAAAATACTTGTTCGAACTGATTCAAAAAATTCGGTAGCACATTCATATTTCCCCTGGGTACAGGCAGTGAGCTTGCCCCAAACTATTCTTCTCTCTGGAACTAGATTCTTTAATTTAGTAACTATTCTGTCTGGCAGTGTCAGTATCACCTGTGGCGGTCTCTCACCAGAGTTCCTTTCTCCATCTAACCGTACCAAGTTAACCCATGTGTCACCCAGCCCTGCCTGATCATCTACAGTTCTAATATGTTTCCATAAATCAGCAGGTAGGATCACAGGGAACAATAAGTCTATATCACCCACAGTGAAACTGACGAATGCAAGACAGACACTATTTCTTTATAAAACCATGTTGGATTTTTCCTAATGTCTGTAATCGACTGTCTAATAGTATTCACTTCCTGTCTAGAGAACGGGACATGAACAAATTGCGAAACATAGTGAGCTTCGATAGTGGTAGCTGGTGTACCTGCAACGGTATGAGCTGGAATTCCACTTTAGGAAAAAATGTCAGAGGAACCTCTCTCATTGGCAATTGAGAAATAGACAACTCCGAACGTTTGTTAAGCAATAGAGCTAAATCAAGCGACAAAGTAGTCAAAGCAATGTCAGGTGAAAATGCTCTCTTATAAATAATCATCAAATCTGCAGGACAACACATCTTTTTCTTCATACACTCATCCTGCAGGTACTCTACCATTACCTGTAAAGCTTTCTGAAAGTCCTTAGATGGATATATTTTCTGTACACCAAGTTGAAACGCGGTATGCACATTTCTAACAGACTCTGACTGCTTCTGTTGATCATACAATATTGCTTTTTCCTGAATTAGACATATGACAAAGTGCATGTTTCTCTGTACGCTTAAATTGCTGTATAGCTTCCTTTTTCCAATTCTGAATTACATCAAATGCTGCAGGACTAGCCTTTTTCTTTTATAATATAGACTCTAAATACTCTATATGGGCAATCTCAAAAGTACCATGAACTGGCCACTGAAATTTGGAAGCATGTCTAGTTTGTCTGTGCCAAATATCCTTGAATACTATACTACCAATGCCATACTTACATTACATAGTACATGCCGGCGACCCCTCCTGTGGTGCTGGTTGGCCAATTTCCAAAGATTGTCTGTCTCTATGGAATAAACCCCTAAAACAGGCAGACAATTTCCCAGGCATATCAGATCACTGGTGTTACCTGGCGACATTTGTACTCATTAGAACAAATCTGCAACCAAATATCAGGATACTTAGGAATCGGGTCACGACTCACCTGATTACAAAGGACTAAGGAGGTCTGATCAGATTACAAAGGACTCTCGTGGTTGGCGATTTTGGCAAAACAGCCCGCCTCGATATGGGGACCCTTGTCAAAATGCCCTCTTGAACCGCGTGTTCACCGTTCAGGGATCGGAAGGTGCAGTACTATCGAGGTGTCGCATCTCATACAAAGGGGCCCCCTTTTTCTCACTCTCCGATCCCGGTCCGATAGCTGCATCTTCTCTTTAGTGAGGTGACATCAATCTTGAGGGTCTCTATTCAGGCGCCATCTGAAAGACCAAAGAAATATCGAGGCTTAGTACCACAAATGAAATACGCCAATCACGGGTTGAAAAGATACAAGTATCTTTTATTACTGTACAGTATCAAGGCAAAACAGATAGCTATCTGGCTCCCAACACCTGGTAGTGTGCACCAGCAGACACAGTGAGGGGTGAGAGTGCTTGACATCTAAACACAGACATATTTATACCAATTTTGAAACATTGTCCAGACTCTCTCCAAGCTAATGAGTCACTGGCTAGAGTTTGTGCCCAGTTCATATGATAAACATTACAATATTATACAAGGAATTAAACAAGTTTGCATGTGCATGAAGTCACAATGATGTTTGTTGGTTCTCTGATCCATGGTAAGTCTTATTCCAAGAATTGCTACAATGTAGTTCAGCCAGAACACACGATCTGTGTTTGTTTCCCATTGTCCCTTTGTTTATACGATGATGAGGCTTGTGAGCGCAGACAACACTTGGATGGCAGTTCATTTGAGTTACAAGGTTTCTTTACATTGGTCAAACAGTCTGCTCTCGGTCAGCCTAAACATTAACGAACCTCAAAGGTTGTTCGGCTCGACTGCAATTTGAAAACACAGTCCACCATTTTAGAACATAAACTAAGAGTTGAAATCAAAATGGCAGACGATTCTTAAAATGGCGGCGACATCGATCAAAAAGTCGGAACATTACGAACGCGGTTTTCTGTGTAACGCAAATGGACTTAGGTCAATCTTCATAACAAGGAAGTATTATGTGATTATGTTTTAACAGCAAGGTGCAAGACCATGTCCGCAACCACCTCAAGTGAACATTTGGGTTGACCTGCTGTTGGACACGGCCTGCCTACTACATAGCGGCGGGTACCCAGGACTCTGTGTGCAAAAGGGGAAGACATGCAAGTGTCCCTAGTAACCTTTCTGGCTGGGAAGGGAAAACAAAGTAATGACATTTACCTCTGAGACCTGGACCGAGTGTCACAGCATCCCAGGATCAAAGAAATGTTGACTTTAGATTGACAGTCTGTGACCTTCAAGCATGATCACTCAATTATTACAAATGATGTGCTGGACAGCACCCAATAAGACATTGGTGTCTGATGCATGCATGGTACTCCCTGTACCCACGTGGATTCTGAGAATGGATTTCATTATGTCAGGACCTCAAATGTGTCAAAAAAGAGAAAAAGGCTTTCGCTCTATTTTTGAAGGACAGACATGTAAGTGGGACAGCAGCGGTTCATGCCGTTGCTGTCTGACACTTGCAAAAATGCATAAACAGCTCAGACAGATCCTTGTCATGCATTGCACATCTCCTGTACCTTCTCCATAGAGGCACAAGAGAATGTATTTTTTTTTTCTGCACGTTTAATATGTGGAAGGTTTCACAAATTTGCAAATGTTCTGTAAAAGTTAATCTAAACGTGTGCATGAATGATGCACATATTCAAAGATATTTTTATTAATAGTGCACATGTTTTGTGCACACGTGATGTCATCACTTACGCCAACAATAGTTTTTATGAATAGGCTTCTTTCTGTAGCAATATGTTATGTGTATTTCCCACGTACACAGATCATAACATTGCAATCCTACCTGACTAAATGGAGCATCAGAGTCTGAAACGTGAATGCTTGACATTTGACTGAATCTGCCTCCACCCTACTGGCCATTGACCTGCAGTAAATAAATATTGTCTTGCGACCTCATCAAATAAAACTCGGAAGAATTCAACTTCATGCCCCCTTAATGCATGCCTGACTCTACTCAAGCCCAATAGGTTTTTCAGATGTCTGTGACAAATTACTGTTACCGTACTGTTATAAATGTGAATAATACTCAAAGTGCTGACCTCTGAATGAGGGAGAGCAGAAAAAGAACACTGAGCAGGGAATATTACAACTCCAATGGCGTGTATATAATCCACCAGGAAAAGCATATGTAACACACAAGGGTAGGAAAACGCAGTATCTAACTCCTAATTATAGTGTACTAACTGTCCTTAAGGAAGAACTTCACTATACCATTGTGGCGCTGTTACAGACAGTGAGCTCCGTGATAACCTGGGTATCACTGGTCAGGCTCTGGCGTGGCTGACCTCCTTCCTCTCCAATCGACCCTTCCAGGTCCAATTGGGTTCCTTCCTCTCTGACATCTTTTTCTCTACCTGTGGTGTCCCCCAGGGATCTAACCTCTCCCACTGGCTGTTCAACCAGTATCTGGCACTTCTTGCTCACCGCATTGCCGCTCTCTGCCCCAACTTTCATTGCTACACGGATGATACCCAGCTCATTTTCTGGCTACCCTCGGCCTCCTCTTCCCCTTCTCTCATCTCTGACTGTCTTTCTGCTATCCAGGAATGGTTCGCCGCCAACGACCTCTGCCTTAATGCCAGTAAGACAGAGATTCTACTTATAGGCACACCCACTCCCTCCTTCCCTGCAGCTCTCTGGCCGGCCTCCCTTGGCCCTCTTCCTGCTCCTACCTGCAAGGCAAAAAACCTTGGGGCCATCTTCGACTCCACACTCTCTTTCTCTCCTCACATAGCTGACATCTCTAAGAAGTCACACTACCAGCTACACCTCCTCAGAGGTATGCTTCCTTTCCTCTCCTTCCCCCAGAAGCTCACTGTCTCCAGAGCCCTGGTTCTCTTGAAGCTGGACTACTGTAACAGCCTCTATCTAAAACTTCCTGCCTCTACTCTCTGCCCTTTGCAACTCATCCAGAACAGGACTGCGAGACTTGTCCTTGGCCTCAAGCCCAGGGACCGTATCTCTCCAGGACTGAAATCACTACACTGGCTCCCAGTGGCTGTGAGGATCGAGTTCAAAACCCTCTGCATTGTCCACAAGGCCTTCTGGGGCCTTGGACCAAAATACCTTCAACTCTCTCTTCCTAAATATCTTCCTTCTCGAGCTCTTCACTCATCCACCTCCAATTACCTCAGGGTCAGCCGCTTCTCCAAGCAACAAGCTGGGGGTAGATCTCTCTCTGCAGCAGGGGCCTCCTTCTCGAACAGCCTTCCTACCTCCCTGAAACTTGAGGAGAGCCATCTCCGGTTCCGGAAGCACCTCAAAACCTTCCTCTTTGCCTCTGCTTTCTCTCCCTCTCTCCCCTGCTAAAATCACTGAACCTGAACTGAATCTGCAACAGGGCCACTCACCGATCTCGGTCCTTGGCCCAGCCACACTTCCCTGCACTGCCTACCTGCACTATGGGACTGTCTCTGTATCCTACAGCCCCTTCTCCCGGCACTTACCTTGCACTTACCACCAGCTGGCCCTATTATTTATCTTGTATTCTACTAACCATGTACTGCACTTCCTTGCACTTGCCACCAGCTGGCCCTATTATGTATCTGTTTTTCTACTAACCATGTACTGCACTTTCCCCTCTCCCCTTCCCCTTGCACTTTTCCCAGTCCCCCCTACCCTTGCACTTGCGCGATCTGAATGACACTTGGCCTAGTAGGATCGTTGTCTGTCTCCCCTTGTTCCCCCCCTGCCTCGTCACGCCTTGAAACACTTGTGTATAGGCGCGTTACAAATGCCATATCATATCATATCATAGCTTGATTGCACATACATTCAAGTTACATAAGTAGGCATAATAGAGACTTAGTCACAGTTTAGAGCAAGAACATTGTTAGTTGAAAGGAGTTGTCTTAAGTGTTTTTTGGAATGCTGTAAGGGAGGACTCATCTCTGAGTGTGTTGGGAAGGGAGTTCCAGAGTTTAGTTGCAATGCGAGGAAAGCCAATACCCCCTGCTTTGGCTCAGAGAATGTGCAGGATGCATAGTTTGTTGGCCTGGCCAGTTCTCTTGGGGCAAGAGGAAGTGTCTCTGGCAATGGTTTCTGAGAGGTATGGCAGGGCTGAGAGGCTGAGGCATTTGTGTGTCAAGGTGAGGGTATTAAATGTGATCCTTTCCCTTACGGGAAGCTAGTGGGCACCTCACCTGACCTGCGAGATGTGGTCTCTTTTTGGGATTCTGAGTGCTGAACGAAGTGCATTGTTTTGGACAATTTGAAGACAGTTCAGATTTTTTTGCGGATGTACCTGCTAGGAGGACATTGCAGTAATCTAATTTAGCTCCTATGCTGGCTCTGGCTATCGATAAGCAGGTCTGGTTGGATAGGAAAGGTTTGACTGGGTTTAAGAGTTTAGTGGTGAGGGCAGACACAGAGGCAATGGTACTGATCTGTTGTGGCATGGATAAAGTGGAATCTAGGTAGACCGCTAGGGTTTTTAATGAAGAGGAAACAGAGATATTGGAGTTGTCAATGGAGAAATTGCAGTATTGTTGATTGAGTTTAGCTAATGTTTTTTGGGGCCCATGATGATGCTCTCCATTTTATTCCCGTTCAGACAAAGTCAGTTGGCCACTATACGAGCTTGGATGGTTGAGTATATCCTTGTGAGAGATGCAGAGTCTTGATCATACAAGCCTGAGAGAGGCAGGTCTTATGGAGAAGGAGTCGTAGTTTATATCACTGGCGACGAGGATGGTCCTGCTGGGAAGGGGCAGAAGGTGAGAGGCGCTGCCTTCCAGGGAGATATCCATCAAAGAGGAAGAAGCTGTGGGTCCGGCGGTACAGCGGAGGTCCAGGGTTGGGCCCAGGAAGGGGATCCTGCGAGTCCAGATGCCAGGTGGCCAAAGGGGTGGCTGCGCAGCAGAAGTTGTTGTCTGAGAAGCCACTGCTGTCCAGTTTTGCTGTGGCTATTGTGGATTTATTGTGGAAACTACGACTCCTTCTTCATAAGACCAAGACTAGAAGGTAAGTATTTTACATGTAGGTTTATTCTCCTAGATAGCAAGTAGAGAAAGCACTGGGACATCCATCCAGGCCAGCACATTAATTCCAACTGACACCAGTGGAACCCAGCACTCCAAACAATCATCAACACTCCACAAGGATGTCTCTGACATCACCACACCAACACTCCACATGGAATGTCATTGACATCACCACATCATCATAACACACAATGGGCATAATCCAACCAGCACAGATTATGACATATCTCCTTCCCTTACACTAACACACCACAACACCCATAACACCACTAACCCCAAAATGTATAAACACCTAAATCATCACGCAGAACTAAAAAGCTAAAGCCAACTCAGAAACCACTCCCAACTGAGCCCATGTACTACTTCCCCAAACTAGACCAAATCTTAATTGGAAGCACCAAACTAAAACCCACAATACAGGCCCTTCCCAAGGCCTAAACACCCACTCAGCTATCAACCCGCAGAGACAGCATAACTATGTCCCACTCAAGAACATTGGCAGACACTGATCCTATCACCAAACCTTACAGACATGAGCATAACTCTGATCCTACCCCAGACTGCTCAAGAACACTGACAGGACTGTGATCCTATAACCATACCTTACAGAACATTAGCAGACACTGCCCCTACCACAGACCGCCCCCGAACATTGATGAAACTCTGATCCTATCACCAGCCCGCTCAAGAACATAGGCAGAACTGTGTCCTATCAGCCGGCCTTAAAGCCACACCATCCCCATAACATACCTATAACCAGAAAGCGGCAAACTGCCCTTTAACTAAAACACAAACAGCACCACAATGCCCCTTAAATAAATAAACAGTACCTCACTGCCCCATTGAAACCAGCGGACAGCACCTTGCCCTTAACTGAATAACTGAACAGCACTATGCCCCAACTTACTTAGACAGCACCTCACTGCCCTTTAATCCTGGCATGGACAACACCTAACTGCCCCAAAGGTCTTACCTATAACCCCAAAAATCTTACCTATGACCTGACAGCACCTAACTGCCCTTTAACCCAAAACATAGGCAGCACCACACTGCCCCTTAAAATGATCAACCAGCTCCTCATTGCCCCTTGAAGCCACCAGACAGCACCTAACCGCCCCTTGAAATGACCCGACAGCACCTAACTGCCCCTTAACCAACACATAACAGCACCTCAATACCCCTTAAGTACAGCATGTGGGCAGCACTAACTAGCCCTAACTGGACCCTGGACAGCACCTCACTAGCCTAACATCAACAACAGCACCTTGCTACACCACCTAACAACCAAGTAAGAGGAATATAAGTCTTTATTTGCGAGACCCCGCAGCCTCCTCTCCCGCTCCCTCCAGCTAACGGCCACCGTGGAATGTTGACTCCTGAACATCATCAACATTCCACAAGTGCCCCTGCACGAGCCCGTGCATATTACAACATCACTGCCCTAACATCAACAACAGCACCTCGCTACACCACCTAACAACCAACAGCACCTTACTGCCCCTACCACTGCCTCAACACAACACACCTCCTGAAACAACAAACAGCACCGCTATGCTCCACAGCATATAGACAGCACTAACTACCCCTCAACCAGATCCAAGGCACACCTCACTGCCCTTAACTCAAAACATGTGCAGCACTAAACTAGAAACCACCGGACTGCACCTAACTACCCCTTAAAATGACCAGACAACCTCTAACTACCCCTTGGACAGCACCTCACTGCCCCTAGGCCACAGCATGAAAGTAGCACCTCACTGCCCCATAAGATAACCAGACAGCATCTCACTACCCCTAAAATAACTATACAGCACCTAACTGCCTCTTACACCTGAAAAACAGACAGTAACCTCACTACGCCACCCCAAAAACACTCCCTAAAATGAATATATGCAACTCCAGCCATCCCTAAAACAACCAAAACATTGTCACCTCACTAAACCTCTAAAACCCCAGGCAGCACCTCACTACCCCTTCACACCACCAGGAAGCATCTCACTGCCCCTTGACCAGACCGGGAGCATCTCACTGCCCCTTGACTAGACCTCGGTCAGCACAGAAGCATATCAATGCCCCCTTTAACCTAGGCAGCATCTCACCACCCTTTTTAATTCACAGGCAGCACCTACCTCACTGCCCCTTCATGGTAACACCTCATTGCCCCTTAAACATTGGACAGCACCTCACTGCCCTTTAACCAAAAACCTAGACAGCACCCAAAAATTATGACCAGGGGACATGCCCCTACAGACACACATATAACATCACCTGACAACACATAAAACCCTACAATACCCAATCAACGGCGCCAAAGTCCCTGCGCCGACCCCAACATGTCCATGAAATGCAAAACACAAAAATGCACAACCCCTGTGGAGTGGCGCTAAAGTCCCCTGCGCCGACCCCAAGCGCCAACCCCAAAATGACCATGAAACGCAAAGCACAACAATACAAAACCCACATGACGTGGCACAAAAGTCCCTTGCGCCGACCCCGCACCCACATGTCCCTGAAATGCAAGCACATAAAATAGCATAGCGCTGAAGTCTCTGCGCCATCCCCACTACCACACGTCCGCTTAGACCCATCCTGCTAGTGGAGCATCATTCCCAACATTATAACTGCCCACGGACCCCACCCAGAGTCCGTTCTGCAACCCAGGGGAATGTCCTGAACATTGGGCCACCACATAAACACAACAACCATACATAAACCGGCCTTAAACCACTAACATTTACCCAGGACCAACCCATGCATTTACTAACCCCGAGGCCACAACATATACACAACAGCATTATAACAACACCGGCCTCCCCCAACACCTACCTCACATTAAACCTCCAACACCGTCCACCTTGAAAGATCCCACAAGTCAGGATCGAGCTCCCGCAACAATCCTGCAGGACCACCGCACCTTTCAACACCACTTCGATGCTGGGACACTCTCCTGGAGAACTTGCAACTAATGTCCTCCAGCCATACTGCGTCCGCATGCTTTTCCTCAGAACCAGAAAACATCTTGTTCAAATTGACGCACACTCCTGGATATCGCCAAAAATCCTCTCCGCTCTCCCTCTGTGCCGACCAGTAGACTTCTCCATGACTGCCACGTTCAGTCCTGGATCTTCCCGGTGTAGCGCAGCACCCGACACCGGCGTCCGCCTGACACTCTTGTAAAACGTTGCGTTCCATATAAACGTTGCGTTGCATATGAACGTCAGAAAGGCTTTCAAGTTTGCGTTCCAATAAGACTTTGCTTTCTAGATGGGCCCGCTGGAACGCCAGTCCTCCGCCCACTGATGCCGGCCCACCCCCTGCCGACATCACCATAACATCATCTACTATCCTGGGGGAAAGATCTCCAACATGCTCCACCATGCACTCCACGATGCTGTCCCCCTGCAGCCGCGCGGCGCACAGCTGCATCTTCCTTGGCCCTTCCGACCTGTACGGAAGGCCCCCCAGCCTGCAAATGTACATAAGAAAGCAGGCTAACACCGTCCCGGAACTGTCCCCCACCGGAACTGTCCCCCACACACCTCAAGGCACTCTTTATGAGGCGCACACACCTGCCGCTGCAGTCCCAAACACGCGGCAATAACAGCCGTACCTCAGACTGTCCAGGCGTCACCGTAGCCCACTCAGGAATCTCCGTCAAACTCTGGACCGCCCCGACAGAGCCACCACAGCCCGGTGCCACCTGGATTCCGGACTTTCCAGGCACTGGGCCACCTCAGCCCCGGCGCCGCCTGGATTCTGGACCTTCCAGGCACTGGGACTCCCTGCCCCCGCGCCGCCTGGATTCTGGACCTTGATGATTTAGGTTTTTATACATTTTGGGGTTAGTGGTGTTATGGGTGTTGTGGTGTGTTAGTGTAAGGGAAGGAGATATGTCATAATCTGTGCTGGGTTGGATTATGCCCATTGTGTGTTATGATGATGTGGTGATGTCAATGACATTCCATGTGGAGTGTTGGTGTGGTGATGTCAGAGAAATCCTTGTGGAGTGTTGATGATTGTTTGGAGTGCTGGGTTCCACTGGTGTCAGTTGGAATTAATGTGCTGGCCTGGATGGATGTCCCAGTGCTTTCTCTACTTGCTATCTAGGAGAATAAACATACATGTAAATTACTTACCTTCTGATCTTGGTCTTATGAAGGAGGAGTCGTAGTTTATATCACTGCAGCCAGATATAGTGTCACCACTTCCTGCCAATCCAAACCATTGGCCAAAGCCAATTGTATAGCTGACTTAATAGTACCATTGGCCCTCTCCACTAATCCATTAGCAGAAGGATTGTACAAGGCTGTTCTATAATGGGAAATGGCATGCTGTTCCAAAAATTCTCTCATCGCTCTAGAAGTGAACGGCACCCCATTATCTGTAACTAAACTTGCAGGTAATCCCTCGCAATCAAAAACTTTCCTCAAGAAAGCAATAACAGAATTGGTTGTGACACAGGAACACGCCGCTACCTCAATCCACCTGGATGTATAGTCCACCAAAACCAACATATATCTAGACTCAGGCTCTAAACACTCAAACGGACCCATGATGTCTAAAGCCAGTTTCGACCATACTTGCTCAGGAACCTCTACAGGATGTATTGGTTGTGGATGCAGTACCTTGCTTTTATCGCTGACAGAGCATGCCTGACAGTCTTTCACCACTTGTTCAACGTCCTTGTCCATGGCCGGCCACCAGTACTCCTCCCTGAGTCTCCTCTTGGTCAAGGATCGACCCAAATGACCAACATGTGCCAATTCCACCATTCTACCTCTCAGACTTACAGGGGGTATCAACCTACTTCCCCTAGATACACCCCATGGACCCTCAGCTAATTCATGTAAAACTTGGGCATAACCTTTCCCTTCAGGCCTATCCTTAACCGTGTGCCAACCTTTCACTAGACCTTCCCTAATCCAATTTAACTCAAGGTTGGCCTCAGACTCCTGATCCCACAACGACTTATCCACCGCAGAAGCCACAAAAGCAACCTGACATTCCTGCAAGTCTTCCTCTTTCACCAAGGCTGCCTGACTGCTTGCTTCCACAACAGGCAAACGGGACAAGCAGTCTGCCACAACATTAAACTTCCCCGTAAAATACTGCAATGAAAAATTGTAATCCTGTAGCTGTACTGACCATTTCGCAATCCTTGGGGAAACCGCCATGACACCCTTGGTAGAAAACACTTGCACCAACGGTTTATGGTCCGTTCTGACAATACAGGGTATGCCCCACAAAAACGTCCTGAAGTGTTTTGAAGCCCATAACACTGCCAAAGTCTCTCTCTCAATTACCGAGTACCTGGTTTCCACATCTCTCAAAGTCCTCGAGGCAAAGGCCACTGGCATCCATTCACCATTTATCCATTGCTCCAGCACTTCCCCCAGACCCACCTCACTTGCATCCACAGTCAGAGCAGTTTTATTTTTCAGGTCAAACGACTTCAGGCAAGGAGCATTCTCCACATCCCTCTTGACCAACTCAAATTCCGCTGCACACTCCTGAGACCACGCAAATCTTACACACTTCCTCATGAGAGCTCCCATGGCCACCGTTTTTTCAGCATAATTGGATACAAATTTAACATAGTACTCCGCAAGGCCCAAAAAGGCCCTTAGTTGATCCTTATTGACCGGAGCTGGTGTATCCCTCAACACCTGTACCAACTCCCCTTTGGGGCTCACACCTCGTGAACTCAACGTATGTCCCAAGTATCTGACCTCCTCCACTCCTACCTGACACTTGGTTAGCTTTACAGTCAGACCTTTGTCCTTAAGAATCTGCATGACCCTCCTCACCCTGATATCATGCTCCTCCCTGCTACTGCCCCAGACCAGAATGTCATCTTGAAAATAGCTGACTCCCAACACCCCTCCAAACATCTGCTGCATCAACCTCTGGAACACAGCCGAAGCCGAAGCAAGGCCAAATGGCATGCGACAGAATCTGTATGCCCCAAACAGAGTCACAAAAGAAGTAAGCGGTCTAGACTCAACATGCAGGTCAATTTGATGGTACGCTGTTGACAGATCAAAAGTTGAAAAATACTTGGCATCTCCTAATGTCAACAACAACTCATTAATATTCGGCAAGGGATGCCGATCCACCCATATGCTGGAATTCAGCTCCCGGAGATCTACACACATTCTGATGCTCCCATCACCCTTCTTCACTAAAACCACAGGAAACAACCACTCTGAGGACTCAATGGGCTCAATTATGGCTGCTGACTGCAACTTAGCCAATTCCGCCTTGAATGCCTCCCTCGCCGCTACTGGCACTCCCCTCACTTTATGTACTTTGGGAACAGCACCCTTCTTCAAAACATTACGATGTGTAAAACATCTGAGTTTACCAAGGGTGTCTGAAAATACCTCAGGAAACTCACTCATGAGCACTGTAGGAGTAACATTATGTCTTTTTGTCCCGCTCCCTCCATGACACTGAGAACCGGTTCCTTCTCACCCGGATGAATCTGTATTTTTAGTGCAGCCTGCTCATCCCACCCCAACACACTTGTGCCTTTTGAGGCCACATACAATTTACCCAAGGTTTGCCTCCCTTTAAAGAAAAATTTGACCAATTGTAACCAAGTAGGTCGATGGGACTCTGCCCGTATGCACATGGTTTGATGTCCGCAGCCAACAAAGTAGAAATCTGTTTGCCCAAAACCTCTTGATACACATCCGGGGCCACCAGTGTATAAGGTGAGCCCGAATCCACAAGCATATCCACAGGATGCTGATCCACCAATACCGACACCCATGGACCCTTCCGCCCACCTCCCTCCACATGTAATATAAAACCCTGATTAGAGCCAGCTCCTGATGCCCCACACTAGCGACCATCTGCCCCTTACACATGCGTGCAAAGTGGCCCATACGCTTACATTTCCTGCATTCAACAGTGCATGCAGGACAAGATTTAGAATCGGCCATGTGACTCGACCAGCCACAATTTTTGCACCCCTTCTTAGTATTAGATGCTCTACTCCCTTGCACCACAGCCCTATCCAAACCTTTCCTATTCCTTGATACTACGGCATGCACCATCTCCCTATTCATATCGCTCTCAGTAACAATTTGTACACTCGTCTTAGAAGCTTCAATTGCTCTGACAATCTCCAATACCTTATCTAGTGAAGGATCACTCTCTAACCATAACCTTTCTCTGATCTTCTGATTGGATGTCTTCATCATAACCTGGTCCCTTATGTGTTCCTCGCCATTACCGGGAAACCCGCATGTAGCCATGAGTGCACGTAGTGCCGTAACATAAGTATCTATGCTTTCCGTGGAACCTTGCGCCCTAGAGAAAAACTTATACCGCTCTAAAAACACATTAACTCTTTTACCAAAACGCACTTGCAGCTTCTTCAAAGCAATCTCGTAAGTACTAATAACTATTTCTCCCTCGCCTCCCCCTTGAACCATTACATTCTCCCCAGGCAGGTGGCGAAAAACTCTCAACCCCTCAGTACCAATACAATTCAGTAATGCAGCCTCCTTTTCATCATCGTTGAACTTTGCCCCACCAGCAGCCCTCAAATATACTTTGAAGGCATCCACCCACTGCTCCCAAGGAGCAACAGGCTCTCCATTATTTGGCAGAAAAGCAGGCGGAGGCCTGGCAGCCGTATGTAACATGGCTGGACGAAAAGCCTTGTTTCTTATGCCCCCAACAGGAACTTGCCCCCCACTGTGAGGGCCTCAAGACTTCTTGTTCCCTTGAGATGGTCCCCCACTGTCACCTTGTGCACGTGCACCCACACGTAAATGCAGTACAACCGTGAATAGACACTGGGTGAGTCACAACCAATCAAGTGATGTAAAGGCAGACTTCCAGGGATCACAGCCCAAACCAGATGCACTCAACTTCACCTGCCAGGGCTCCACAGCAGTTATATGCCCGACCTTACCACCAATAGCCTCTCTGGTGGCACATGGAAGATGCCTTGTAGCAACTCAGACCTCGAGATGACTGTGTACTGCGTTTGTATGAAGCTCCTGCCTCCACCAAACGACCAAACAGCAGCAGTCATCTGATATCTGAGGCACGCCGCGCAGCGCCACCACAGCCCCTCCTCCCTCCTTCAGGAGGCCAGCGGTGAACAGCAGCAGTCAGCTGACATCGAGGCCCACCGTGCAGCGCCACCGCAGCCCCTCCTCCCTGCTTCAAGAGGCCAGCGGTGAACAGCAGCAGTCAGCTGATATCCGAGGCCCGCCGTGCAGCGCCACCGAAGCCCCTCATCCCTCCCTCAGGAGGCCAACAGTGAACTGCCCGATGCAGATACGCTGCCAGGGGCGGGGCTATCGGCCGGCGCACAGTTGCTCCTCCTCCGAGGCCCCGACTGGATCCCGAGCAGCGAGACTGAGTGGCGACTTGCCACCACAACGACGTCGCCCTCCTGCAACCGCTGCTCTACCCAGAACACGGGGTGGCCAGCAGCCCTCCCCACGATCAGCTCGCCCTGCGGCAATGCCCCGATTGGGCTGGGCTCCTGGCAGTCAATCGCCGTGGGGAACCGCACGCCCACCAGCGGAGCCCACCTGTGGCCACCGCTACCCCTAACGATGAAGGGGTAGGCGGCAAACGGCTCCCAATGGATCCAAGGCCAATCCGCATCCTCCCACGACACCGCCGGGGCGGGCAGGCAGCACCAGACAGCCGGCGTGCGCACACGTGGAACGGGGTCAAGCAAAATCCTCGTCGCCAGTGATATAAACTACGACTCCTTCTCCATAAGACAAATACCAGAAGGTATGTAGTTTACATGTAGGTTTATTCTCTTAGTTATTAAGTAGAGGAAGCACTGGAACATCCATCTAGCCCAGCAGTTTAGGTCCAACTGCCACCAGTAGAACCTTGCCCACCAAACATACATCAACATTCCACCAGAGTCCCAGTGACATCACCACACCAACACTCCACCTAGAATGTTAGTGACATCACCACCATCACAACACTCATAGCCATACTCAATCACAGCACAGACTATGACAATTAGCACTTAAATTCACTCCAGAGTTTCCTTTTTGCGAATATTACCAACATCCCGTAATGATTCACAGGCATTCATTACCATTTGAGTCAGCACTATATTGGCAATTTAAGAATTTTGCAATTTCATTCCATGACTGCAACCCTGCTAGGCTGTACATTGCCCTAAGCGGGTAGAACTGCCAGTGCATGCAACTGTATTGCTTTATTCAAACCAATAGTATCATTTTGCAGCCTAAAAAAAATCCACTTCTGTTCTCGTTTTAGAATGAGAGCTGCAAGGTCACCACCTCTGGTGGGGGTTTTGATCTTTTCTGAAACAGTCCACTTTAGCTGTTCTGGTGAATGCTGTTTTGTAAGAAGTGTTCTACGAATGGAGCACAGAGTAGCTCTGATACAGGATGTGCGCTTGATCATTCTTATCTTTATAAATCTCATCATCATCCCGATTTAGCTCAGATCACATGGGCATGTTATGATGTATATAACCTTCTGGGAGTTACAATTAGGAAAGTCCTTCTGAATCCATGGTGAGTGCCACCCTCGATGCTTTGGTTGCTTGTTTTATTTATTTTTTTTATCACAAACTGAAAATGTCCCACATGGTGAGTCACCAGAAACCAGTCTTGTATTCCACATTTCTCTTTGGTCGGTGTCAGGTGGATTTTTTTCTTTCTCATGCACTTCATGCACCACTACTTTGAAGATGTTTTGCCTCTGTTTGACTGCATAGCAGCATTGCCGGTTTTCCCATTCTGAGAATGGGCATCAGTTTATTAATCGCTTTTCTAAGTTTCTTAAGCAGCGGTGAGTAACTGAATACTGCTGTGATTTTATCTCTCGCTGTCTCCCGCTGGTTCTGGAGTAGTGTGGTCTCCCATGGGATATTTTGGGCTCCATTTGATGCTTGTCAGAGAAGTTTCCAAGGGTATCCTATTGGCAAGCCATCCCATAAATCAAATGTATTGTTGCTTATGTTCCTGTAGGTCAGAGCATGATCTCTTGTACCTCAAGAATTGCCAGAATGGTAAATTGTCATGTAACGGTTTTTGATGGTAGCTGCTGTAAAGTACTATATCATTGCAATCTCTAGGATGTTTTAGGTTTTTGGTACACCACTGTTATCAGTTGGTTCTCGGATTCAATTATGTTCAAGTCTAGGAAATGGATCTCCTGGGTACTGAATGAGTAGGTGAACTTACTTCAAAAAGGGCTTCCTATCTTTGAGACAGTTACAGAAGGAGAATAATGATCATCTCTGTTAAAAAATTAAGAAGTTAGTTTCTACATGGACATATGTCTGTTCAAATTCAGCTGCACATATGTTCATCAAACTTGGAGCAAACATGGTCCCCATAGCGGTCCCGACATCTGTTCAAAGAAATCGTTCTTATAAAATAAAATATTCTTTGTCAGGGCTATTTTGCCCAGCTGTAGAATACATTTAGTAAGCACTTCCACATTAATTTCTTGTACCTTGAGAAGTTTATGAATGGCTAATAGAGTCTCTTTCTGTGATATTTAGGTATAAAGTGATTCTGTATCTAAATTAACCAGAAGTCGTGCCCCTCTTCGATAAAATGAGCATGGCTGTGGATTTGTTTACATAATAGTGCATTTTGGGGATTTCACCCCAAATAAAGAAGTCCACATATTGGGAGAGGGGTTCAGGCACCAAGCCCATGCCTGATATTATAGGGCATCCCGGAGGTGGAGATATGCCTTTGTGTATTTTGGGAATGACATTAAAGGCCAGCATTCTTGGAAGTTTCGGTGTGAGAAACTCTGCTTCTTTGGACTGACATAGCCTTCTGCCACAGCTTCCTCAATAAGTTGTGCAATCAAGGATTGTAGCTGTTTAGTCGGATTAGTGGTTAGGCGACAATAACTTGTGTGGTCGGATAACAATACCTGTACCATACCATCATAGTCTGTGCTGTTCATTACTACTGTTTCCCCTCCCTTATCAACCAGCTTACTCACAATCATTTTGTTGTTTTTGAGAGAAAGAAGTGCATTTCTTTCTCCTTTCGTATAATTATTATACACAAAGGTCACCGATTTTTCTAATTCTTCAAGTTTCTGATAAATCACTGCTTCAAAGGGTAGGGATTCTGGTGTAAAACTCTGGGGTGGAGAGGTTAGATAGAAATGAAAAGGTACATGGGTCCCCTGGTGTCTGAATGGTGGTCTTCATCCTGTTCATAGAAAAACTGCTTCAGGTGGATCTTTCTGATCAATTGAGTGAATTCAATCCTTGTTTGGAATGCAGCACGCTGTGAGGACAAATGAGTATCCTGTCGGTAGGACTTGTTTCTTTGGTTTGGTTAAACTGTATGTAGATAAATTCATCACTAATACATCTTAGGGGTTGCTTGGCCTCGGCCCCGACTCCAGGTCATCTGGGGTGAGTCGTTCTGCCATCGTTTTCTGACTCAACCACTTTGTCATAAAAAGGGGCTGGTGGATTTTGTGTTTCAGACTGTATAGTGTCTTAAAAATGAACTTGGCCTTCTTGATGCCTTTTTCCAGATCGATTATTTGATGTAGTGTCTCTTGCTTCATCTTCAGAGCTGGTGCTTGAAAAGTTCAGTTCTTCTGGTCCAGCACTATTTCTGGTGCTGTCCCTATACTTTTAAAACTGTAAATCTCTCTTGGGATATCCAAAACTAGAACCCTGTAATCAATCTTGCTCAAACTATTCGTCGGTCGTGTATAGTTATATTTTGCCATGGGGCACACCATCGATAACCCAGGGACCTCTCCGCCATGTTATAGGGATAACAAATGTCTTCCTTAAGGACAGTTAGTAGAATATTATTAGACGTTAAGTAATGTGATGAAGAGCGGTCCCAGGGTTGACTGACATGTGACTGACTGATGGTGGTCTGACAGAAAATCTTATAATTTCCCATTTGATCAACTACAGAAGGAGAAAAGGCTGAGTTAACAGAACACTGTAGTAGGCACATTAATCTACTGAGATATTTTACTGCAGAGTACAAATGTGCTGTCCTACTCGGATAACATTTACAGATGCACAGGACACCATTTCCTATTGCTAAATCGCAACCACCCCTGACTTCATCGACCCATTCCTTTTCTCCTAACCTTTTTTTCCCTTCCTGAAGCATTTAAGTTATTTTCTGCATGTCTTTCCCCCAACAATCTGCCCCAGCCTGTCCCAACTTCGCACAACGTTTTCTGAAGATGCATGGGTTCAACAGGACATTTGGGCAGAATTGGGCTGGTGGAAAAATCTCCAGGAACCTGCAAACATACCTGTATCTCACTAGGCGATTTGGGGACCCTGCTGATCACTTTTGCTAAAGTTCACCCAGGCTTACTGATATTGTTACAGACCTTAACTTTTAAAGACGTGGCTAGCATAGTCGACCTACCAGATCAGTGTTCAAATGACTTCAAACTCTGTTCCAGTAAAAGCTCATTCCTAAGGGAATCAAGGCAAGCCTACAACGCATTCTAAAAGGTGTATTTGCTATATCAGGCATTGGCTTACGTTGCAAGGAAAATGAATGGTCCTCATTTTTTAAAAAAAGGCCTACGACTACTGGTCAATCAAAGTTAAAAATACATTCACGTCATACCACATTCATCATTGGGAAGGAATAATGAGTATGTTGTTATGCTGCATGGGAACGATTTACAATTGAGGAGATTTATATTCGTGTGACAACACGCCATGTGGCTCATGCCTAAACTAACAGCGCAAGCAGCTGCCGCTGCCTTCGCGACCTGCGTCACAGCTCTGAATGAGCAGCCTCGGCGCGTGTAATCAAGGACCTTTATCACAAAACAATGCTGCATATTCTGTAGAGCACCGGCGCGATCATCACGTTTCCGTTCATCGTAATTAGACAACGCTTAACTTCAAGCATTTGCTAGAAAGACATCAGAAAGGGACCTGAAAGCAAATTCCCTGCTAACAAAGACAGAATGGGGATCAGAAAATCGATATATTTGCACTAGTTTAGTTAGATACACAGAATGCTGTATGCTGAGAAAAACATTTTATATACGTATTCGACTTGTTTACCCTTTATTTGGCTTCAATTTCTCAATTTGTGAACAGTTGATTTTTTGGCTGTTTTAAAAAAGAAAAAAATCATGTTACAAAGTATAAACAGTGATATACGGATGTAAAATATGTGCTACAAATAATATGGTTGCCGATGTTTTGAAATGTGCTATTAAAGATAAGTTAGCAAACGTACCAATTTAACTGCACTATTTAAAAATCCACATGTAAATAATGTAATAGCAACCTTTTTATGGTTGATTGAAATGCTCGCCTGTGCCGAGATTACCATATAAATTGTTTAAAAATAATAAAAAAACAAAAATACTGATTGTCTTCATAAAGGCTTAGATTTCAAAAATCAAAAAATGTACGCTTTTAAACTCCACATTTGGTGGTGTTCAGTATGTTTCACAAATATGTGTAAACTGATAGGAAAATAGCAATGTTCACAGTGTGGGAATCCCTTATGCATTATCTTAGTTGTATCTGCAGTTCCCCTTCCATTACCTTCAAAATGATGCTATTTTATTTTATTGCTTGTAGTGCAAACCTAGCTCAAGAACAGTGGAGCACTTTACAACAGGATTATGCCAGAATTTGCCCTGGCATTTTATACATTAACGTAGTACTATTTTTGGAGGCAGAGAGGGTTTTTTATTTGTCTGGTAGTTATTGTTGAAAGAGTCACGTTTTTAGTGTTTTGTAGAACTTGAGTATGGTATGGGCATTTCGAGCCTGTACAGGATTGAATTCCAGATGGTCGGTGCGTGGCAGTAGATGGACTGCATGCAAGTCTTCTCTTTGCGGGCCAGCTTTGACTCCAACCGTGTGATCGTTTTGCATTTTGAGGTGTGGAGTTTAACCACCAAGAATGTTGGCGTTCTGTTTGAGACTGCTTTGAAAGTGATCCATGCAGTTTTAAATGTGATCCTGGCGGGGAGGGTGAGCCAGTGGAGTGTGCACAGTGTTGGAGAGATATGGTCACATTTACGGGCACCTGTAATGTCTGGGTTTCAGCAATGTTGCAGAGGTTTCTTCTCTATAGCAAGGAAGAATTTTTGACCTGGATGAAGAGGAAGCATTATCCAAACACCAGCAAGAGGTTTAAAGCTTGAAAATCATAAGGACCTTTTCTCTGTGTGCTAGTAAGACTCAAGGTTAGTTAGGTTAGGGCACATGGGTTTGTGTTAATGGAGCCTAAGGTTTAATATTTTTGGTTTGAACACTTATTAAAACGTGCTGCTGCACAAACAGGGGCGGTTGCTTGGAAGGGTTTAGTGAGATGCCCAATGAGGTGGAGGTTGCTGGGTGTGTCAGTAGAAAGTAGTTGTTTGAGCAACCAGGTCTGTGCCGTGTGTGCATGTGTTTATTGGTCTGTGAAGTGGAGAGAGATGGAGAATGAGTGATTTGTGTGTTGGAGGTTGGTTATTGGACTCCATGTCTTTGACTACTTTCCACGTTATCGTATACCAAGTATATTCAGCTAAAAAAAGTTGTGGGAACTCTCTGTTCTTTTTTTAAACGCCTGTAAAGAATGTATCTCCAAATTGTAACCATGACCTCGTCCGGCGACGTCTCTGCACCCTTCCAGGGATTCCAAAATTCTGTGAGTCGCGCTGTGTACTGATCGAGGGTGCCCTGATGGCCTGGTGCCAGTAAGCAGAGCGGACTACTACCGGCATACCATGACGGCCTGCGAAGGCGACAAAAATCATTCAGTGGAGATTGCCATCAAGAACTGTGCAAGTGGACCAGGGCTCAGACTGGTGTACCTGGGAATAGGAGGAATACGGCTGGAGATGATTTTGAAGCCTACAGGGAGACATGGAGACATACAAGCTGGAACCAGTTGAAGGGTAGGGCTCACAGTGAGTTTGGAGGTGGATTGAGGCGCTGACTGGCTTGGCGAGGGGGCTTGTTCTGTACAGGCCTCAGTGTGTGTGTGCAAGGCTCGGAGCTTGGTCTGGTTGTCAGATCACAGATCGTGGCAGAGGTTTGTTGCATCTCAGCAAGTTGGCCCATTGAGTTAACACACCTGCTGAAGGGATATGTGTGTGTGCAACATCACACAACCAGGCAATAATGCCGCGCTGGTGACTATCGTCCATGGTGTAGTACACAGACCTGCAGCTACATTTTACAATGAAAAAGCCTGAGATTTCTGCTGTTTGCCTCAAACCACCCGCAAGTATTCAAACCTGACAGCACAAGCAACGCATGTGCCCAGTTCCAGACAGCGGCAAGGCACAATCTGAAGGCACACGACTACTTGGATTTTGGGCAGAATCAATGGGATCCAACCAGAATATGCAAACTCGTTTACCCCAAGTACAGGACACATTTCGAGGTCTCTTGGCTTGCAAAGGGAGAAGAGCTTCATTTTTGCTGCAGTACCCTCAGGTAGTTGTCAGGGTTATGATATTATATAATATGATATGTTATTTATAACACGCTTAATACCTAGAGGTTTCTAAGCGCAGACCCAGGGATCAAACCTGTGATGCTCCATGTCGTTTTGCTTCCAAGGCAAGCACATTGCTGCTGAGCTATCCTCCCGAGGTTCTGAGGTTCTCTGGAATGACAGGAATGACAAGAAATGCCTTACAATTATATTTACAGTTCTTGTTGTGATGCTTTCAAAGGAAGCTCTGAGTGCAAATTGAAATGTCCGGCTGGCCCCCACCAGTCTCAGGAAGCTTTTTCAGCCGCTGAGATCTTGCAGGAAGAGTGGAGTTTAACTTTAATGCTGGATCCTCGGGTAGAGATCACGGTCCTCTGGAATCGTAGAATCAGTATTGCAGTATTTCCACTTCCTATCATGCTATGGTTACATAACGCACTGTGAGTTAACCTGAATGGCCCAGGCGTGTTCCTGACACATTCAAGAAGATGTTGCATTCTCCTTTATCTTGACGGGAGAGAGAGCAGAGCTTGCATTTTGCTGCAGAAACCTCCTGGGGTGGCCAGGGTCGTCTATGTGTACAAGTAGATTAGTGCAACACGACTGTGCCTGGTTTAAATCACACCACAGGTATCTAAGAATGCCATGGTCAGGATGACCTTCAGGGCCCAGAGGAGGGAGCATATATCTGAGCTCAAGAGGGTGTGTCACTGTTTGCATTTCAAAGCCAAAGTTGGCTTCAAGAAATGTTGCCTGGTATAGAAATCCAAGAATGATACTGCCACCTACACCTTAGCCAAAAATGATAACGTATGTTCCATCACATTCACTTTGGTACTCGGACCAAGGGATGGATGTGGTTCTGAAAGATACAAAACAATGTAACTCTTGGAAGCATGTCCCTTCATGTTTTTTGTTACAGAATCTGGAACAAACTATAGACCAATCTCTGTCTGACCAGTGCCGAGGTGGAGCCAAGTACCCCAACCCAAAGCGCCTCCCCATGTTGCCTATATGTTGCGAGCCAGAGTGTGAGACATGTGCAGTGTCAGTGAGAGTACAAATACCAAAGAGAATCTTGGCAGTAAGATTTCCATTGAGAAAGACATACATGCATACACGACAATTCGATGGGCAGTTGAATGAAATCCCGGAAGAAGCATGGAAACTGAGCAAAAGAGAAGATTGGTGACATCATAAAGAGTAGAGCTGATGCACCCAGAAGAGATGCAGAGATGAGAGAACGTAAACCCTCTATAGGCACTCTAAGGAGGAGGTGCCAAAGATGAGCAACATTTCGGGCTCGAGATGAAGATGCTCATGCTAACAGACATAATTAAGAAGATATCAAGTTGTTTCACAATTGTACAGAAGCAGTAACGCAAGTAGACAATGTTTTCTTAAAGGCTGGCTATGTAGTAAATAGATTGCAGCGATGCGCTAACGTAGATGCATAGGAAACTTATGAACTATGGATGATTCCACTACGCACTTTAGCAGGACTAGATCCAGTAAAAAGAAAGGTTTTCAGTGTGTCGCAGTTAAAAATCGAAAAAACTTAACAATGGAGGTGAACCAAGGAAGTGCATGGCTGGCTCAACATGAAGAAGTCAAGGCCACATTGGATGTGAATTTTCGAAGCAGTGGTTATAGAACATGTGAAAGAACAGAACTCCTGTCTTAGGTGAGGAGTGAGAACATTGAAGACATCACAGGTTCATCATTAAATATTATTTTAAATGCTAAATGCGAAAGACTCAAACACATGGTCTGCAGTCACGTGGTTGGATGAAAATAGACACTGGGATGAGCTGTATCAAAACCGAGAAGACAGACTATGCTTATCCTCCCTCATATTCCCGAGCTCAGAGAACATTTTCAAGGCTAAGTTCAAAGCTTAATTGACTGGCAGACTGCAAGGGTGATGATAGATGAGCAGGCTAATTGGTGAGCTGTATCAAAACCGAGAAGACAGACTATGCTTATCCTCCCTCATATTCCCAAGCTCAGAGAACATTTTCAAGGATAAGTTCAAAGCTTAATTGACTGGCAGACTGCAAGGGTGATGATAGATGAACAGGCTAATTGGTGGGAAGCTATGGTTATGACCAGCCCACCAGCACCTGGAGGTTAGCCTGTGTGCTGCTTGCGTAAATGGAATATTACAAAGGGGTACAAGGGTGCCAAGCAATTGTAGAGGGTCACGTAATAGAGAGCCCTATAGTTTGTATAACCAATGGGACGTTGTGTATTTGATGATGTTTGTAGTGACCTGCACTAAGGGAAAGCTTAGTTGCCTCAACTGATGTTAGAGACCCAATCACCTTCCTAATAAGTATGGAATGTATACCTTGATGTTCCCTGTAAGCCTATCACCTTCCCAAGTAGATTTTTGTAGTTTGCCACGTAGGTTGACATCAATGATCATGAGTTTTTGCTATATAACCTACATTTTTTATGAAACTCGTTGAGTGTGAAGATCGAGCAAATTTGTTGATGTTCGTTGTAACTCCATGTTTTAGAGAATTGATATTAAAACAGTTACACTTTGCCAACTTCATGATTTAGTTTGATTATTGATGTTTGAGTATATTCTGCATCTCCATCCATGTCAAAGTATTGCTACCTTGTCTTAAAGGGTGGGGTTGGACACCCCAGCTCACGTGGTAGCAGAGGATAGTTTTGATCCATCAACCTAGTAAGCTTTGGGGTCCTGGAAATATTAGACATTCTCCGCCATTTAGCTGGAGGAATGTGAAGCTCCTTGTAGATAGCGGCCATTAGTTTAAAATAAAACTTGCAAGTACAGTTGGAATCCCCTCCTGACTTCGACAGGAAGCTGAGCGAACTGATGAAGCAGCTGTTGAGGAGACTATCCCGAGGGTCAGAAGTTGAAAACCCGAATGGTGAGTAGACTGAGTAAGGTGGCAAACTGAATAAGCACTGAGTGTGGAAGAGTGATAATGGGGATAGAGAAACAGAGGGTTGGTTGATTGGGGTATTTTATTTTTTAAGTTAAGATGAGGAGCGTCATAGTGTGAGACGATGAGCATCACAGTTTAAAGTATATAGACGAGGAGCAATCTATATGATAAGCACATAATCCTACGTCAAGGAGGTTTAGAAGGAGCTTGTCCCAAACTCCAAGTGGACGTATCTAGGCTACAAACGATCAAGGATTGTTAAAGGGGACAGCATATACTCCATCAGAGTCATTATTAGGGACATTGAACGATTAAAAGAATATTGAGGCTTAATACCACATAATAGAAATGCACCAGTCACGAGTACTAAGGTACAAGTAAACTTTATTTTAACAGAACAGTTGTCTGGCTCTCAACACCCCGCAATGTGTGCAAGCAGACACAGTGAGGTGAGAGAGTGCTGGAGATTTCAAAAACATGAGTATTTGTAAATTTTTCTCACAATCCCGGACACATCGTCCAGGCCCTCTTCGTGTAACACATGAACCTAGGGTACATAGCCTTTCCACATCACTAAGACTTGTTTAAACATCCTTGAATAGCTTGTTGTTTTCTGTTAAACACTTCATATGTTTTTCAAACATTGGACACCAAGGTACCAATCCTTATTTAATTTACTTATATGTGTCTACCATTTGTTCTTTAGTTTAAAGTCAGCTTAGTTGCAAGGAGCGAAAACAAAGATTTCTGCAATCGCACATGTGCAGCTATTCATCATTCTGTTTTGCTATTTGAATGGGACACTGTTGATACATATGGCATCTAAATTAGTGATTAGTTGGGCTCTTGTTTAACTCCAAGTTTTCCTTAGTGCAGGACAAACAATCCACCTTAGCAGCTTCAACATGCTTATTTACGTTGACACAGTACAAAGTTAATTTTTCTCTTCTGGAGCCGAAAACACAAATTCTAACATGTGGCAGAAAGCAGGAGTTAATCAAAATGGCGGATAACTTAAAAAGGCGGCGTAGTCAGCCTATTTCAGGTTCATTCCAATGTGATTTACAGTGCGATTCAAATGTGCTTAGGCTAATGTTTTCTATCAGACGGTATTCATGCAAAATATACTTTTACAGCCCTTCCTTTTGGCCTAAGCATTACTCAAACATTAGCATCATCCGAAAACCATATATCATCATCAGAACATCCTGAATCGCCATCCTCAAAAACATTGATCGCTATTAACTCCTTTATAGCAATGTCCTGCATTACCAAGGAATTATTAATCTTTATGGGCATATGTGTCTTAGGTTATTTTTTACCAACCGCTTGTGCACAACTACCCCCTATCATAGAACAAATAACAGGAAGACACTGTATGCAACTGCAGCAAAACAGTACAATGCCAAGGATCACTATTATAACAGCAAATATTTTCCAGCCCCAAGATCGCAACAAGTCCCAGAACCGTGTGCCAATATCCCAGTTTCCCTCTGGAACATGTACTTCAGTACTTAAGGTATGCAGTTTCCCAATTGCCTTAAATATGGTGGGGGAGGAATCGGGTACAAAAACACAACACGCATATCCCATCATTTTGCACATCCCACCAGGCTCAGCTAGAATGATGTCTAGCACCATTTTATTTTGAAGAGCCACTAATTTAATAGCCGTTTGCTCTAGTGTCATGTTGTATAGGATGTGAGTGGTTTCATTGATGGTTTTCTCTAAAACCCTCGCCAATTTTCTAATATCTTGGTAGTTTATTATCTGTCCCAAAAATGGCACAAAGGATTTAGCAATGTCACCCAGAATCTGTCAGGGAGTGTCACCATCCTCTTCCCGCCTGGGATGAGTTCTAGAAACTTCAGCAGTGGTGGTAACATATACGCCAGGTAATAGTATACCTAAATAACCCTCCCAATCTCTTGGCAACCAAGGATATGTCTCATTACCGCAAACAATGTAAACGGGATCTCCTACATATAGAGGTCTATCTTCACTACAACGTTCGTACATCCCTCAAATGTACGAACCCTCTCTTGGTATGCAAAATGGAACAGAGTTTGGACTATGGTTAACAGGAAAGTCTATCAAAAGGCCTAATAGAGGCAACATTTAGCTTGCTCCTATTTGCAAACAGATAACATCCTAAAGGTGCCAAAACTCGTTTTTTAAACTCATTAAGATTAGTCCCATCAAAATTCCCAGTGACACTATCGGTCCATCGGCCAAAGAATGATGCTCTAAGCAAAGCATAACAAGCAGTAGTTAGAGGGAGTGGATGTATGTACCAGCCCAATCCCTTTTCCCCATGTTCTGGCAGATGTGAACATATCCAATAATTGGTCTTATTTGGAATGGCATTTGTGGCGTTCATGATCATCAGGAGGGAGTTTTTATGACAACCCCCTCGATGTTAAATATCTTTAAATATCTCACCTGAAGCTCTGGAATGCGCTTCCCACAGCACTCAGAGCGGAAACGTCTCTCCTTGCCTTTCGAAAAAATCTCAAAACTGCTCTCTTTAACCACTTCATTCTCTCCCACCCCTTGCTTCTCTATTTTCATACTTCACAAACTGCTCTATACAAATTGTACATAAGCATGTATGACTGTTTGTTTCTTTTACGTAACCTATGATCACCCATTGTAACACGCCCCACAATGCCTACGGGCTGTTGCACGCTTTACAAATGTGAATAAATAAATATTTTATATATATTTAACATAGAGGGGGTTATCATAACAACTCCCTCCTGATAATCATTAACGCCACAAATGCCATTCTAAATAAGACCAATTGTTGGATATGTTCACATGAACAAATAAATAAATAAGTGCTGGAGGTCTCGAGGACTAAGAGTGTGTGAATGCACATAAGGTAGAGACATAGTGGAAACACTTGCAGTTGGCAATAAAATATCAAGCGAATGTACACTCTCCAAATACCAAAACCCGAATATCAATGTAATTACAATACAAGCTGTTATTGTGATCAGTACCCATCTGGTCCTCGGGGACCATGACCTCGATGGGCGGACTCATTATCAGTAAAATGATCAGTATCCTTATTAGTATGAGTGCCCCCTAAAATAGGCATAGTTTCTCAGTGTCAGTTAAGAAGCCTCACTGTTAGGCTATTTTAGTTCATCCGTGGGTGGCACTTGACCATGTGTCTTTTCTTGATTGAAGGTAACTTTTCTGGTCCCTGCCTCTTATTGTATGCAGCATAGGAATGACGAGAGACTGGCTCACTGGTGGTTTCTTTTGGGCACAGAAAATAGCTGTACTTTCCTATTCTATTACATAAATGTAATGTCAGCAAACTCTAAATCTAAATCCTGTTCCGTGGTCGCAGATCGTACCTTACAGCTCCAGGTACTGAATGATCGGTGAACAAAGCATTGTTGTTTCCTGAAGAAGATGAAGAAGCAGTAACAAGATTGATCGACAGTGAAGAAGAAAATGAAGAAGCAGCCATCTCCCCAGGCCCCACGGGCTCAGGAAGGACTTTCGAAGAAGATGCAACTGTTACGCTCACCAGATATCCTCGGGGGCGTCTGGAAGGCTCTGAGATCTGGAACCCTGGGTGCATAGTTGCTCAGTGCTGAATAATGAATCTGCAATTACAGAAGGGAGGATTTGTGATAACTGTCTCTAATGGGTGAATCTCCCAACTCCCTCTGACAGATTCCCTTCCCACTGGGTTCTTTTCTCACCTTAGTTATTTGTAGGGTGAACTATCCGTCCTGTGTTTCTTGTGCAGGAGCGTTTGACGTTTGTTGGCGTGCTGCCCGAGTTGCTTCACTGGTGCAGTACACCTTGCTTGGGCCCAGCCCTGATGTCACCCCAAATCTGCTGGTAGGCAGGTAGGTCTGTTAATTGGAATTCTTTGTCCTGTTTATGGTGGGAATTCATTAATGTCTTTATCTCCTTCTTTTCAGGTGCGAAGGTCTTGATGCTGGCATGCTGGATGGAGAGGCACGTTTTCTAGGTAACAGAAATCATGAAGTGCAGTGCCTTTATTGTCTTTACAGCTAACCTGTGTTTTCTTCTTCTTCTCCTCACAGGCTGCTGTGGTGCTGTGAGTGGATGAGAGCGCAATGAAAATAAGGCCCCCGGAATCCGTTAAGATAAATACAGAGCTGTGCTGTTGTTTAATATTGAAAGTGAACCTGAATATGTCTCTTTTCCTTTGCAGATGTTGCTGTGGTGCTCCGGATGGAAGCTTGGCGCACCGCAATAGAATTCAGGTAAGACTGATGGAATTTTATGTTTTGGAAGTGCGCGTTCTAATATTGTTTTTCCCTTTCTCGTTATTGCAGGTCACAATGTTTGAACAGCAGCTGTGGTAGCGTTTGGCCGGAAGTCCTTAAGCTAGTACTCACAGGTGAGTGATGTTTCTTCTTCTCTCAGTTTCCACAGATTGCAGCCCAGTTGAGGAGCTGAGTGCTGGATGGTGTTTTCTCAGGTAAAACAGAATAATCTTGTTCTTGCAGGATTACAGGAAGATGCTGAAGACCAGGAGCTGGTCATGTTGAGTGTCACGCTGCGAGTTGCAGAATAACTCAAAGCGTGTTCTGCAGTCAGGGTGTAGTTTATATAGCCCAGGTAAAGTAGTACCAGGGAAAGTAGTTCCAGGCCTGCCACACCCAAAACACTAGACCGCATTGCTTGGTTCTTAGAACTAGACTGTGTGGGTGCTTCCATGTTGGATTTAAAGGCTCATGTACATAAATGGGACCTAGTTTGAACAGCCCTTCCTTCCTACATATGAGCCTGGTGCCAAAGGCGCCAGGGCTGGCTCCAGGAGTCTTTTGCAGTGGTTTTAAGGCCCTGAGGGTTCTGGTGGGAGCCTGCTTGTGGCACAACTTATGCCCCCTCACAGTGGTCATGACAGCAACAATCTCCCCAGAACCCACAGGCTCAGGAAGGACTTTTGTGACACCCTTGGTGTCGCTCAAAGCAGGCTCGTTGTGTGGATACAGTGTTTCTTTCCGGTCACTTGTACTGTGGTTTGCGTAGGTAAACAGAACTGGTGTGGTCCTTTCCAACGAGGTGCAAGGCAGGTGTCCCTCTCGAAATTCTTCACCAGGATGCAATGACCAGGTCGGAGTCGATGAGCTGGACCCTCATATTTTACAAGGAGGGCTGCTCATACCTGTTGGAGAATCAAACGCAAGTTTTGAGTCAACTGATCAAAATAGTCAGACATAAAGTAGGTACTCAATTCCTTTCAACTACTTGGGCCTCATTGCATTCCTTACATTGGCTGGTCTCCCCATGGCAAACTCATAGGGGGAGAGATCTGTCTTTGATTGTGCGGTCATCTGCATTGATAGTAAGGCTATTGGCAAAGCGTCAGGCCTTTCAGATTGCCGTGCGCACACACCTTGGCAATTTTGGTCTTTAGAATTCCATTATGGCGTTCCACAAGGCCGGCACTCTGAGCATGTCTGGCCGAGTAGTACCGTTTATCAATCTGTAATCCCACACATACTTGCAGGATGACAGCAGCGATAAAATGTAGACCATTATCCTCTCTCAGCCCACAGTCGACCAAAATTATGAACCACCCCAAATGTGTACTGACTATCTGTATGTATATTTACACTAAGCCCTTCAGAAATTTCACAAGCTCTGGTTAGCACAATAATCTCTGCAGCCTGCGCAGAATTATGCAGAATTTGTTTAGTCTCCACAATAGTGTTTAATGTGGTGATTGGATAAGCAGCAGTGGATGTACTATCCGGAAGTTTAAAACACGAGCCATCACAGAATAGCTGCCCTTGCGGATTCTTTAAGGGTGTATCAATTAAATCAATTCTGCCCTTAGTTTCTTGTTCTGTAATAAAGAGGCAATCATCTGACATTTCATCACTGCAATCCTTCTCTTGTGGAGAAGGCAATAATTCAGCTGGATTCAATGAACAACATCTCTTAATTTGGAGATGCGGTGCAAATAGAATCAGCTCATATCTTGTTAATCGTGCTGATCTGAGAGGTTGGATCTGCGTTCTGTTTAATAGAATGTCTATGGAGTGGGGTACCATCACAGTTAAAGAATTACCTAAAACCATACCCTCACTTTGTTTTACGGATGCAGCAGCAGCTAGAGCTCTCAAACATCCCAGCAAAGCGCATGCAACAGGGTCTAACGTGGAGGAAAAATAGCTGCATGGCCTATTCTTGCACCATGTTCCTGTGTCAAAACAGCTGAAGCACATCCATCACGATCCTTCACATACAAAACAAAGCCTTTTTTGTAATGTGGTGTGCCCAAAACTGGTGCTGAACACAGCGCAGCCTAAGCAAATCAAAAGCGTTCTGGCAATCCACGTTCCACGGTAAAGGCAAAGAAATGTCCTTTTTTGTCAGTGTCAACATAGGTTTTATCAACAAAGAAAAATTTGTGATCCACTGTCTACAATATGAGGCCATGCCTATTAAAGCTCCAACCTCTTTCTGTGTATTTGGAACATACATATCATGCTTTGTATCCGTTCAGGTGTCAGTCTTCTTCCCTCCTGTTGACAATATTGAAACTTCTTCAACAAAGCCTTATGCCCATGCTCTGCTAAATGAATAAGCAGCAACACCGTGCCTTCTATGCAAGCAGCTTCAGAATCAGCAGCTAGAAGTAGATCATCAACATATTGCAACAACGTGCAAGTGGAAGGTAACTCAAGCGTATCAAGCTGTCCTTTCAACGCTCTACTATAGATGCTTGGACTCTCAGTGTACTCTTGCGGCACATGAGTGAATGTGAACAAGCATCCCCCTAGGGTGAACACGAACAAATATCTGCTATCAACATGCACAGGGATGCTAAACAAAGCGTTTTTCAAATCTAAAACACTAGAATGTGTAGCTGTGGCTGGAATCATAGTCAGAATTGTAACATCAGGCACAATCGGAAACTGGAGCAACAATCTTATTAATTGCGCGCAAATCAATAATAAAATGAAAAGGAATCGCATTAGCCCCTTTCTTGTAAACTGGTAAAATCGGACTATTACGCACGCTTCCTGCAAATTCCTCAATTACACCTCTGTGTACAAAATCAGAAATAATCCTCTTCAAAGCCTGTTCACCTTCAACCAAAATCTTATACTGCGGAATACGCTGCAATTTAACACCTGGTTTCAACACAATTTTAACGTGTTCAATTTGTAAAATTCCAACATCATTATCATTAACTGCCCATAAACATGTCGGAACCTTATTAAATTCAGTTGGTAAAGGCATAGACAAAAATTGTGGGATGGAAGTTTGTTGGGGCAAAGTTTGTTGGGGCGAAATCGTTAAGTACACTCCATCTGGAGAACAGTAAATCACAGCATTCAATTGCTTTAATAAATTAAATCCAAACAAATTTTCGCCACAATTTGTTGTCAATAGAAATGGACAACAATCAGTGAATGGTCCCAGGGAAATTTGTACCGGCAGAGAGACCGGATTTACCACTGGCGTACCAGAGAACCCAATAAAAAAGTTGTGCTGCCATAACAGTGGAATATCTGGAACCCGTGAATGATGAATAGAACACTTCTGTGCTCCTGCATCTATCAAAAAGAGACGAATTATCAAAAATATTCCCACTAGTAACACTCTGGTGCTGATTATCTTGTGATGGTGTCTGTTGATTCTGTGCAAACTGACTTCTACCAGGACGGCCTCTGGATCGTCTACCCATGGCACCATACGTGCTATTTGATCTCTGCTGAAGGATCGAGCATTGTGCTCGCCAATGACCCTCCTGTCTACAATATGCACAATGGTTCATATGTACAGGACCCAGTTGTTCACCACTCTGTGGTGTAAATGGACCTCTGAACTGTGTATTCCCACCTCTGGCTCCTCTAGCTATTTGCTGCAATAACAGTCTAGTTTTCAGATCTCCCTTCTTCTTTCCACCTTCTCCTTCTCTGTATTAACCCTATTTTCATAGTACTGAGCCATGTGTAACACTTCAGATTGTGATTTCGCTTGGCATGCACACTCAGAAGTCATGATCTGTGATTGGATTTCAGGCAATAATCCACGTACAAACTTATCAGTGAACAGCCTCTTTACTGGCTCTAGTCTTGACCACTAAAATCTGAAAATACTTGCTCAAAACTGCTAAAATGCTCAGTTGCACCCTCTGACTTAAATTGCATGCAAGACGTAAGCTTATCCCATATGATTCTTTTTTCAGGAACCAGAGTTTTCAATTTAGTCACTATTCTATCTGGCAATATCAGTATCACCTGTGGTGGTTTCTCACCGGCATTCCTTTCCCCATCTATTCGTACTAAGGCATCCCATGTATCACCCATCCTTGCCTGATCGTCTACAGTTCTAATCTGCTTCCACAAATCAGCAGGAAGGATCATGGGAAACAACAAATCTATATCACCCAACGTGAAAACTGACAAATGCTAAACCGATTCAATTTCTTTATAAAATCCTGTTGATTCTTCCTAATATCTGGAATTGATTGCCTAATTGTATTCACTTCCTGTCTAGAAAATGGAACATGATGAACACACTGTGATGCATAATGTGCTTCAATAGTAGTGGCAGGTGTTCCTGCTGCAGCATTAGCTGGAATGTCGACTTTTGGAACAAATGTCGAGGGACCTCCCTCATCGGCAATTGTAAAGTAGGCAAATCTGAACGTCTATTAAGCAAAAAAGCAAAATCAAGTGACAAAGTAGTCAAAGCAGTATCGGGCTAAAATGCTCTTTTATAAATAACCATCAAATCTGTGGTACAACATTCCTTTCTCTTCATAAATTCATCTTGTATATACTATACCATCACCTGTAACACTTTCCTTTGCATTGCCGGAGCACACTGACAAAACACGTTGCTATTCTTGGATCAGCTCCCGCCCCTTCAACCACTACAGGTGGAGCAGAACCACCTGGCAAAGAGTCAATAGATAGCAGAGGCAATACCACTGGAGGTGCATACAGAGCTATGGGTACAGCAGTTGTCGGCACTGGTGGAGGTGCAGGAGGGGGAACAACAATGGGAAGAAGAGCAACAACAATGGGAAGAGGAGGAACAACAACGGGAGGAGGCCCTTAAGGAGGTGGCGCAGTTGAAACAGTTCTACGTTCATTCAATAATGTATTAAGTAACTCATCTAATGTATGAAAATCCTGAGAGGGATATATCTTTTGCACATCTAGTTGAAAAGCCCTATCCATACTTCAAATGGATTCTGACTGTGCCCGCTGATCATGCAACAATGCTTTCTCAGCATTTGTCATGTGTCCACGTGCATGCTTATCTCTACTTTTGAGTTGCTGCATAGCTTCCTTCCCCCAATCTCTAACTGCATCAAATGCAGCAGGCCTAGCCTTTTTTTCTCAACAATACCGATTCTAAATGCTCTAGGCAGGCAATTTCAAAACTACCATACTGGCCACTGAAGTTTGGAAACATGTCTGGTTTGTCTGTGCTAAATTTCATTAAATACTATTGTTCATAGTCCATACTTACAATACTTAAAATAAGCCGGCGACCCATCGAGTGGTGCCGGTTGGCCTTGTTTCAAAGATTGTCTCTCTCTGCGAAATAAAACCCTAAAACAGGATGACAATTTCCCATGCATATCAAATCACGGTCTTTACCTAGCATCGTTTGTATTTGCAAAAACTTTTAAGAATCAGGGCACGACTCACCTGATTTCAAATTTCAAACGGGTCCGATCAGATTACAAATCGTCGTGGCTGGTGTTTTTGCAAAACGAGCCTCGATATGGGGACCCTTGTTGTGATGTCCTACTAAACGCTGCTCACTGTCCACAGATTGGACGTGCAGTACTGCGGAGGAATTGCGTCTCACTTTGCAGGGGCCCCCGTCACTCTCCGATCCCGGTCCGGCAGTCTCGTCTTCATCTAGCAATGTGACATCAATCCTGAGGTAACCCTATTCGGGCACCATCTGAAAGATTAAAAGAATATCTTGGCTTAATACCACATAATAGAATTATGCCAGTCATGAGTACTAATGCACAAGTACACTTTATTTTAACAGAACAGCTGTCTGGCTCTCAACACCCCGCAATGTGTGCTAGCAGACACTGTGAGATGAGAGAGTGCTGGACATTTAAAGAAACATGAGTATTTATACATGTTTCTCACAATCCCGGACACATCGTCCAGCCCCTATTCGTGTAACACATTGACCTAGGGTACATAGCCTTTCCATATAACTAATACATGTTTAAACATCCTTGAATAGCTGGCTGTATTCTGTTAAGCACTTCATATGTTTTTCAAACATTGGACACCAAGGTAACAATCCTTATTTAATTTACTTATATTTGTCTACCATTTGTTCTTAAGTTTAAAGTCAGCTTAGTTTCAAGGAGCGAAAACAAAGATTTCTGCAAAAGCACATGTTCAGCTATTCATCATTATGTTTTGCTATTTGATCGGGGATGACATTGTTGATACAGATGGCCTCTAAATTACTGATTAGTTCAGCTCTTGTTTAACTCCAAGGTTTTCTTCGTGCAGGACAAACAATCCACCTTAGCAGCTTCAACATGCTTATCTACGTAGACACAGTACAAAGTTCATTTTTCTCTTCTGCAGACGAAAACACAAATTCTAACATGGGACAGAAAGCAGGAGTTCATAAAAATGGCGGATAACTTAAAATGGTGACATAGTCAGCCTACTTCAGGTTCATTCCAATGTGATTTACAGTGCGATACGAATGTGCTTAGGCCAATGTTTACTATCAGACGGTATTCATGCAAAATATACTTTTACATCAGGAATGCTCACGAGGAGCGTTGACGGAAATATATGTGGGCCGGCTTGTCTGTCAGTTTGTCTGTTTGTCTTTATATTATATATGGTATATGTGGAAAAGGAATTAAATATTGAAAACAAGGAAGACATTATTATTATTTGTTTATTTGTTTAGTTTTAAAAAAACGTTACAAATTTTTTGTTATAACATTACATAAATTACAGTCTCAAAATGACATTGCAATACTTAAAACACCTGTTAATTGCTAAAATTACAATCATTACATTACATTAAATACTATTCAATGCACTATTAAAATTGTGCACTTTGTGCCCTTTATCTCTTACATTATATTAAAATACTAGAAATCGTTATCGCTAAATACACTTAACGTGCTTATCTAGCATTAAAACATCATCATTAGGTGTGATAGGTAGCATACACTAATTTTATCATTCGAACACCTGAACTACAAGTCATTGTATGGTTAAGCATTTAAAATAATGTTCTAACATCATCAATTACTTTCCAACTTCTCAGACACAAGCTTTCTTTTAATGTATGTCCACAGATGCTATAGTCTTATATGGACTGTTTCCAATTCAGTGTTCAAGCAGTATGTCCAAAAAGAATCACTTTTAATATGATCATAATTGTGTACCAAGTCTCCTAGATATGTCATATACACTGTGCTTAATTCAGGGCACTGTAATAGTACATGTTGGGGAGATTCCACATTTCTAGGCTTTTTTCATATTCTGCATATTCTTTCCTCACGTGTGATTTTCTGATGTGCCCCCATTATTGTTAGCAAGGGCAGTTGGTTAATTCTCAACTTCAATCGAAATTGTCTTACTGCAGGATTTGGACATCTTTTCAAATACCTTTCTACTTGTAGATATGTATGCACAATTCCAGATATGAAATTATAGTTCTTTAATTGTTCCAGATGATCATAATTTTTAGTCCAATCCCACAATTTAATCTTGTTTGTATATATCCGTTTCAAAGTTGCATATGCCGTCTTTTTGTAATACATTGGATACCATTGAACTGCATTGAAGATGTTATCGCAGATGGTTTCAAATGTGTCATTCCGTCTGTTTCTATCATCTAGTAGTTCCAATGATTTGCATTGGGGGGAGGAGTGTATTTTGAGATGCAGTGCTCCAATCTTTATCCATAGCATGCTTTTTAAGGATGTTAGGCCTAATTCAAGTCAGATATATTGTATCGATGTACTTGAACTCAATTTAAGGAGTCTACGCCAGAATCGTCCTTCTAATATGTCTAGCCAATCAAGTTTTTCTATTGCTAGTGCATCAAGCCCGTATAAGATCATAGGACAAAAGCATTGTTTGTACAGGATTATAATTCCTTTTAATGAAAACCCAGCCGTTTCTTTTGCAAATTTTACTATTAGTTCTGTTCGTTTTTTTGCTTTTGTTTGTTTATTTTCAATTATATTTTTGTAATCTTTATCGTTACTCATATCTAATGCCAGATATGGGTACAAATTCACATATTCTATTACTCCTAATTCGGTTTGCATAGCTGGGTACAGAGCCTTTTTTGTAGAGAATGCCATAATTTTAGTTTTTCCCATATTTATCTTTAATTTGTTTATTTTTGCATAATTTATTAGTGATGAAAACATTTCTTTAATCCCTAAGAATGTGTAGTTCAAAAGGAGCAAATCATCAGCATAGATTAAAGATGGAATGACTTTTCCTCCTCTCTTCGGACAACACCCATGCGTAGGGGCCAGCCAATCTGGTAAATCTGCCATGTATAAATTGTATAGAAGCGTGGCCATCGGACATCCTTGTCGCACTCTGCAAGTGATGTTAATTGGAGCCGTGGTACTGCCATCTATATCTAATCGTACTTGCGCTTGTGTGCCTTGGTGTAATAGTTCGACTATTGTGCTTAGCCAGTTGGGGCATCCCCATTTACGTAATTTATTCCATAGTCTTTTCCGATCAACACTATCGAATGCTGACGCAAAGTCAACGAAAATAACATATAGTGTGGCCCCTCTCTGTAGTCTTGTATCGACACTGCATGAGTCTAACATCCTTAAATTATGTGTAGTGCCAGCTCCTCGTCTAAAACCTGCTTGTGTGAAGTGAAGATTCCCATTGTTATTAGCCCACTCTTGGAGTTTTTGAGAGACAAAAGAGGAGAATAATTTACCAGAAGCATCAAGCATTGATAATAAACAGTAATTTTCGGGTAGTGTCAGTGCCCCTTTCTATACATCGGGAGAGTTATTGCCTGTGTCCATGATTTTGGTATTTGTTGAGTCATACAAACTTTGCTATATAATTCACTTAATATCACTGCCCATTTATGTTTGTTCTGTTTGAAGATAACATTTGCCAGGCCGTTAGGCCCCGGGGCCTTTGAATCTTTTAATTTTGTAATCACAGATTTGAACATTTCGACTGAGAACTCCATCGGCCAACTTTCTTTATTACATAAAGGTCGATCTTCAATTTTATCCTCTTGTTTTTGTTGTAAGAATTTTACCCAGATGTTTCCTTGAATGGGATTCACTGTCAATTCGCCCGTTTCTCCTTTGGCTTTAGATAATTTTGTCCATAAATTTTTTGTATTCTTGCTTGCTAGTGTTTTCATCATTGCATGCCAGTCCTGGTTTAATATGGAATATTTATGCTTTCTCAGCCAACATTGATAGTCTCTTCTTATTGACTTTTTTTGTTCAATGTATTCTTTTCAGTCTAATCCCAAGGTTTTGAGCTTACAAAGTTTTTTCCTCATTTGCCGTTTTGCATTGCGAATTGACACATCATAATTATACTGTTTTTTCTGGCATAACATATGTTGCTTAATTTTATTTTGTCCTGTTTTTTTAGTTAAATCGTAGAATTTTTGTTCTATTTCATTGGCAGATAAGTAGTTTATTTCCGTCAGTAGTTTTTTGCAGAATATTTCAGACTCTTTTTTGATCTTTTCTAAATTTACACCTGTCCATCCTATAGTAGTTCCTGCATGGTTGACAGCAATATTTTTACATCGACTGGTGTAATTCACATACAGTTGTTTATTCATCTCCAGGATTATCATTGTATGATCACTATTATTCATAGGAATAGCTGTAAAGCTATTTGCTTTTTTCAAGAATTTCATTATTACCAAAAATGTAATCAAGAGTAGATTCACTGTTGTTTCCCTTCCAGGTATATGCTCCGAGTATATCGCCCCAGGTTCTCCCATTCATCATCGAGAGTCCCCATTTTTGGAGCATCATTATCCATCTATCTCCTTTGGTGTTGCCAATTTTTTGTGTCATGATGCTCTTTTTCTTCACATTTTCATATTCTGCGCCTTCTCTGTTGTCATTGCATCTTACGTTTATATCTCCTCCTACTAGTGCCATTTGGCTTTTTAAGTTGGTATCAGTAGTTAATAGTGCACTTTCAATACTTTCCTGCAATTCTTCTAAGTCGGTCAGATTTGGTGGTGCGTACACATTTATTACTAGTAGCTTCCAGAAAATACCAGCTGCTAGATGTGTAATCTCTACAGCCAGTATATTTTTATTCTGTGTGTCAATTGACAACTGTTTAGATCCAAGTTTCTGATTTACTCCAATTATTAATCCTCCATAAGGTCTTCCCTTCGTACCTTTACTGGCTAAAATCTGATAAATATGATATCCTTCCATATATAAAGGATATTCTACCCAGAGCTCCTGTAACATAAATATGTCACAACTACATAATTTTTCACGTGATTGACTGTCTTTTATTATGTGTTTGAAGCCGCGAGTATTCCAGCTTTCTATCCGCAAAGGTCAAGTTGATGTTGTTTGTTCCTTACAGTCAAATGTGGGCTTATTTGTTGGGTTCCAGGTGATTGCAAGATAGCCAGGATTTATCTTATTGTTTGTTGCATTATTGCTATCATTATGAATTTTATCATCATGGGTCATTTCACAGAATGTAAATTGTAACCCTTGTCTATAAAGATCATGTGCATTTTCCCAGGGCATTGATACTGCAGTGTATGAGATAAAGAGAATGATCACCCAATTTGTAGGGCTGTCTAGTTCGGGTAATTCAATCTGGGCCATATCTCTGCTCTTGATCATCTTTAACCCTGGAGTAGATGCCCATAATTGCACTAAAACTGAACGATTTAGGAAGGGGCTTTCATTCGTTGGATTAACTTTGTCTATTCGAATTGCCAAGTTAAATTTCTCATTCTTTTTCTTACTTTCCATTTGCTTTATCATCTCTCTTTGCTTATCACCATCTTGTTGACTTGGCTCACTCTTTCTTACCACATTACCAACACAATTGCTAGATCCTAGTGAGACATCATGACGGTTAGCCCATCTAACTTTAGCTACATATTCTTCCAATGGGATTTTATGTTCAGTAGCATATACATCCATGTTTGTCTTCTCTTCTTTATTCCACATATTCTCATTTTCCTTACTTTTTATAATTCCTGTTTTTACTCTCTTATCCATAGAGGTAAGAGTGTTTGTTTTTTGTGTTTGAATCCAATTATCTAATGGGCCTTTCAGGCATACAGTTCGCGTTGTGCCATCTGATTTAAATTTGGAGATGATTATGTGTATCTTACTTCTGCTCTCATCTATGCCAGATTTTTCCTGGTTGTTGTCTGTCCATTTTATAGCTTTCTCTTGATGTTGGGTTGAAGAATCTTGTATCTCGTTTTTTAACCTATTTGTTGTTGGCGATGCTTCCATCATTGAGATTTCTACACATAATGCATCAATTGCATCTTCTTTGGTTCTTGCATCAATATTTACTGAATCTTGTATTTCCCACGAGTTATATTCATCGAGCTCAATTATTTTATCTTTAGTCGTAGTGTGTGATTTATTTCAACCTTTCCATTCATATTCTTTGTTTTAACTGGTTCATTGCTTATTATGAGAGGTCTTTTTTCCATGAGTGGCATCGTTTTTCTTGTAGGATCTTCTTTATTTACTATAAGTCTCATCATCAGTGAGTATAATCTCTGTTGCTCGCCAGCCATTCCAGCTGATAACGTATATAATTCCTCCACTCTACTAGCACATTTTTCAAATGCTTCTAAGATTTCCTCCGTCATGCTTGTTTTCTTGCCAACTGTATATTCTTGCACCGAGGACAACTCTTTTCCATCGAAGTCATACTGTGCCTCTAGTTTATTTAATCTTTCTATGATTGGAGTGACTGAGAGGCAGCTTGTTGGGCTCACTCTTTTTTGAGGATCAGGTTGGGCGCCTAATGATTTTCGTCTTATTGAATTACATAACTTTAAAAGAGATCCGTTGTTGTCTAGAGAAAAATCATTCATCAATGGTATTTCATGACTAATTTCATGTATCTCTCTTTCTTTTTTATTATCTTGAAGATTTAATGTATTAATCTCCACAATGTGTTTTTCCAGAGGTTTATCGTTAAAATTGGTGCCGGTTCCTGAGAAAAAGCCTGATATCTTTTGTTGTTGTATGTCAACAATATACTGTTTTTTGTGGGCTCTTTCTTCCCTCTTTTCCTTTTAGGCCCCTCACGCACAATTTTTCGTGATCCATGTGGGCTCCTGGGGTGTTTTCCTTTGGGGACTGCTTGACTTCTTAATCCACTTCTTATTTGTCTTAATTTCATTTTATTAAAAGTTTGACTTCTAATTTCTTTTCTTTTTTCTTAAAAACACAACCAGTGACTATGAAACAAAATATGATACTTTAAAAAAATTTCCAGGTGCAGCAGGTATTATTTAAGAACTTTCTTATGTCCACAATCACCTGTCTTTCAATGGGATTATTGGCGAACGTGCACAAAGTAAATATGGTGTATGGTGTAAATAACACCTCCCTATATGCACCCTTAAGGGAAAAGTAAGGCACCACTAGTGCCGACACCAACACAAAACCCTCCAATCAGCTCTCGTAGGCGATGGAAGAATCAGTGACTCCCACGCTTAACTCCAAGTGGAGCAAAGTCGCGGCGATGCACACTGGAGCTCCAGCAATATCCACCTGACCCAACAAAGGGAGACTCCAAAAGCATACGTCTGCTCTCCGCACTACCCCACCCAGAGCTCACAGATTGAGAAAATGGGAGGGGGCAGGAGTGCGGCAAAAAGCGCTGCAGCGATCTGAAAAAAAGTGCGGGGTCAACAAAAGGGCAGTGTGACCCACCTATCAACATGCACAATCATGTTGTGCAACTTCCAGCTGTTCCCAGCACACATAGCGCATTATATGCTTTGTGTATGCTATACAGTGCGCTACGGTGCGCTAGACAAACCCCACGCTATCAGCACACCGGATTACACGACTCGAGGTATCCGCACTCACCTCGAGTTAATTCTTCTTAAGGATCCTTTCTCATACGTCTCAATGAGGCATAGGGAAGTCACGGTGGCACTGTGAATCAGCAGTGCAGAGTCCCCGTGCCCCCTGGTTCACCGGCTCCAGCCACCCGCTGTACTTCGCTGTGCTTCGCTTCGCCTCACGTTTCGAGAAACGGACCCTGCAATACTCGATTCACGTGATGTGTGCTCACGTCAAGCTGTCAAGCCGTCAAGCCGCACCAGTAGTCTCACTCTCTCACTCTCTGGCCGCTTCCAACAGCTTACACAATGCACCAGCTGGAAGAAATAGACAGTGGTGGAATTATTGAGATGTGAACTTCAATTATTTATTCATATGGTTGAACAATGTTGTACATTAAATTAGAAGATTCAAGTAAATGTGTTCTAGAGACTTGGAGCTGCGACGATTGGTGCACGCTCATATTGTATTATTTTTTTGGAAAGCATTAATTTGTGTGAAATAAAATACAACAGTCTAATTGTGATGGAGGATGTTACTCTGCACATGCATCTGTGCAAACAGCTATCAAAACATGCACCCAAGCTTAAACAGTACAGTGCAGAATGGGTAAAGGGCACGGCAGATAAAATGTTCATGCCAACCGGCCACAAGGGGGATCATTCTCTAAAGCTGTTTTGCAACATACGATGACATATTTGCAAGCAGCAAACATGGGTAAGAAGTTAGAGAAAAGGTTAGCTAGCTTAGAGCTTTAGAAAATGTACCAAGAGGAGAGGGAAGACCCGCCTCCGGAGAATTGGATGCTTCACAAGTGTAAAGAGGGGGTTGAAGAGCCTTCTGCTCCCCCTACAGCACCTAAAGTAAATGGCGATAGTATGAAAGATGAAGAATTATATCCTTTAAGAGACCCCAAGGCAGCGACAAGGTATAGCAACCCAGCGTATAAGTCGCCTGCATGTAGCAGCAACGAGAGTCCCGAAAAGACTCCAGAGAGAGATGTAATTTCTAAAGTCGCACGGGACAAGGAGAGAAGTGATCAACCAGGTATGGCTCTAGATATAGAGAGAGAAATAAACATATTGAAAGGAGAGAAAGATAATGCTGACGAGATAGCACACATACAGAACGAATGGATGGGTGGTCAGATATTTCTTAAACTTGATGCGCATCGAGGAAGTAAGGCAAAGGGAAGATCAGGACAAGCAAGATAAAAAAAGACAGGGAACAAGAGAAAGGATTGAAAGTAGACAAAGCCAAAAGAAAGAGTAGACAAAGACGGGAACAACTGTATCAAGATGAAGAGTTGAAAAAGCAGGAAAGTGCAGAGGAGCAAAGGAAGTATGATAACAGGCAAAGAGCAATCAAAGAACGAGACAGGCTAGACAATAAAACAGAGGAAGAGGAAGAACAGAAATTAAGAGATAAAAGAATGCAAATACACAGAGATGAAGAAGTGCGTAGAGCAAATGAGAGAAGGGAGATGGAAAGAAAGGAAGAGGAAAGGATAAGGGAGGAAGAAAGGAAATGAAGAGAGTTTGATGCGGAACTGGAACTCAAAAGAAGGGCAACATCAACCGCATAGAGAAAGAGTTAATGGAACCTAATCTAGTTGTAGCATGGGAGGACATAGAGGAATTCTTCCCGATGCATGAACCAATGCCAGGTACGTCTAGATCAGATCTAGAGGACACTTTTCACATAAGAAGCATTGAATAGAATATCGATAAGGTTTATCATCAAATGAGAACCAAAAGTGAATTGAAAAATAAGGGAAAAAGCGATTGAATTGAAGGGGCACAGTTGCAAGGCAAAGAGGGAGGTTTGTTCAGTCTCGAGCATAGAGCCTTGTCTTTGGACAAGTTGACCCTGATTAGAGATGAGAAATATGGAAGTCACACCAGTTGGGGACAAGATATGTCAGACGAAGATAGAGAAACCTTCCATGGGGAGGAGGGTGCTAATGCATGTGGTCCTGAGGGATGTTCTCTGACAGACAGAAAAGGGACATGGTCAGATCTGGACCTACCTAAACTGAGGATGCCAGAGCCCTTGGCACGGCCAGATTGACATAAAGGGCGATCCATAGTGTGAGGGGGGACTCGCCACCTTATGTGAGCAGGTTAAGGTCATTACCGGGAAGAAGAAGGTGCAGACCATTGTCCCTGCTATGGACAGACAGACGATTGGGGATGAATGTGATTTTGGGATCTCACAGTTCCAGTTCTTAGAAAAAGGACGAGTCAGACCACAGCATATACTATGGCTCTTAAAAGATGAGGATAATTTAAGATGTAAACTCCAGAGTTTGATGTTGGGTGCCGGAAAATGGATCTACGAATTAGAGAAAATGACAGGAGGAAATACACTGGCTATAGGGGACATTAAAGGTCTTCTAGCAGCTATACTTGGGGAAAGAGCTGATGACATTTGGTTGAGAGCACAATACGCAGGTGTCACTGCTCAGAACACAGCTCCTGATGGAGCACTGTTTAATAACTGTAGAGCGGCAGTCTGGAAAGCGCTCTGAGTACAGTATCCGGATATGTCGGATATGGGAGCTATAATGGCACATAAGATGCAGGAAGGGGAGGATCTGCTAATTTACATTCAGAACTTTCAAGAGCAGTGGATCTTGGAAACGCACGAGGCATAGGGAAAATCTATACCTGTATTTTATCATATATTATATCAAGGGGTGCCAGACAAGGTGCAGAGACAGTATAAGAAGCTGGTGGGTATGGAGGCAAAAGCATGACCAGAAATACACCTGACCATAGCGCCTCATGGTTGCGGGAGAAAAATCAAAAGAAAGAAAATGGTAGGAAGTTTGAGGAGACTAAGTTGGTACAGAAAAAACTATCAAAGTATGCTATAGAAGGATCAATGTTAACTAGGGGAGAAGGGTCAGGATTGCAGCAAGTAGCAGGTATGCCACAGGTGAATAACTAACCGCAATTCGATCAAGGAGGGAAAGGATTCATACCATGAGGAAGGGGAAACTTCCATGGAAGAGGAGGCCTTCAGAATAATCAAGGGAATTTTCAGAGTAACCAAGTTGAGTTTCAGACTATGCAGAATGATAACCAAGACATGCAAGGAGGGCAAATCAGAAGACTCCTTCCTGTATGTTGGACATGCGGAATGACAGACCATCTAGCACGAACATGTGTGAATCAAGGGTATGTGCAGAATGGGCAGTTCTTAAGAGGGGAGACTGCTTATCCACCTGCAAATAGCTCACAAAATAGGGATGGGTTTGTCCAAGATCAAACAGTTTATCAAGTACAATGGCAGAGAAAGCAACAGGCTTTGCAACCACATCAAGCATCATTGAATCTGGCACAAGGACAGTCACAGCAGGCACCCATGCAGATACAGCAGAGCGCAAACACAGGACAGTTACTGACTCCTAGGATAGGGGGTGTCACTATCGAGGGTGGGAATCCTTTTACGAGCACAGGAATAAGTATGTACCCACAATAGGACATCTCACTGGGTGACTTGATGTGTTAGGTACTATCAGTATTGCCAAATCCTCAAGAGGTACCAACGGTTGATGTCACGATAGGAGGCAGATACTTTTCTTTTTGAGTAGACACGGGTGCAACTCACTCATGTATATGAGAGTGGACATTTGTATTGTCAGGTAATGCCACCAATGCTCAAGGTTTCACAGAAGCTACAGTAGAGTTCCTTTTACTGAAGAATTTCCAGTCCCTACAGAAGAATGTGATATGTCTGTTCCATTGTTATGTTCAAAACAGACGCCAGTTAATATACTGGGGCAAGATTTGATGACGACGTTGAATATGACGATTTTGTTTACTGATGAAGGCATAGTGTGTTCAACGCCAGGAGTACATTATTTAAATGGGAGAAACATAATTATGGCATTTACAGGACAAATAGCCAAATGAGGAGTACCGTTAGAACCAGAAGTATTTCATTATGGGGTATGCATTTTGTTAACCTGGTTGCCTAATTTAATACCTGATGAGTTTCTATTTAGACCAGAGATTCCCATGGACGAAGAGGGGGGACATATGTTTCCCTTAGAGCTACAAGCATCTGTAGTAAGAGGGGTCTTGACTATGCTCATAGGATTTGATGATAAAGGCAGATCATGGAGCACCGTAATTGCCATTGGAGAGGGGTATAAATGACCTGACGTCACTGATGAGGATATATTTAAATATGACCCTTCTGATGACAAAGTAGTGTTCGAGATGAGCATTAGATATATGGTTAGGGCAGAAAAACATGAGATCCCACAGACAATGATGATAGTGAGACAGCGTCCTGCAATTATTTGGTGAAGACATGGCAAAAGTGCCAGTCTCATTATGGACCACAGGCCCTTATGACATAGGCCTGTTAAAGGGGGTTGGAGAAGTTAAGATCAAACTGAAGGTAGGAACAATTTTAACTCGAGAGGCAGATGAGTTTATTTTAAGACGATATCCGCTAGGATGTATTAAGGCATTGTTGTGACATCAGAGTCACCATGCAGTACCGCAGTGTATCCCGTCAAGAGATCAAAGGGGGAGTGTATTGTTTAATTCAGGTCATGCACCAAATTAAAAAGATTGTAGAGGCTGAGTTTCCTCTAGTTCCTATTCCAGCCACAATTTTATGTAGTATCCCTGTTGAGGCACGATATTTCACTGTGATTGACTTGAAAAATGTGTTTTTCTTAATCCCGTTGCATTAAGATTCTCAAGGTCTGACATCATGTATGTTCTTACAGCCTAAATTAAAAAGCACAAGATTACCCCAGGGGTATTGTGAGTCTCCATCGATTTTCAATAGAGTCCTGCATATGGACTTAAGCAATATTGACTTGCCAGATGTCGTATTGCAATACGTAGATGATTTTTTGGTCTGCAACATATCAGAGGAGGAACACAGACAAGACTCACTTCAGCTAATGATTGTTCAGGCCGAGAAAGGATATAAGGTGGACAAAGAGAAATTGCAGTATTGTCAAGAAGAGGTGTTATCCATAGGCCAGTTAATCTCACATGAAGGAAAGGAAGTCACACCTAAAAGGGCTGAGGATATTTTGAAAACAGCAAAATTGCACACAATAAGGCATATGCATCAATTTTTGGGACTGTGCAATTATGTAAGAGCATGGGTATTTGATTATAGTTCATACACAAGGCCATTGTTGCAGGCCCTGAAAAAGGCTCAAGCGACTCACGAAAAGATTGTATGGACTAAGGAAATGAAGGATGGGTTTGAGAAGTTAAAAAAGGCAATTTGTGTAGCTCCACTCTTAGGAATTCCTAATTATTCGGAGGAATTATTTTTATGTTCACACACAAATGGAACAGTCATGACGGCAGTACTCGCGCAGAGAACTACATTGTGGTACAAGACTTTAGCATATTACAGTGGGATTTTAGACCCAGTAATGAGGGGTCCCTTCCCGTGCGAACAATCTTTGGCAGCCACCGTGTTCGCTATTGAGAAGTCTGCCAGCATTGTAATGGGGTGTTCCATGACATTGTTTGTTGAGCATGCATTATTTGCTGTTTTGGAAAAACATTATGGTACATTGACGTCTCAAAGAGCTTCTGCTTATGAGGTGGTTATATCGATTCCAGCAATGAAAATATTCAGATATAAGATGGTGAACCCTGCTACGTTTGTAGCTGAACCACTGGCAGAGGACGAGCAGGCACATGATTGCTTGAATTATGAGGAGTTCTATGATGAGATCTGAAGAGTGAAAGAAAATGCTTTGGCCACTGGGGATATTCTCTTTATTGATGGTTCTTTGAAAAGTGATCAAACTGACGGGCATAGATATTCAGGCATGGCTGTGATTAAGCACACAGCTAACGGGGAATTCAAAGTAATGACAAGTGCACGACTAATGTCTCACTTTTCAGCACAGGCTGCAGAATTAGTGGCCCTGTTTGCCGCGCTTGAGAACAACGCAGACCAGGAAATGACAGTGTACATTGACTCCATCTATGTGATGTCGACAGTACACGCAGGGCTAGCATGTTGGAAAAGGAGAGGCTTCCTCCGAGCGGACGGCACTCCAGTGCAACACGCCGCTTTATTGGACAGACTTATTAAGGCACTACAACTCCCAGTAGCCATAGTGATAGTTAAGTGTGCAGCGCACAATAAGAGAGCAGACTTTATTTCACACATAAAACAAGCCGCAGAGGAAGAAGAAAAACAAATAGCATATTCAGCAGATATTATGAGCTTTGATACACCTGATGTGAATAGAAAAATGGTGGTGATGATGATTATAAATTAAAGTTATAATAATTTATCAAAGACAATTAATTGAAGTTCAGGGTGGAGCACCACAGCATGAGAAAGATTTGTGGACACGGAAGGGGGTGTTCTTTATCCCCTTCCGAGGCATTTTGGCAACAGGAAAACACTGGTAAAATGGTGATGTCTGTAGCCTTATTAAGACTGGCGTTAGAACAGCTGCACTACCCTGCACATGTCACCTGGGAAAGCCTCACAGCAACTATTGCAGAGGATTGGTTTGTACCGAATTTGGTAGAACACATTGCTTTTATGTAGTAAATTGCATTGTAGGTCAAAGGTTTACTGCTGGGCACACGCTGCTAACAGTTACAGGAGTTATAGCTCGACTAAATGGTCCTTTTCAGCATTTACATATTGACTATGTTGATATGCTGCAGGTCTGTAATGGATATAGATATAGGCTAGTGGTGGTGTGCCACTTTTCTAGGTAGATCAAGGCTGGTCCATGCACCCATCCAGATGGCACTTGCACTGCAAAATCTTTAGTCCAAGAAGAATGGATGGGGAATATGTGAGGTATTGAGATCAGATAATGGCCGACATTTTGTGAATGAAGTATTTGAACAAATAAGCTTATCGCTTATTATAAAGCATACGTTTTCATCAGCTTATCACCTGCACGCAAACAGGATATGTGAGAGAGGGTCTGATGAGAGAGAGAATAGCCAAGCTTAAGTTAACTTTGAAGAAAGTATGGCTGCATTGCCTTCCTCTTGTATTATATGCATTGAGGAATCAACCAGGCCATGACCATAATCTTACGCCCAATTAACTAGTAACGGGGAGGCAAATGAGGACGCCTCTCACTCCTCCATCGAGGATTAGAAGTGATACCTAGAAAACAGCAGAATTGTTAGGAGATGAGCTACGTGCCTACTTATGATGTATGACTACAAGTATCTTTGTCATTTCAGACCAAGTCAAGCGGACGAGGTGTTGGTCTCAGAGCCCAGATGAAGACCATACAGCAAACGGATCAATTGAACTATTATTACCAAAGGTGTTTCTAGGAGATCAGATTCTGATCAGGAACTTTGTTCGCAAATGGCATCAGCACAGATTTAACGGTCCTTTCATCATGGAAGACGTCTCGACATTGGCAGTGAAGGTGCTAGGTAGACGTGCTTGGATACTCCTCAGTGATCTGAAAGTCTACACTGGCGAGACTGCATCACCCCCACCCCATTCAGAAGCAAGCCACGGAGAAGAAGTTCAGCATGTGCAGACTAGATTGATGACGATGAAGAAGGATGCAGAGATCCAGTAAGACAGATAAAGAGTTCAGTAGACTATGGTTTGTTCGAGACACTCTTTGTAGCTGCTAAGCAAGGAGTGAAAAAGTTATTGTTCTTGAGCCACAAGAGTGTGTTGAACATTGGACTGAGACATATTGAAGCCTTGAAGGGAAAATTAATGCCAGACCTAGATTTTCTCTTTGAGGATTGGAGGAGGGAACAGTTCCCTGATTCCTCTCTCCCTGAGTTTTTCTTTGGAGGTGCCTATGGTGGTACATAAGGGCAACATTCATCGGATCATTCTTGCGGTTTTCAGCTTCATTCTTCGTGCATATCATTCACTGATTCACTGTTGACGTTTTCATTGAAGACGGATAACTATTTCTCAGCCAAGAACTTTTGATTCCTTTCCATATGAACATAGATTGTTTACTAGGACGTCATCGATATGTATGATAATCTTCATTCCCAGGATCCAGACAGATGCAAATACTAAGTGGTTACAAATAACCAGATGGGAACTGTTGCAGATGATCAACACTACCATATAGGGATTCAATGCTATCGAGGAAGAGCTGAGAGCCATACGACTGATCACTCTTCATAATAGATATGTCCTGGACATGATCACAGTTATGGATGTAGGTGTTTGTGCCAACATTGGAAAATCAAGTTGCACATTCATACCTTCTCATGATGACAATAATGGCACCTTGATAGAGGCCATATCGATGCTGACGAAGATACACATCGATGAGGTAGACAAAGTGGAAGACATTGCTGATGACAGTTGGTTTGGATCAATATTCTCATGGGTACCACAATAGATGTTATGTTGTGTTATGTTATAACATTTATATAGCACCAAAGCTCTAAGGCATCTAGGCGCCGACTCACAAGCAGAAAAGTACATTGAGGATGGCTGATGTTTAAGTAAACAATTAAGCAATATGACCCGAGCGGCAGGGGCATTACCGACTCAGGTAATGCCCCGGGACCCACCTGAGTCCGCAATGCCCCTGCTGCGAGGTTCATATTGCTATTAGTACTCTGGCCTGCATTATGTGTGTGACCGGGGCATTAGAAGCATTTTTTTCTACAGCGTTTCGGGACAAAAAAAAAAAAAGAAACGACCAAGAAAATGGCCGCCATGCAAAGGGAAAACAGAGTCCATTTTCCCTTTCCATGGCGGCCATCGGTACCGGACGCACTGGGAACACAAGTGTTCCCAGCGTGTCTGCACCCGAAAAAGAAAAAGAAGCAGAAGGTAAGTGGGGTTGGGAGAAAGGGGAAGAAAAAATAAAAAAAATAAAATGTACATGCGTCCCCAGCGGGGGACGATGGAAGCTTCCAGCCGTGTGGAGGTGCGGAGCGGGTCTCCACACTCGTGGAGGCTGCTCTCGTCCCCCACCAGGGATGCAGGAGCAAGCAGGTAAGTGGGGTGGGGAGGGCAGTGAGGAGGGAGGGAAAGGAAGAAAAAAAACAAAAAGGCTTACCTGAGTCCCCGGCAGGGGACAAAGGCAGCCTCTCAGCCGTGTGGAGACTCGGAGCGGGGATGGCCCTGCTTCGAGCCTCCTCATTGGCAGAGGGGCTGCCACGCCCCCCGCCGGGGTCTCAGGTAAACTGGAATCTGTGAGAGCCAATCAGAATGCGTGTTGCATTCTGCTTGACTCATGCTGGGTACTAATATCGTTTTCAAAGACTTTCTAAAAACCAAATGATTGGTTTCTTCTCTGAGAACCAGAGGTAGATTGATCAATGCCTTTGACATAAGCACTAGAAAGTAACGTCCATTCCCACATGCTCTCTTAGTCCTTGCCACTTTTAGGAACTGGGAAGAGATTGATCGAAGGTTTTTAGTGACAGAGAGTCAGCATTTTAAAGGAGATCCTGGCTGAAATAGGCATTTCTGACAGGAGTAGTTGGGTCCTGCCGTTTCATACCGTAAACAATGCAAAGAGACGTGTTCTGGATTTTTTGCAATCTGAAAATGTCTTCCCTGCTAGCACCCCCCCCAACAGGGCATTGCAATATTATAGGCATGGGAAGATAACGGCCCTCACTTATTTGGCTTGGTTATTTTTGGAGATTAACGGAGCCACCTGTCTCAATAATCTCAGATAATATTGAGTGTTCTTTTTGATGGCATCTACTTGGGCCCCTGCATCCAAGGATGCTTCCAAGTATGCACCCAGAATCTTTACCTTATGAAACACTGCTATGTGGTTGTCCTACACCAGGAAGCTAGAGAAGGTGGGAGCTAAGGTATCTTTAGACTTCTTGGACCCATATATCATGAGTTCTGTTTTACCAGCATTACGCACAACCAGTTTGTGGTCATCCAGTTTTTAATGACTCAGTAAACCTAGTTTAGTTTATACTGATCTTCCTGGTAGTCTCCTGATAACTCCATTGACAACTAGAAGTCTTCGGCATAATTTGTGAAGAAAAAGCCTAGCCTTTCCAGTTCTCTACATAGGGGTACTGTATAAATATTGAAGAACAGGGGGGACAGGCATGCCTCCTGGGGGACACCACACACAATGGTCTCCACCTCGGTGGATGCGTCTCCCCATTATACACTGGAACTTCTGCCCTCTAAACAAATCTGACCCAATTTATCATCTCGCCGGAAAGTCCACCCGTATCTTGCAGCGATTCAGTGAAATCTCATCATCTAATGGATCAAAAGCCGCACAGAGATCCAATAATATCAGCAACCCGGATCTGATTTTTCCACTAATGTCAACTTGTGAGTCTGAAGGTCCACCAAAGTACTTTCTGTGCCATGAAAGTGGCAGAAACCTGTTTGTCTTTCATGTAACCGACCCTTGTTTTCAATGTAGAGTTGAAGATGGGTTGTAGCCACCTTGTCAACCAACTTGAGGGAGAACAGGGTGTTCGTGATAGGCCGAAAGTTTGCAGCGTCCTTAGGATCTAAACCTACCCTGGATGGTAAATATGTTCACGTTCCTTGGAGCCCTCATAGTGATGCTATTGCTTGGATTTTGTGTGATCAGGATAATAATCTCACAATGCAAGAAAACCGCAAAGAAAGCTGTAGGAATGAAGATTATGATTGATGTTGAATCAGGATGGAAAACGAAGGAGCTAACAGATGAAAAAAAAAAGATAGCATTCACGCACCTGAAGGAACTAAGTTCCTGTATCCAAAGAACCATAAGAAGTATGTGGGGAACTGGATCTACTGCAGTCCAAGTGGAAAATACATGCTTATGTCCTGGAGTACTGATGAGCATGTGAAATCAGCAGGATGCCTTAAAGGAGTCATACAATTATAGGTCCCGAAGAATTGTTTCTTCAGACAAGGATGTTTAAACATGAAGACTGATGAGAGAGTGGATGATGAATCACCCACAGGGGTGAGTGTCTAGTTGGAGCCAAAGACCCCCACCCAAAGCTCCTCCCCATTTTGTCTATATGTTGGGAGCCAGAGTGTGAGACATGTGCAATGCCAGTGAGAGTACCAATACCGAAGAGAATATTGGAAGTAAGAATCCCAATGAGAAAGCCATACATGCATACACGACAATATGATGGCTACTTGAATGAAATTCCAGAAGAAGCATGAAAACTGAGCAAACGAGAAGATTGGTGACATCATAAAGAGTAGAGCTGACACACCCAGAAGAGATGCAGAGACGAGAGAAAGTAAACACTCTATAGGCACTCTAAAGAGGAGGTTCCAAAGATGAGCAACATTTCGGGCTTGAGATGAAGATGCTCATGCTAGAAATAATGAAGAAGATATCAAGTCATTTTACAATTGTACAGAAGCAGTAACGCAAGTAGACAAAGTATTATTAAAGGCTGGCTATGTAGTAAATATATTGCGGCGATGCCCAAACGTATATGCATAGGAAACTTATGAACTATGGATGATTTCACTACGCACTTTAGCAGAGCTAGATCCAGTAAAAAGAAAGGTTTTCAGTGTGTCGCAAACTCGGAAAACCGGAAATCGGAAAACCTAACCATAGATGTGAACCCAGGAAGGGCATGGCTGCCTCAGCACCAAGAAGTCAAGGTCACCTTGGGCCTGAATGTTCGAAGCAGTGGTTACAGAACGTGTGAAAGAACAGAACTCCTGTCTTAGATGAGGAGTGAGAACATTGAAGACGTCAGAGAGTGCATCATTTAATAGTATTTTAAATGCCGAATGACTCGAAAACATGGTCTTTAGTCACATGGTTGGATGAAAATAGACACTGGGATGAGCTGTATCGAAACCGAGAAGACCGAGTATGCCAATAGTCCCTCATATTCTCAAGCTCATAGAACATTTTCAAGTCTAAGTTCAAAGCTTAAATGACCAGCAGACTGCAAGGGTGATGATAGATGAACAGGCTAATTGGTGGGAAGCTATGGTTATTTCCAGCCCACCAGCACCTGGATGTTAGCCTGCGTGCTGCTTGCGTAAATGGAACCTTACAAAGGGGTACAAGGGTGCCAACCAATTGTAGAGGGCCACATAATAGAGAGCCCTATAGTTTGTATAACCAATGGGACATCGTGTATTTGATGACGTTCGTAGTGACATGCACTAAGAGAGGGATTAGTTGCCCCACCTGATGTTAGAGACCCAATCACCTTCCTAATAAGTATGGAACATATACCTAGATGTTCCCTGTAAGCCTATCACCTTCCCAAGTAGGTTTTTGTAGTTTGCCACATAGGGTGACATCAATGATGATTAGTTTTTGCTATATAACCTGCATTTTTTATGAAACTCATTGAGTGTGAAGATCGAGCACATTCGATGATATTCATTGTAACACCCTGTTTTAGAAAATTGATATTAAAACAGTTACACTTTTCCAACTTCCTGAGTTAGTTTGATTATTGATGTTTGAGTATATTCTGCATCTCCATCCATCTCAAAGTATTGCTACCTCGTCTTAAAGGGCTGGGTCGGACACCCCGGTTCTCCATCACTTTCTCCGATTTTAGGAGAGTACACAAATGCTGGCTTTTAGACACATTCTAGATTTACCCTCTAGCCCCCCTAGTCCAAGTTTAAGGGAGGAATGACATCTAGCAATGGCTGTTTGCCAGTGCTGAATCCTAGCAATATTCCTGTGCACCAGTTCTTATTGCCTCAGATACACTTTGATTATAATGTTTCTAGGCGAGTTCATTTTTATTCACGCACCTGATATGCCACAGTTGGCTGCTGTGCTAATTATCAGGTTTCACGAATAACAAGTAGCTGGAAGGTGACAGATATGGACTGCCACTCCACTATTGTAAAAGCACCGGGTTGGGTGTCTTTGGCATGTAGTTCTGCCACAACAAGGAAGCCATGCTTCCAGTGGCAACTAACTAGTTCAGCACATTGGTAAGCATGTCCATGCATATGTGCCGGTGTCAGTAATATGGGTGGCACATGGTCTGAGCGGCCCTACCTCTGCAGTGTTTTTGCTGGCGAGGGCACACAACATGCAAGGCTGTGTAAAAATGGGCATAACCCATTTCTCTTCTGGTATGCAACCAGCATGAGGTGCACCGATATGCAAGCGCATGCCAGGCTGCTGACTGAGGGCCCGATTCATGGAATTCTTGCACAGTTCAAAGTGACTTTGCACTGATGAAAAGTGACTTTGCACTGCTGACACAAACCCTGATTCATGGAACTTTGGAAAGTGTATTTTTGCAGTGCAAAGTCAGTACAAAGTCATTTATGCAGTACAAAATGACTTTTCACTGACTTTGCACTACAAAAATACACTTTGCCGAGTTCCATGAATCAGGTTTGTGACAGCAGTGTAAAGTCATTTTTCAGCAATGCACAGTCACTTTGAACCGTGCAGAAATTCCAAGACTCGGGCCCTGAGTCTTATACACATGCTAGCACGTGACTGTGAATGGCCCTGCACATTTTCCAGTGGCATTTATCATCATTATGTTTATTTCGGAAATGCACAAAACATTCCATAACAACAATACAGAATACATTTTGAATATGTTACAATCAAATTAAAATCAATATAATCTCTGAAAACCCCCAAAAAATGTTCGTCCTAACAAGTTAATAATCATACACAGTCTCAATTCATGTCACACTTCTAAGCATACGTTTCCTCAGATAAAGTGCTGATTTAAAGTATATAAGCAGGGACCAACCCACGCGAGGTGAGTCAGTCCACAGTAAGTACATTAGAGCAGGCCGATATTGCACAACACCCATTTCATGCAATCAGAGCTGTAAAACAGAACATCTCACTTTCGCATATGCAGGACAGAACAATGCAAATGTGCAAGGTCCTCATGTGATGCATCACACAGAGGGCAGGACCGATTGGCATCCCCCCAGACCAAACCGCCACCCCTGCCCATAATGGGACACAATAGTTATGAGTACACGGTTTGTCAGAAATTCTGCCCACAACATATATTTCTGAACGCCAGGGGACATGATGGTCATTAACCCTCTGTTCTTGCACTCCAGGTGCTCCATCCTCTCTCTATTAGTGCTCACATGCTCATAAAAGTGGGCAGTTCACAATTTTATCTCACCTCGGGAGAGCACATTGCCGGGCGGGAACAAATGTGTAATGTTAATTGCCCTCAATTGTTTCATAACATGGCACAACCATAGGACCTTACCACCAGAATCGTTAGCAATTAGAGAAGTAATCAGTTAATGAGAAGGAATAGCTCTTTCATTGTCTCAAAGCCTAATCCATTGCAGGGCGGCCTGCAAAGAGACCACATTCCCGGTTCGATGTACACTCCAAAATGTGGAGCTGATGATGCCAGGCCCATTCTTAAAGACATTATTCTCCACTATTTGAACAGCGGTAGCATTAGCATAACCCCACAACTCCATCCCAAACCTGTCAACTGAGGCCACCTTGCTTTTGTAGAATTTGAGCAGTAAGAAAATTGGTCTGGCTATAAACATGGTCATAGCCCTGGTAACCCCACCGAAACTAGCTTGATCCTCACATCCAGTTTTGTTTTGTTGAGCGGTGGCACAGAAGCTTGTGGAAAATCTGACCCGTAAGTAGTCGAAATAGTCGACCCTGGGGATCACACTGCCATACAATGCATGGCCATGAATTTGACCATGCGCCATCCATTCCAACAAACCATCAACACTGACTTTGCTGCATTTACTACTAAATCTATCTCGTCCATAAAAACAGCACATTCAGAGATAAGGGACTGCAGAGCTCTGGAGCTACGCAACATCAGAACAGAGTCATCCGCGTATACGAGAACTGGCAGAGACTGACCAGCTATCCTAGGTACATCAGGAGAAGACTTTTGGTGGTGTTTAAAGAGGGCATAATATACAAGCAGAAAAGAAGAGGCACCATGATACAGCCCTGGCGCACTCCAAGTTCAACTGCGAAAAGACCTGTACAGTGCCCATTTGCCCCACTCCTAACACTTGTCTCTGTGGAATAATGCAGTCTGGCCAAAAGACTCACCAAAGCCAGAAGGCAATTCATTGACCTGAGCACATCCCACAACTTGACATGGTTCACCTTGTCAAAAGCCATGCTAAATTAGCTCCTCCCTTACATAAAGGGAGTGTTTAATTATCAGATAATGATTAAGGACAAAATCCCAGCTGGACCTGAGAAAGAACCCCACTACTTGTGACCCATTCATTAAGCAGGCCAAAATGGGGTGACACCAGATTTTTAAATGAGAATCCAACAGCGATATTGGTCTATATGATGCAGGAGATGCCCGGGGACCATTTTGTAGATCGGATGAATGATAGCGCTAAACCATGAGGGTGGTGTTACCCCCTAACCCACACAGATAGCATTAAAGCCCTGGGCCAGTACAGGGGCCCACAAATCAGTGAACATGATAAACAGATCTGAAGGGACATTATCTGGACCCGGAACTCGATTACAGCATTGGCAGTTTATGGCTTTCTTGATCTCATGCATCGAGAAAACAATTCTTGTCTCATCGCCCTCAACATCGAACTACGCTGGACTGCCCGCAGTAGCAGGCCCACAGTGCTCATCCCCCCGACGGGCACTATATGTGGAGGAAAAAAGCCTTTTCCGAGGAGCATTGCCTGTGCACAGTGCCAACCTATACAAGATCATTGTGCATGTTTTGACAGGCAAGACTATCAGTTCAGTAATGATTGTGTCTGCAATTGTACATCATTTTCTTTAAGTTTGTCCGTAGTGTTATTTTCCTATGGATAGTTTGTCAGCATGTTCAACTACTGAGTCAGAGGAAAATGAGGATGGTTTGTTTAAAGAAGTAGTTACACATTTGCTGTCTCATTTCAAGAGACAATTCGAATGTTAAGTTGCTTTATGTTATCTTTATTAGCATTTGTAATTAGCACATCTGCCACAGGTATTGCATCCAGCCACCCCCATTAGACAGTGGATTTTGTTAATGACTCCAATCAATCATTCCCAGTAAGTCAGTGCCTGGTCTGGGATTGCTCAAGGGAAGCACTTATTTATATATTTTTATGACAAGTTATAATCTGGATGATGAACCCTCTCTTAGAATCCCCCTCACCCCAATGAGCCAAGAAGTAGGTTGTTTTGCAAATTAAAAAAAAGTTTATTTGAAAAATTAAACAATAGAGATATATCACACTTTTATAATAAATTAATATTGATAGCACACTTGTGAATATGAACAGTAATCAGCAATAGGTAATCCTACAGTAGCACAGTTCTTGGTTACTTATGAATAAGAACAGAGGACTAAGGTAGCAGAGAATGCTTCATATGGTTCAAGGAAATGCAAGGTGGGACAGAATGCAACACAGAAATAATTTGATATGATTTCAACAAGAGATAATGTGATCGCTTTTTCTTTTGACAATTCACTCCCCCCCCTTTATGCAATATAAGGAAATGGAAGGAGAGAACACAGTCTCCAAGAATACCAACAAAAATGCAATACTAAGTTCCAACTCCCCCCCAGCAAGCTGAGAGCACCAGGGATGATTTTTAAACACAGGCCCAAAATACTTTAATGTGGTGGCAATGAAGTGAAAAATATGCTAAAAATGCTTCTAATTCCCTCGAGAGGTTCAGGGTGAGTGAGAGATACTTTAAATCAGTTCAGGCCAGCCCTATCAATGATTCAGGGATGGTTATCAGGTTGAAAACGGAATTCCGTAATGGAAGCGAAAGACAAATATTTTTATATGTGGCTGAAATGAAACAAAATGTCAAATCGCGGCAATTTATTTGTATGCGTCGAGCGCAATTACGAAGGAACTATGAGGAGTAGCAAGTCGATTTAGAGCTTGTTGGAAAGCTTAGAATCTCAGCTTTAAAATAAAAGTTAAATCTCGCTTGAACAAACGGTTCAAGAGATACGGACGATTTTGTGAAGGTAGATTTTAAGAAATGGAATAATGATTCAAAATGGCAAAATGACACTTTTACAGGTTGAAAATCGGAGAAGGGACACACGATTCTATGATGCAGTTCAGGACAGGTTCAAATGTTTTGAATCAGATTAATTTAAGCTAAGAGATGGGTTCTGCACAGTTCTAGCTGGATACTCACTCCTAATTTTGGAAGGAATGGGCCTCGTCACGGATCTGGTCAACAGGATGGACTGGACTTCTGGGCGGTTTCTGGTACTGGTTCTCTGGTTCTGGATCTCTGGTTCTGCTCACAGCGATCTGGTCTGGGTCCGGTCTGCGTTTCTGGATATAGCTCTGCTTTCTGGGTGTTTCTGGCACAGGGTTCTAGGCCAGAATCCGACAGCTCAGCCCGGCTGTTTGAATAATTTGAAAATGATTTTGAGGCATGCTGAAAATGGATTCAGCTTGTGGATTCAGGCTTCTCTGCTACAAGTTCTGGAGCCTGGATTCAAAGTTCTGGTCTCTGGAGATTGATGGATTTGAAGTCTGGAGTCTCCCGGCAAAGCGTCCTGCAAGAAAGTGGAAAGTGAATGAATCCCTACCTGTCCTGCACAGTCTCCTTTTGTGTGTTTTGAAAGTGGGTGGGTCGGCTCATTCTGCATGCCCAACCCTCTCAACTTATCATTGGCCAATTCCTCCTCTCTCCCATGATTGGGGAACTGAGTTGTGTGTCAGAGTGATGAGGTAGGTTTATGGGTCAGAGGGTCCTCCCCTTGTCAAATTGCACACAAATCTATATTTGATCCAAATACACATTTATCTATGTACCATTTTTCTAATATTATATGTCCAGTTAACATATTTTCTGTTGCACCAAACCATCCGATCCCTGTCTTTGTAATATGTCGTGTCCACTTTTGACAGAATTCTTCCCTTTTCATCCAGATAACGACCTCTAAACTTTTGCAGATTTTACACAAATGTGCACAAGGGATATGGGTTTCAGATGATAAAGTGTCAGATTTTTAACATGCATACATTTGGAGTAACAACCTTATTTTCCACTACTACTCCCCAGAACATACCAGAGTCCTGACACCTCTTAAAATGTGCACAGAAAAATCACAAGAATGATGATATTATTTATATAATTTTTACAAGTCCGCATTATGAATTATCCATCTTTTTAAAATCATGCTCTGGCACATGGTGGAATTTCTGGTTTGTCCACTTCCCCCAACTCAGCTTGCTCACAGATGCAGCGCCCCTCCCATTTCCTTCCAAGGGGATGCCATTTACGACCCCCCTAATTTAACATTTACCTGGGCCAAGGAAGGCTTATTGTTCAGTTTCCTGCAGTCCCCAGGTGCCACTCTCCTAATTGAATCAGAGAGGTGTCATCTCCTTTTGGCAGGGGCAGCAGAATGCAGCCAGGCCTGGGAACACAGCTGCTAATCAAGTTTCAACTCCTGTCGGGGGTAGTTGTCAGGCAGAATTCAATCTCTTTAAGCCAGGCTTCAGCTAAATGTCACTTTGGTTCACAGTTTTCTACATTCAAACCAAACATGCAATTTTTACACATGCAGCTAGAACACTGATTCTAAGTTCAAAACTATGACATTTAAACAATTGCAACCTATGTGACACTCAAAAGTAGGTCACTCATTTATTCTAAACATTTCGATTTTAGTGGCTTTAAACCCAAATTCACTTAAGCTGCTGACATCCCCAGCTATTTTCAATACATACATTAGACAATTACTTCCTTCCTGTCATTTCAGAATATAGTTTCACATTGTATCCACCTCTTAGCAAGTCTTTCTTTGGCCTGGTTTGGGTTCATTTGTTCAGTTTTACACAAGTGTCTGGTGGTTTTAAAACGCCGGCTTTCTGGTAGTGGTGAGCACCAGTATTGCACCCATTTTTGACATTAATAACAACATATTTTGAACAGCACCATATTCCTTAGCACTGATTTCGCTCATAGCGCTTCTGGCCCCTCACACTCACACTGGTGGGTGGCAGGTCTGGTGACCGTTTTGGTGTGCGCACAAACTGCACGGTTTTCCTGGATTTTGGCGCAAATGTGAGTTTTTCCGCCATCTTGGATTTTCTAAGCCCACAGCACCAAATGTTGTAGCATAATAACTTGAATGTGGGTCAAGACACCCAACAATTTATAGCTGCAATCATATATTTGTTGACACTGTGGGGAGCATTTGTGAGTGTTGGCAGTAGTAGGTGGCAAGCTGCCACCTCGGGAAAGATACAGGCATGCGAGCAAATATATAGGCCTGGCGCTTATTTATTTTTTATTTTTTAACAAAATTAAGACTGCCATCAAAACAGAGCTCGTCCTGCATTAGTGTGCGCTACATATGCCATTACTTATTCAACTTGTTGTCAATGGCTGTCTCCAGTTCCACAGGTTAGTTTGGTAAGTAAGAAGGTCATTCTTTGGAGCATTATGACACTTTCTACCTTCCGAGCATACATTTCATCTATCACAAGACATATTGTGTTTGAAAATATACACAATATCATACTTGAGTATCTTATCCCTCACAGTTTACATGTTTCACCTGTGTCTACTGCCAATCGGCTGAATCTACCAGCCATGCCAATAAGCTATTTTTTTAAAGTGCCCTGTTTCGACTAGGCTCTTAGGCTGGTTAGTAAGTTCATATTGAAGAACAACTCCACTTGACCATCTTGTTTGTACAAGGGCTTGTTGAAGAATTGAATTTGACGATTAGCAGAGAGTGTGTCTTTTGGCCCAAAATGTCCTTCACTAAAAAGGCGAACACTCCTGACCTTGACAAAAAAATGTATTTGTGATAAAAAAAATTGATTCGATAAAAATACAATTTAAGTAAAACTTAATTTGAAAAATAGGAAAATTAATTCATTCATTTCTTCCAAATCATATTCAATTCTCCAACAAAGTTACAAAACATACTTTCCCATGTGTTTGTTGTGAAATAGCTAACACTCACTTTTTAAGCCAATTCAATATTCACTGTCCATGAATGGAAAAAATTTTTAAAAGAAAAACATTTGCCCATCACTTATGTGCACAACAAGCGCATGAATGCCCAAGATGTAAATACTTTTCCCAAACACCAGGAGAAATTGGAGATCTGTCCCAAAATGAAACCAATGACAGTTTACATGTCGGAGCATTACAACATCTTCAGTGACTGATCAATGCTTAATAAGAAGCCAGTTGATGACGTTTGGTAGTTGTTATGCGGCTAGGCTAATAGCTCATATGCCTGTAGCCATCATTCCAAGAGACTTCTGTGCTTGCCACACCCGCTGATCGGCAGGCTCGGACTGGCCAGTAAGGCAATGGCCAAATTACTGGCCCATGATTCCAGGATGGGCCACACTTGTTTTAACAAATGGACCACTTTTTCGGCCAGAGTGGGTCAGTTTCATAATTTACTACACTAGTTTTAACCATGTTACTAAGCGAATATGTTTTCACATGCATAAATGCAAAATATTTTATCAGAAACACTCCCTTGAATAGTACTCAAGCAGCCTGTTCTGGATAGTAATGAATTGTAATACGTGATATTGGGACACTTTTTCATTGGTGCCTGGAGCGATTCTATGCCTCAGTCCGACCCGGCTGATGGGGATTCAGTGACGTGCCATCCGTCATGCATATCAACAACATCTGAATATTCAGACAGGGTTGCAGAGTGCTGGTTTAGGAGATCAATCTGTCAGACTAAGGCTGGAGTGTGCGGAGCCTACAGTGATTGCTTGTTGAAATTCAGAATGGACATAGATGCAGTTAGCACTTAATGTGTTCACGTTTTGAGTGCCTCTGCTAGATAACCTCAAATAACATTTTACTGATGCACACAGTTGGTTCTTTGTAAAGTAGATTCTTTTGACTCATTCTGTTTTACAGCTGCAGCAGTGTTTATATTTGAAAGACCATTTGAGTGTTCACGGTGCATTGAAGAGACATTTGTCATATGAAGAACATCTACTCATTCCCACTACTATAATTTCTCATTCACGCAAGGTTCCAGCATTTTCAATGGTCTGATAAGTGTCAGGTTTAACGTCACCAAATCCTATAGGAGATGCCCTGTGCTATTGCTGCAAAGAAATCATTTTCATACCAAGACTGAGGAATAGGCCATTCAGATTCCCCTTTCTTTTGCAGTGTGTTTGTTATAACAAAGTGTATTAATTATTTATTTTTTGTATTTGGTTTAACAAAAAACATCACAATTTACATAAAAATAGTTGCTAAACATATTCTACATGGACCATAGACCAAGTGCATTAATTCAGTGTTCTACTTCCAAATGGTTATGCGTAAGAGCCCCAATGGACAAGGAAATTTGGGCCATGGCAGCATAAATCCAGTATCAGTAATACACTGCTGCAGAAATCAGTAGTCTCCAGCAGTCCCCCGGGATAAGTACGAAACACTGCGATGCAAAACACCATAGCTGTAATTAAAAGAGCACGTATCTCATCACCTTCAGCAATATGAAAGCGAAACATACAAGTTGCATCTTCTGCAGATACAAGCCTGCATTGATAAACTTCTGTCAGACTCCTCCTCCAGTACTTCGTAAACTCCACCCACTTCTCATTTTTATTTAAAATGTGTACTGTAAGCGATATTCAATCAACACTACAGCCAAGTCAATGCCTAGTCTGGGATGCTGAGGAAAACCCTTATTAATGTATTTTTATGTCTAGTTCAGTACTCTGGATGACCACCCTTGTATAAGAACCCCCTCTTAGAATCCCCCTGACCCCACTGAGCCAAGAAGTAGGTTTGTTTTGTAAATTAAAAGGTTTATTTGAGAATTTAAACAATATATATATATCACACTTTATAATAAATTAATATCTGATAGTACACTTAGACATATGATGTTGATCAACAATGGGTTATCTGGCACTAGCACACTTCTTTACAATCAATGAGGAGTTGGTATAGGATGGATAAAGTAGCAAAAATACTTTTATGATTTCAAGGGAAAAGCAATGAGGAATAAAATGCAGTACAGAAATACTTGATATGATTTTAGCAAAAGATAAGATAATCACTTTTTCTCTGGCAATTAACCCCCCCTCCCCTATGCAATGTAAGAAATGGAAGGAGATGGAAAGAGGAGCACACAGTTCTCAGGAATGCAATCAAATACAATACGAAATTCAGTTCCCCCCCAGCAAGCTTAGAGGAAACAGGTAGGAGTTTGAAACACAGGCCCAAAATGCTTTTAAATGTGATGGAAATGGATGGGAAAATGTGCCAACTGATTTTAATTCCCTCTAGAGATTCAGGGTGAGTGGGAGATGCGTGTTGGTATTAGTTCAAGCTCACTTTAGCAATGCTCTATGAGTTGTTACCAAGTTGCAAACAGATTTTAACAAAAGAAAGAATGGAGCTGCTATTTTGACAAGTGGAGAAATTGAGCCAAAATCGCAAATCGCAGTAAATTTCGCGAGTGCGTAAATCGTGATTGCGGAAAAAGTATAAGCAGTAGGAAGTCGGTTCTAGGCTTGTTGGAAAGCTTAGATCCTAGTTCCTAGCCCGAACGGTTCCAGAGATACGGACGATTAAACAAAGGTAGTTTTTCGGATTTAAAGTAACTCAAAATGACAGGTGACAGCTTGTAGCTGCAGAATTGACAGGTGACAGTTGTGCAGCTTTAAAAATGACCAATGACACGATTTCTAGGAGGCAGTTCTACTTTGGTTAAAATAGTTTGGATTAGATTATTTTAACTAAGAGATTGGTTCTGCACAGTTCTGCTAGGTACTCATAATATAAATTTGATCTAGGCCTTGTCACGGATCTGGTCAACACGTCCGGCTGCGGTTCTGTCTGCTCGGCGGGTCAATCAGGCACCAGTTCTCCTCACAGCGATCTGGGTCAGCTCTGCTCTGCTGGTCTTGCCTCTCTGGATTCTGGATGTAACACTACTTTCTGGGTACTGCTACAGGTTCTTGCAAAAATTCTCGGCAAAACTTCAAACAGCTTGCCCGGCTGTTGAATAGTTTGGTCAGTTTTGAGGCCTGCTGAAGAGGATTCAGCTGGTGGATTCAGGCCTCTCTGCTACAAATTCTGGAGTTAATTTCTGCTACAGGTTCTGGAGATTGATGGATTTGAAGTCTGGATCTCTGGATGTGAAGTCGTCGGTCAGCATGCTCCGCAGCAAATGGAATTGAATGTCTCTACCTGTCCCAGCAGTCTCTTTTAATGTGTTTTGAAAAGTGGGTGTGTGCGTTGGTCATAACTAAACCTGCCCCTCTCCCTTATCATTGGCCAATTCCTCCTCTCTCCCTTGATTGGGGGAAGGAAATGTGAGTCAGAGTGATGCAGTAGGTTTTATGGTCAGAGGAACCTCCCCTTGTCAGATTGCACACAAATCTATTTCTGACCCAAATACATATTTATCTATGTACCATTTTTCTAATATTATAGGTCCAGTTAACATATTTTCTGTAGCACCAAACCATCCGATCCCTGTCTTTGTACGATGTCGTGTCCACTGATGACAGAATTCTCCCCTTTTCATCCAGATAACGACCTCTAAACCTTTCCAGATTTTACACAAATGTGCATCAGGGATATGGGTTACAGATGATAAAGTGTCAGATTTTTAACATGCATACATTTGGAGTGACAACCTTTTTTCCGCTACTATCCCCAGGAACATACCCCAGGGTCCTAACACCTCTTAAAATGTGCACAGAAAAATCACAAGAATAATGGTATTATTTATATAATTTTGACCAGTCCGCACTATGAGTTATCTATCTTTTTAAAATTATGCCCTGGTCAAAAAGGGGTGTGGCTTCCCACATCACAGGGTGGAATAACTGGTTTATCCACTTCCCCCAAGCTCAGCTGGCTCACAGAGGCACAGCCTCCCCCCAGTTTCTCCCAAGAGGGAGCTATTTTACGACGCCCCCAATATAACATTTACCTGAGTCCAGGACAGGCCTTTGTTCAACTCCCTGTAGTCCCCAGCTGCTCCACCCCTAATCTAATCAGAGAAGTGTTAACTCCTTTTGGCCAGGGGCAGAGTGGCTGAGCATCCAGTTTCAACTCCTGTCGGGGGTAGTTGTCAGGCAGAATTCAGTTTCATTAAGCCAGGTTTCAGCTAAATGTCACTTTTTGTTCCCAGTTTTCTACATTCAAATCAAACTGACAATTTTTACCTATACATTAAATAATTACTTCCTTCAAGTCATTTCAGAATATAGTTTTACATTGTATCCACCTCTTAGCAAGTCTTTCCTTGGTCTGGTTTTGTTTCATTTGTTCAGTTTTACACAAAGGTCTGGTGGTTTTAAAACGCCGGCTTTCTGATAGTGGTGAGTACTGGTAATGCAACCATTTTTGGGATTAAGAAAATGAATTCCCCACAGTTCTGGGTTGCTTTTGGCAATCAGTGTTGCCATTCCCAATGGTTTCAGGCCCAATGGTGGTTAGGCAGTGCCCTCCTGTGCTCACAACATAGGCAAACATGGGTGGCAGCCTATTCTTCATGTTTTTCCTGTGCACTCTCTGGGGAGTTCTGGCCATCATGATGTTTTCCATGCCAGTACTGCACAGTTTTATTTTAGGGCTTGGATGCATGGGTAAAAACATCCCACAAGCCCCCCTCTTGCGATGGCCATTCTCTCCTTTCGCTGATGGAACTCGCAAGATCTGGGATGTTCGCCTCCTCTTCTTCCAATTCCATGGATGGCACAGTTCAGCATCTTTTCCTCCCTCCAGTCGATCAATCAGTTCTCCTTGCTGGCCTGATGGGAGGATTGGGCGGTACCCCGGGCCCCTCGGGTCTCTGCTCCCGGTCCCCGGTCGTCCTCCTTGGTCAGTCTCCATGGTTTCATTTCTCCTAGGATGATAAAGCAAAGTGGCAATACCTATTTGTAGACATTTTTTCACCACTATTAATGGTGTGGCGAACATATACATTTTATGAATCAGAAGATATGAACATATACATTTTCTTTTTTAAATTAGGAGACAAGAACATATATATATATACAAGGATCACAGAATTGTATATGCTATATGTGGAATATTTTAGGGTTGGAACTGAATTACTCTGGAGCTGCCCCCTCTGGGATTCCTGTAGATTCCTCCAGTTGTTGCAGAGTGTGCCTGGGATGGCAACACTTTAGCTGATTTATATGTACCCACTTGTATTCCCCTTCCGCCAGACTGCCTTTGGGGATGCAGATCTTGTAGGCAACAGGGGAGATCTTGTCTATAATTTCAAACGGTCCCTTCCATGTAGGCAAGAATTTTCGCTGTTTGGCCTGGTTCCTTTGGAAATTGTATAGATAGACCCGATCATCCAACTTATATTCCTTTTGGGTAGTTTTCAAATCATAGTGGGTTTTCATACTCTCAGCTGATCTTTCTAGATTCCGCTGAGCATAGGCAAAAGCATGCTGAAGGTGTTTCCTTAAATTCTCCACATACTCATGAGTTGTGGAGGCATTTATCAGTGTCTGCTTTTGAGTCCTGTAGAGCAAATTCTGGGGAAGCACCATCTTGCGTCCCGTCATCAACTCAAATGGTGACATTTTAGTTGCAGATGAAGGGGTAGATCTGATGGCCATTAGGACCAGAGGTAATCGGATATCACAACTTGGCCCAGAATCTGCCACAAACTTTTTTAATATGCTCACAATGGTTCGGTTATATCTCTCCACTGCTCCAGAAGAAGCTGGCCTGTAAGCAATGTGTAGCTTCCTTTTAACCCCCAGTATCTACCACATCTTTGTCATTACTTCACTGGTGAAGTGGCTACCTCTATCTGACTCAATCCTTTGAGATACGCCAAAACGGGAAAAGATGTGGTTAATCATCAGGGCAGCTGCTGTTTCTGCCTTGCAATTTGGGGCCGGGAGACATTCCACCCACTTGGTAAACAAGCATGTAAAGGTCAACATGTACTTGTTTCCTCTAGACGAGCGAATCACAGGGCCTACAAAGTCGATTTGTAAATCTGACCATGGCAGTGTCATCCCCCTCTTTTGGAGAGGCGCACGGTGTGTGAGGGATGATGGCTGAAATTGTGCACACACAAGACACCCCTTCAAGTATTGGTCGAGGTCCTGCCCCATGTGTGGCCAGTATGCAACCTCTCTTAAGATTTCCAGTGTTGTGTGAAACCCCCTATGACCGGTGGTGGCCGCATCATGGGCGTGACTTAACATCAGGCTTCGGAATGAGGTAGGAACCACCCACTGATCATGGCCAGCTTGGGATTTCCTTACCAACAAACCGTCTTGGATTCAGAACATTTTTGGACATTTCATCAACATCTTAGGTCCTCTTTCCCAATGTAATCTGTGTCCGTCAGGGGAAAGTTCTCAGGTCCTCAAGGTGTTGGTAAAACTTACCAATGATTGGATCCCCCTTCTGAGCTGTAATCAAATCAGCATCAGGGGTCTCCTTGCTCCATTGGGCAGTTGAAAGATCATTGTGAGCATTTATCTGAGACCTAGTGATCGCAGTGACCTGGATTTCCCCCAACAGGAACTCTATTTCTATTAGATCCCCTTGGATGGCCCCGGTTTTGGCCAGCTGATCAGCTAAGTCATTTCCAGTTTTGTCTGGTCCCTCTACTTTGGAATGACCCTTGATCTTTTTCCAGTAGATGGTCATCCCATTCGATGTGACCAGATCATCAATATTTTGGATTACCTTCCCATGTTTCAGGGGTTTGTTATTAGCGCATAACATGCCTCTGATTTTCCAGTTGACCAGGTGCTCCACGAACCCGTTCCGTACATAATCCGAATCTGTGATTATGACCAGTTCGTGGAGTTGATGCTGGACAGCAGTGAGGATGGCCTGATGCACAGCCATCAATTCTGCCACCTGACTACTTCGGGGACCAATTTTGTATCCAGCGGAGGGTTCTGGGAACTCCTTCACCCACGCATTCCCTACGCCAGCCACCAGTTCTTTCTCCCCGTCGTTGTCAACATGGTAAGAGCATCCATCCACATAGACAGTGGGCATTCCCTCACACTTGTCTTCTTCAAAGACTTTGTGTGGGGAATTAAGGTATGCCTCCATGTTGTCCTTGATTTTTAGACTTTCGTCCTCGAGACAGTTTTCTCTGGCACAATCATGCAAGTCAGCCAGACCTTGCGCGAGGGGACTCTTCTTGTATTGGCCATATCTGACCTCCACAGGAAAGCCTTTCATTGACAGAATCCAGGAAGTAATTCGGGAATTACTCCCATTTCCCGCCCGGATTCTGTCACTTTGGAGATATTGCAGAGGCTGGTGTGGAGTCTCCACTATGATGTGTTCCCCCTGGATAAACGGGCGGTAATTCTTCAATGCCCACACCGTTGCCAGGAGTGCCTTCTCACAATCGTTGAATTTTTCCTCCACAGAGGATAAAGTTTTGCTCGCATAGGAGATTACTTTATTGACCTTGTCATGCTTTTGGTATAATATTGCCGTCAAGCACGTATTAGAGAACCTCGTCTCCAGGAAGAACTCCTTGTTGCTGACAGGGTAAGCTAGGCAAGGCGCTTGTGAGAGGCTTCTTTTGAGTTGTCTTACCATCTCGGATTGTTCTGGACCCCATTCCCACTTGACCCCCCCTTCAAAAGATGAATCAGGGATCTAGTGATCTCTGCGTAGCCTTCAATGAACTTTCTGCTGTAATTAGTCAGTCCAAGGAGGCTCCTTAGTTCCCGCAGACTTGTGGGGTCTTTCAGTTTCTGGAGTGCTTCCACTTTCTTTTCTTGGGGACAGAGACCCTGAGGAGTAATCTCATGCCCCAAGAAACTAACACGGGTTCTACACCACTGTGCTTTCTGAAAGGAAAGTTTTTCTCCGGCGGCCCTCAACTGTGTCAGAACATAACGGATCTCCGCTATGTGTTCCTCCACAGATGAACTTTTGATGAGGACATCATCTACATAAGCCAGGTTACCCCTCGCACCCAGGTCGGGCATGGCCTTATGTAGGAAAATGTTGAATTCATTGCCGGAGTTGAGGTATCCGAAGGGAGTCCGGGTCCATGTGTACTGCTGGCCCCCAAAGGTGAAAGCCAGTTTGTATTGGTCCTCCCTACTGACAGGCACAGTCCAGTATCCATTGGTCCGGTCTATTGCTGTGAATACCTGTGACCCCTGAATCTGGGCCAGCCCTTGGTCAATGTAGGGCAGAGGCCATCGGGAAGTATGGACCCGTTTGTTGAGCTCCCTAAGGTCGGCGCAGAGTCTCCACTGGCCGTTTGGCTTCAATATTCCCAGCACCGGATTATTGAAAGTGCTGTGGACTGGACGGATTATTCCCCGGAACTCAAGGTTCTTAATTATTACAGTAAGGGACTCCATGGATGCGAGAGGCAAGCGATATTGCTTCACAAACACTGGAGTCATTCCAGGGTCCGTGGGAATTGTTGTGGTGTGGATGTCGGTGCGACCACAGTCATATGAGTCTACCGCAAAGAGATCTTGGAAATCCAAGGAAACTTGTTTCAACTTTTGCTTCTGTTCCAGAGTCACACAGGCATCAGCTAGGTTGACTCTCTTTTCCACCATCTGCCTGAAGCCTGGAAAGACTTCTGGTTTGGCTATCTCAGCGGCCTCCTCCAGCTGGGTGGAGAAGTCCCTGGTCAGAGTGCTGATTTGGACTGGAGGCTTCAGGTGAGAAAGGCAGCCCTCATGGACCTGGAAAATCACCTCATCCCTCCTGAAGTCACAAGTCACATCTTCCTTACCATAAGGGCAAGAGGTGTACACCAGGAAGTTCCCCCCATGCCGGGTGAAAATCCTGTCTGGTGTTGTATTGTCCTCACTGTCACTCTCAAAACAGTCCTTGGGGATCGGTCCTAACAGTTCATTTCCTAAATCATTGGAGAAATGTCGGTCATCAACCGCCATTCCAATAATGGTGCCTGCGGCTAGAGTAACACTCTTTAAGTCGCTGTTATCCACCTCTTTTGGAATGGTGTCATGTTCTATGTTGACTAATGAAGTTGGGTTTACCCCCAACCCTTGCTGTTGGAGAGAAGCATTTAGATGTATGTAAGCATCAGGGTTTTTCAATTTTTGTCCTCTTTTAACTTTCACTTCCAGGGAGAATTGTCGGGTCCTTTCTGGGATGGTGACTTCCTCTTTAATCTGAATTTCAACTGCATAAGGTAGCAATTGAGCTGACCTAAATGCTTTTTCTGAATCATCAAAGCCCATGGGATTATCCGCTAATCGAGACCAAGCCTTGAAGTTCATTAGGTCCAAACTAATAGCAAAGCGATTGAGAATGTCACTGCCTAAGTAAAAGGCGGCAGTGACGTCCCAAACAATTATGGACTATGCTCTTGTTGCCAATGGAGATTTTGAGCATACACCTGCTTGGCAGGAGATGTTTGGAATTAAGTGCTTCCAGGTCCATTTCCCATTTGTCTATCAGTTTGAATGTGGGAATGGCTGGATCTTTTGGGAGTTGGCGGAACATGGCTTCGCTGATGAAGCTCTTACCGTTGTTCACACACACTCGAGCGAGAACAGAGTCCTTCCCATCATTTAACTGAACAGGGATGAACAACTGCTCTCCAATTTGCTGAATATCAGCCAGGCTCTGAGCTGATTTCACATCTTTCTGGACTATAGGAGTGGGAGTGTCTGTTTGTGGATTGGTGAAGAATTTCAGAGTGTTTCCTTCCAGTGTGGAATACCACCTTAAACTGGAAGGAAGGTTGATTTTCAGAAATAGAGAGGACCCCCCATCACCAGTCTGTTGTCCTACTGCTACTACTGTCACGTCTGGAATCTGGTTGTTCTGGAAGTGAAATTCTACTTGGTCAGATTTTTGTTCAACCATGTGGCAGGTGCTGTTTAAACTAACATGGTTGACACTCTGTTTTAATTTTATTGGTCGGCTAGTCTCGGTCCAGAGGACCTTGTTTACACAATCTATTAGGGGTAACAACCTTCTCAGGAGGTCATTCCCTAGTAAACAAGGGGTGCCCTCTGGAGTCACTACTATGACCGGGTGTTTCAACTTGTGTCGCCCAATTTTAATGTCCAAGTCTGCAGTCCCCTCAACGGGAATTTCCTTCCCGTCAAAGTTCTGCAGTTGTCCAGGAAGAGAGGTGAGAGGAATTCGGTAATTCTCCCCACTTCCTGCATTTAGTTCCTCAAAGGCCCTTTTGGACAGAAGGGTAGCTTGGGATCCAGTGTCCACCAGTGCCAAAATTGTACCCTGCCCCTGTACTTGTACCGGGGCATAGTATCTTCCCTCCTTCTCCTCAAGGGGGCACAGATAATGCACATTTTTGGACAACTGGTGGGCTAACTTTCTGGTTTTGGACATTGCTAGCGAAGAGATTTGGACAGAATTCTGTGGAGAACCTTGGGAATCTGAAAGAAAAAGTTGGCAACTGGAGATCAGAGCCATTGTGGGTTCCCCTGGTTCCGGTTCTGGGCCGCCCCGCCCTTTTTGGAGGCAGTCATCAGGATGGGTTTGACCCTTGGGATTTTGGTATTGTCGGTCCTGGGATGAGATGATGGGCGGCAGTAGCTCAGTCTCCACATCTCCCCAGTCTGGATGGGAATCCCTTGGGACCCATTTTTCCTTGGGAGGAGTTCCCCCATCTCTGAAGGAGAAGATCCTTTTCCCAGGATCTTCTGAGGATCCCTCTCCCTCAAATTGGAAGACCTGTACCTCCTCCACAAAGTGGGTCTGTTTGGGTCCTTTGTTTCTCCTACCCCCCCTCTGCTCCTTGGGAGGCAGGCTTTCAGGGGCAGGAGATTTTGTTTCCGGTTCCTGGTTTTCCAGGGGCTGTTTAGGAAGCTTCCTCCAAGGCTTTACACCCCCCTTCCCCTTGTGCCTCTTCCCTGGGAACCGGTGGGTTATCGGGGTGCTGCCCCCGTCATTGTTCTGGAGCACCAGGTCCAGAGTTTGGGGCATTCTGCGGTGGCATGCTCATCTGAGGGTTCTGTTGAGCCCTCAGTATGTGACCCAGATCTCGTGCCATATTTTGGACCTGGCGCTCAAGTTGCGAAACCCGCTCAGGCTGATACGGGGCTCTATTTTCTCCCCTGGGCTGATCCCGGGAAGGGTAGCTATCCCTTCTCTGGTAGTACCCCTGGTTGGGAAGATTTTGGTACCCCTCCACCCTTGGCCTCCCCTCTCCCGGATTAGGTTGTCTGGGCTCAGGGAATTGGGGAAAGAAGGATGGATGATTTTGGGGCTGGAAATTGGGTGGATACCTGGGGAAAAAGTTCTGCCCAGGATTTGGTGAATTTCTGCCCTCCTGGGGTCAGGTGCTTGGCTGGACCCCCCCCCTTGGGCTGGAGGAGTCCACACATAACCCAGGATTGGTCGGTTTCCCCATTTGTGGGACTACCTCCTCGACTCCCTGTCTGTGACTGGCCCGAGGGCCTTCTGGGCTGTGAATTATTTGGTGCAGGCAGGTTTTTAGGCCCCCCCATCTCCAAATCTAAAACAGGGGCAACCTTTACCTCTGCCACCTTGGCAGCAGCAGGGGTGCTGTTGGTTTTGGGGTTTTTCGGCGCATTATTTTTATTTTCGATGGGCTTCTGCACCTCATAGATCCGGGTAGCCTGTTCAATGACTGAGTCTAAAGATCTTTTCTCATGAAAATCTCTCACGAGCTGGGTCATTATGTATTTGGGTAAGGCATGGAAAAACGTATTGATAAATTCTCTGCTATCCATGCGCACCCTTCTGGTGGTCTGCGCAAACGCACGCTTTAATTCTTGCACAAACTCTTGTGGGGCCTGATCCTCCCCACATTGCAAATTGTAGGCTGCCTTGTGAGCCTCTTGAGGATTTCTGTGCACAGAAAAATGTTTCAAGATGGCCGCCCTGTATGTGGACCACCTTGAATGGTTTTGATCCTCCAGCCCCGCAAAGAAACTGGAGTATTCTGGTGAGAAGGTCCACTTTACATATTGAATACAACTTTGGCTGTCCTTCAAATGGAAAGTCTCCATCATTTGCTCATAGAGCTCCAAGTGTTCCCAAACAGAATACTTGGCGTTCTTATGATAAGGCGTGATGACACTCCTTATTGCCTTTATTTGTTTCAATGGGTCCATAAGCAAGGCCCTTTTTGCCTTATTGGCCTTTTTGGTTCGGGTAACCCTGGTCCATTCATCCTCTGACTCAGAAGCGCTGCTCCCAGCAGTGCCCGTCTGATCTTCCAGGTTTTCACGGATTCTGCAAGCCTGGGAAAGGCTGGCAGAATGTGGGGACCTGGTCTCCTGTGTCCTGTGATGCTCAGAGGAATCTTCAGATCCCTCCTTGCTACCAGTATTTGCTGGGTATCCCCCCCACTGACCTAACTGGGCAGAGGTTTTCAGGATGCCCTTAGTGGGCCTACTCTCCTGGGGTTCCCCACTAAATTGCACTGTGCTTGGGTGCCCATACCCGGATGCCCGCCCCTCCATTCCTGGGTGGTACTGGCCTATGCGCCCCATACTTTTAGCTGGATAGTGATCTGACATCCCTTTGGCCCCGTGCTCATGTGCGCCAGGGAACATGGGGTGGCAGAGTCCAGGGACTGGTAGAGGTGAAGGCCTCTGGCACTAGAGCTCCTGAGGTTATGCTCAGGAGTTTCCCTTTCCCAGCGCACCTCGTCTCTATCAGCCCATGCTCCCTGTTGCAATGCAAGAGCCTGCGCTTTCAGTTCCTCAGTTAAGGCCTTACTAGACTATCAGTCTCTCCTGCATTGCTACCTGTTGCTGGAGCCTATCATTGTGCTGACAGAGAGCCTAATTTTCTCTCTGTGCCTCCTGATTGGTCCTGGAGTACTGGGCCAGTCTCTGCTGCAGGAGGGTTACCTCCTGAGCTGTGTCCCTATTGGCCTGCTCCTTTCTTGCCAGAGCATCCTCCGCCCTCCTGGTGTGCTCTAACAAGTTCTGGTGTTCTTTTTAGAGGTCACCCAGTCCCTGGAGGGCCAGGTGATTTTCTTCCATTTTCCTTTTTAAGTGGAAGACTTCCTGGCCTAAGGTATCCCTTTCCTGACTAAGAGCCTGCATCTGTGCTGCCAGGTCGTCCCTTTGCCTTTGGAAGGCACCAGCTTTCTGGCGCTTCTGGTCAAACTCTGCCTGGGTATCCAGGTCTTTCAAAATCAGTTTATTGCTCTCTGCCTTCTCCCTATCTAGGTGGCTTTGCAGGGTGACTACCTGCTTGGCGCATGCCCTATTGAAATCTAATTGTTGCTCCAGCTTTTTCTGGCTCTGCAGTAGGGAGTCCAAACCTTCTTGGTACTCCTTCTGCAAGGCCAGAAATCTGGTACCCTGGTCTGCCTTTTCCTGTTGCAGCACATCCATATCCTCCTTTATTTTAGTGATGTACTGTCTGCTGTCCTTTTCTGACTCCTGGCTCCTGAGCAGCCTCTGCTCAGAAGAGTCCAGATCAGATTGGGCCTTCTCTAACACCATCTGTTGCCTATTTGCCAGATCTTGGCCTACAGCACATTTGTCCTGCATGGCTCCCATATATAGATATAAATATGCCGCTATCCTGGCAATCTTATTATGTTCATCTTTGGCTTTAGGGGCCATATATAGTTCACTCAGGGCCACATGTAGGAGACCCTGATCTCCTCATATATCTGACCCTGTTTCAGTGATCTGTTGCACGATTGCCTGCAACCAGACCATTTGGTCCTGATGAGTCCACTCACCTCTCACAAATAGCTTATGTAAGAAGTGCTCTCTGGCTATTTTGATGTCTACCAGTGTCGTCATTCTGGAATTTGAGTTCCTTCCTGACTTACAGAAGTTTGTATTTTATTATTTTCAAAACAGACCTTCTCCTTAGAGCGTTCCTTTGAGGAGTGCTTTACAGCGTAACACAGCGTGGTGATCTGACCGGATGTATGTCTCCTGTCAGTTAGCACACTGTATTAATCTGCACAAGTGATAGATCTAACCCAGAATCTCCGGCTACGAGCCCCCACTTTTGTAAGCGATATTCAATCAACACTACAGCCAAGTCAATGCCTAGTCTGGGATGCTGAGGAAAACCCCTATTAATGTATTTTTATGTCTAGTTCAGTACTCTGGATGACCACCCTTGTATAACACCCCCCTCTTAGAATCCCCCTGACCCCACTGAGCCAAGAAGTAGGTTTGATTTGCAAATTACAAGGTTTATTTGAGAATTTAAACAATATATATATATCACACTTTATAATAAATTAATATCTGATAGTACACTTAGACATATGATGTTGATCAACAATGGGTAATCTGGCACTAGCACACTTCTTTACAATCAATGAGGAGTTAGTATAGGATGGATAAAGTAGCAAAAATACTTTTATGATTTCAAGGGAAAAGCAATGAAGAATAAAATGCAGTACAGAAATACTTGATATGATTTTAGCAAAAGATAAGATAATCACTTTTTCTCTGGCAATTCACCCCCCCCCCCCTATGCAATGTAAGAAATGGAAGGAGATGGAAAGAGGAGCACACAGTTCTCAGGAATGCAATCAAATACAATACGAAATTCAGTTCCCCCCCAGCAAGCTTAGAGGAAACAGGTAGGAGTTTGAAGCACAGGCCCAAAATGCTTTTAAATGTGATGGCAATGGATGGGAAAATGTGCCAACTGATTTTAATTCCCTCTAGAGATTCAGAGTGAGTGGGAGATGCGTGTTGGTATTAGTTCAAGCTCACTTTAGCAATGCTCTATGAGTTATTACCAAGTTGCAAACGGATTTTAACAAAAGAAAGAATGGAGCTGCTATTTTGGCAAGTGGAGAAATTGAGCCAAAATCGCAAATCGCGGTAAATTTCGTGAGTGCGTAAATCGTGATTGTGGAAATAGTATAAGGAGTCGGTTCTAGGCTTGTTGGAAAGCTTAGATCCTGAGCTTTCAGAGGAAAGTTAAACCTCGTTCCTAGCCCGAACGGTTCCAGAGATACAGACGATTAAACAAAGGTAGTTCTTCGGATTTAAAGTAACTCAAAATGACAGGTGACAGCTTGCAGCTGCAGAATTGACAGGTGACAGTTGTGCAGCTTTAAAAATGACCGATGACACGATTTCTAGGAGGCAGTTCTACTTAGGTTAAAATAGTTTGGATTAGATTATTTTAACTAAGAGATTGGTTCTGCACAGTTCTGCTAGGTACTCACAATATAACTTTGAACTAGGCCTCGTCACGGATCTGGTCAACACGTCTGGCAGCGGTTCTGTCTGCTCGGCGGGTCAATCAGGCACCGGTTCTGCTCACAGCGATCTGGGTCAGCTTTGCTCTGCTGGTCTAGCCTCTCTGGATTCTGGATGTAACACTGCTTTCTGGTTACTGCTACAGGTTCTTGCAAAAATTCTCGGCAAAACTTCAAACAGCTCGCCCGGCTGTTGAATAGTTTGGTTAGTGTTGAGGCCTGCTGAAGAGGATTCAGCTGGTGGATTCAGGCCTCTCTGCTACAAATTCTGGAGTTAATTTCTGCTACAGGTTCTGGAGATTGATGGATTTGAAGTCTGGATCTCTGGATGTGAAGTCGTCGGACAGCATGCTCCACAGCAAATGGAATTGAATGTCTCTACCTGTCCCAGCAGTCTCTTTTTATGTGTTTTGAAAAGTGGGTGTGTGCGTTGGTCATAACTAAACCTGCCCCTCTCACTTATCATTGGCCAATTCCTCCTCTCTCCCTTGATTGGGGGAAGGAAATGTGAGTCAGAGTGATGCTGTAGGTTTTATGGTCAGAGGAACCTACCCTTGTCAGATTGCACACAAATCTATTTCTGACCCAAATACATATTTATCTATGTACCATTTTTCTAATATTATAGGTCCAGTTAACATATTTTCTGTAGCACCAAACCATCCGATCCCTGTCTTTGTACGATGTCGTGTCCATTGATGACAGAATTCTCCCCTTTTCATCCAGATAACGACCTCTAAACCTTTCCAAATGTGCATCAGGGATATGGGTTACAGATGATAAAGTGTCAGAATTTCAACATGCATACAATTGGAGTGACAATCTTTTTTCCGCTACTATCCCCAGGAACATACCCCAGGGTCCTAACACCTCTTAAAATGTGCACAGAAAAATCACAAGAATAATGGTATTATTTATATAATTTTGACCAGTCTGCACTATGAGTTATCTATCTTTTTAAAAGTATGCCCTGGTCAAAAAGGGGTGTGGCTTCCCACATCACAGGGTGGATTAACTGGTTTATCCACTTCCCCCAAGCTCAGCTGGCTCACAGAGGGACAGCTGCCCCCCAGTTTCTCCCAAGAGGAAGCTATTTTACGATGCCCCCAATATAACTTTTGCCTGAATCCAGGACAGGCCTTTGTTCAACTCCCTGTAGTCCCCAGCTGCTCCACCCCTAATCTAATCAGAGAGGTGTTAACTCCTTTTGGCCAGGGGCAGAGTGGCTGAGCATCCAGTTTCAACTCCTGTCAGGGGTAGTTGTCAGGCAGAATTCAGTTTCATTAAGCCAGGTTTCAGCTAAATGTCACTTTTTGTTCCCAGTTTTCTACATTCAAATCAAACTGACAATTTCACCTATACATTAAATAATTACTTCCTTCAAGTCATTTCAGAATATAGTTTTACATTGTGTCCACCTCTTAGCAAGTCTTTCCTTCGTCTGGTTTTGTTTCATTTGTTCAGTTTTACACAAAAGTCTGGTGGTTTTAAAACGCCGGCTTTCTGATAGTGGTGAGTACTGGTAATGCAACCATTTTTGGGATTAAGAAAATGAATTCCCCACAGTTCTGGGTTGCTTTTGGCAATCAGCATTGCCATTCCCAATGGTTTCAGGCTATTGTGTGTGTAGCCCAATGGTGGTTAGGCAGTGCCCTCCTGTGCTCACAACATAGGCAAAAATGGGTGGCAGCCTATTCTTCATGTTTTCCCTGTGCACTCTCTGGGGAGTTCTGGCCATCATGATGTTTTCCATGCCAGTACTGCACAGTTTTATTGTAGGGCTTGGATGCATGGGTAAAAACATCCCACAGTACCATGGTGCATTTTTCCTATTTTATTGTCGATCTGGGGCGACAATTGATCCTCATGTTCTCTGCTACCATTGAAAGGGAAAGATGGCTCAATAGCTTTCTTCCCTGTCTCTATATCAACTATATTCATTTGTATTTTCTTATTGTTTTTGGTAAATAGGTTTTTGCACGATCAATAGAATGCAGACATGCCTTGAAACCTGATGGGAGACCTCTTTGAGTTAACTGTATCCAGGTAGCTGGCAGCGTGACAAAGTTTTAAGCAGTGCAGTGTGTTGGGATCCTGTCAGCTGGAAGGAAGTTGGGGGCAGCTGTTGAGTGGAGTCCAGGCTGCAGACAGGCCTGAAGGGCTGGGTTCACCAAAGTCTCAATTGAAACAGAGTGAGTATTAATAGGGACAACATTAGCTGAGAATCTCTTGCAGGGGTAATCTGGTAAAGTGTCAAACGGACCCAAAAGTCATAACTCTCTTTATTGCTAATGTACCCAGAGATGAAGGTAGTTGTCTGAATCAAAATTGGTTATTGGGGTTGTTCTGATATGCAGCAGAGTCTATTATATGTAATCTCATACTAAACTGACCCTATCTAAAGGACAAGGTGTAAATGAAGATTGAAGCTGTATCTATAATGCATTTGCTTTCATAGTCAAAGCACTAGCTATGGTCTAAGGGCTGTGCTGAACGAAAGCATAATGTGTTTTTTTTCTTTACTTTTCATGTGTTCATTGCCAATGTTTGTCTCCAAGGTTTATATGCTCACCACTGTATCAATTTGGAGATTGTTTGATTGTCTACATGTGCATATGAATAAACATAAAAAATCCTAAGTGCAGAAAGGTGAAAGCGTGTGGTGGCTATTATTGTGTCTGGTTTCATTGTGCAGCATAATGTCCAAAGAATAATACAACATTTTCCAGAACATAGTGTGTGTCTGATGCAGTACAAAGCCTACTGGTGTCTAGCCTAGCCAGTGTTAAACATTGTGGAAAGAAGAAAGTATCAGGGAATATATATAACACTTGTCATCATAATGATGCAGGACCTCATGATGCAGGAAGAATGGAGGGTTGTGAGTTCCAGTGTTTTGGAGTTTGTACTTCAGAATGTTGCCTCACTAAATGTTGTTTTGAAAATCTTGTTGCCTTTATGTGGGCAGATACCAAATATCTGAGGGTTCTTGTTGGCAGGTAGGTGTTGATGTGTTTCTTGAGGTAATCAGGGCATTACCTGCTCACGCTGCTTCTTGTTACCTCTATGGTAAAGAGAAGCAGTATGAGCAGGTAAGGTAAGTGTTTATAAAGAAAAATGTGTTTGAATGCATGTATGTATATTGCTGTATTTTTTTATGTATGCATGCAAGGAAGGAGTTGCTTTAATGATCCATGAATGTGTTGCAGAAATATGATTGTATGAGAGTTGTGTGTGTGTTTCTGTGTATTATTATTATTATTATTATTATTATTATTATTATTATTATTATTATTATTATTATTATGTGTGTGAAGAGGGAGCGGGGCAGCTAAATGTATGGGTGGGACTGGTGGGGGTAAGCCATTCTTTTTTTCTTTTTTTATTTTTTATTTAACTTGATGCACAGTAAGTATAGTTTACGGTGCATCAAGTGAAAAGTAAACATGATTTGTAATATTGTGTCGCTAGACTGGCATACAGTACTAGTACCAGTCTGCATATACTTTGTTAATGTGGCTTGGCATTTTTTTACTTGGCATCAAGGGTAAAGCAAATGTGATAATTGCTCTTATGTGGCTAGACTGGCCTACATTAGTAGTGCCAGTCTGCATATACTTTTTTAATATGACATAAACGGTAAAGCAAACATGATAAGTTTTACTACATGGCTAGACTGGCCTGAGTTAATGATCCTAACATGCTTTTATTTTTTGTTACTGAAACAATAAATGTTTTATTTGCCATTGAGGTTAACAATAACATGGGTGTTATTACATGGCTAGACTGCATTGCTGGCTCCAGTCTGGCTGTATATTTTAGTGTGACATGGCATTTGTGTACTGGACATCAAGGGTAAAAGCAAGCATGGATGTGATTATGTGGTACACTGGCCTAGAATGGTATAGCAAGTCTGGATAGTCTTTCTTTCTGTGTTGTGACATTCTTTACTGGTTGGGAGTTCTTATATGGTAATGCTGGCATATGGTGGTTCAGCCAGCATGTACATGTATGGGCAAAGCCAGCATAAACATTTTTTTTCTACTGGCATATTGTGGGGAAGCAGCCTTGCAAAATCTCAGCTCGTCGATACCTTGTGCGACTACGCGAGCGCAGAGCACGTAGGAGAAACAGTGCACCAGACACGGAGCAGACAAAGAGAAAAGCGGACTCTCCCTGGCACTCCTCCTGCGTTCATGCCACCAGCCTGACCTTCATGCCACCAGCCTGACCTCCAGCAGACTTTCAGCCATAGCCTAATCCCACAGCAGTGAATCAACTGAAGTGGTTGCTGTAGAGACATTGCTACTCCTGTAACAGTTACACATGTTCAGTGTGTCCACTGTCAATAAAGCCTTCCCCCTTTGTTCAAGTGTCCAGTCATCTTTATGGCTACCACACATATGTTGTGGATAGAGGCATCTTAAACAACCCTTGGAAAATCCTGCTGTGCACTGTTGATAACTTGCATCTAATGAGTTTTTTTTTTCATGTGCTACCATACAAACCGACTGCAAACTGTGTGGCTTTTTACCTTATTTCTCTCAGAGAGTGCTGTAAAATGTCAAATTTTAACACATTATTGTCGGCGTTGATTAGCTGTATGATCTGGATGTGAATGGTCAGCCTGTCATTTAAATCTAATCCAAAGCTACAGTCCAATTTGTATGGGCTAGGCATTGGGCCTACTTGAGAAGGGCAGGTGAATTTAAGAGATGAGGGCTGTGGGGTGCCATGGATTAAGATGTCTGATTTGTCTCTGTTGATATTACATGTTATACATTTCATCCATGCGTGTATCGCTTTGAGACCGATATGGAGGCATTCAAATGAATCAAGTAACCTCATTCTTTCATTACCATATTCAATAAAACATTTGTCCTACAGTCTATTCTCACAAACAAACAATTTTATCCCATGATTCATGTACGTAGCGCACTGGCCCCAATGCTCCGTTGAAGCAATAGCTAACCCTGCAAAATGCAGTTATTTCTTGTGCAATACTTGTGTCCTTGTATGTGCACTTGGATTCCCGTAAATGATTAACGACAAGCGCCAAACGGCTTAACTCCTCGCGCCTTATCAACGTTGAGGCATGAACTCTGCGGGAAATGCATTAACCCATTGAATCCCAGGAAGAAAAGAATGCAGAAGAGTAGGTTTCAGCGAAGACATTAAAAACATGTATTTCCGTTTAATTGCCATTCCTCCCTCACATGAACCTGTTGAAATTAACAAGCAGAATGAAATGGGAGGACTGCAGTTTAAATGTTGAATACAAGAACTGCAGAGTTTTTAAGCGGTGTTTGGGGGTTTTGGGACTTCAAGTTCTACCTTTACAAAGGGAAAAACAAAACTGCAAGTACCAACATGCAAAAATGAAACCGGACCTGCATAAGCCACTCATGCCTGACCTGTGACATTTTGGGAGAACAGCACTAGCAACAAAATAGCAAAGAAACTCTCCTTTCCCAGGTTCTAAAAAAAGGGTAACTTTATAAATGCAACCCTCACCCCTAATGTTGGTGGGAATTTTCTTTATGTCCTAACATCAAGGTGATTTTATTAATTCAGTGGTAAATGAAGCAGTGTGCTCTCCATAGCGACATTGCTTTGCGTTTTTCAGTGCTGATTGGCTTGTCTCGGTTTAATCATTTGATTGGAAGAACCTGCCAGGGTGGAATGCAGGCTTGCACTTCCCGGTAAGAGCAATGATGGCAGACTAAATGATGCTCTCCGGCTCAGGGAAGTTCATTTTACGTCGATTGCTCACTTGATTCAGCGGGACGTGGCGCTCCACTTCGTGTGCCATATATGTTGCAGAGGACGTGGACAGCCTGTTCTCTAAGCTCTCTCGTCGCTGCTGATTTTAAGGCCACTTTTTGAGCTATGGTTACGCGATCTAATGCCATGTTTTTGCATTCATGTTACAAAATGTGTTGTCTGGTAGCTCATTTTAATTGCCTCTTTAGCTAAGACGGAAATGCAACCCGAAAGGAAAGACCAGCCAAGTCATGCCTGCCGCAGATATCTCCAGTTTCCTTACTCCATAATTGTAGTTTTTATTTTCTAATTTTAGAATCGGGACTTCAAATACAGAATTCAAAGGAAAACAATAGAAACAGATCTGGATAACCTATTAATGCATGGATTGCAGAATCATGAGAGGTTTATTTCTGTCAACTTGTTTTTTCTATTCTTTATGTAGACTTAGAGATGGTTGAACAGTTATTTTCATGTCGCAAAACAAAATGAAAATGAAGTATTTGCTTTCAATTGTATTCTTGGTATTTGCTCTCTCAATCAGCTTAATCTTTAAACATCCGGAACTGGTGCCGATATACTAATATCAGCCGCTGAACATTGCTGGGTTTCTGATGTCAACGGACAGCTTTTTAACCGGATGTTTGTAGATGTAGCATTCACTTCGGGAATACGTGTGATGAGCTAAGAAGAAGAAAGGAATGGCGGCTCAACTTCATTTTGAAAGATGATTGTTTAAGCACAAGGCTTAAAGATCTAGAGTTGACTTCAGTTAATGGCATGAAGCTCATGCAACACTGTCCTTTCTGGAAGTTTCAAATTGACGATGTGCAGTGGGACAACACTACAAGAGATCCGTGGGCAGAATTGCAAAACATTTGCACCAGTGCAAATGCAATTAGCATTAGGGAAAAATTCCCCTAGTGAAATGCACATATTTTAATGCATGTGTGCACCAGAGCACGTTTTGCTCTAGCTCAAGGGCTCGATTCATAGAAAAAGCGGTGCAAGGTACTTAGCGCAAGAAAGAACTTTGCGCTAACAAAATAATTTGTCCCGGGAGCCGATTCATGGAAACCAAAGCACAAGGTAACCTGCAGCGCAAAGAAAAAATGAGTTACTCCTGGAATTCCAAAAACACCCCCCCAAACAAGCAAAAACTAATGTTAACAAGCAACCTTTGTACCACCATCCAGCACCCCAGCAAAACTGGGACCCGTTCTTTGTAATTCCAGTCAGCTCCATGGCCAAACAACGGCCTGTCCCCTGTAACTCCAGGCAGCACCTTGAAAAACTGCGGCCCATCCCCTGTAAATCCAGGCAGCACCCAACCAAACTGCTGCCCGGCCCCTGTAACTCCTGGCAACACCTTCGGCCAAACTGCAGGCCATCCCCCGTAACTCCAGGCAGCACCCCAGCCAAACTGTGGGATATCCCCACTAACTCCAGGTAGCACCACAGCCAAACTGCGGGATATCCCCAGTAACTCCAGGTAGCACCCCAGCCAAATTGCGTGCTGTTCCCCGGAACTTCAGGCAGCACCCCGGCAGTTGCATTGTCCCTGTAACTCAAAGCACCACGCCACACCAACTGCGGCCATTTACCCCTAAGATTAAGGAACCCAAACTGTGGTCTCCCCCCCCAAGTCATAGCAGCCCTTTCAAGTTATGCCTCGTCCCACCACCCCCACTGACTGCTGCCCCAACTGCAGACAGCCCCCTGCTAGTCCGCCCTCCTCCCACCACCCACACTGACCTCTGCTCCAACCCCAGACAGCCCCCTCAAGTCCTGCCACCATCCTGCTAGTCCCACTGACATCTACCCCAAACAAAGGCAGCCCACTGCTAGTTCACTCGACTCCCACCACCCCCATTGACCTCCACCCCAAACCCAGGCAGCCCTCTGGTAGTCCGTCCTCCTCCCACCACCCCCACTGACCTCTATCCCAACCCCAGGCAGCCCACCCTAGTTCCTAGTCTGCCCTCCTCCCACCACCCCCACTGACCTCCACCCTAACCCTAGTCAACCGCCTGCTAGTCCGCCCCCTCCCACTACCACCACTGACCTCTGCCCCAACCCCAGAAAGCCCCCTGCTAGTCTGATACTTCTATGACATCCTGGAAGACAACACTCAGTTGCACATCAACAGGACACCATACTGTTGCACCAGCTACACTTTGACAACTCCATGTCCATGTGACATAGTAATGCAATGTCATGCATTGTGACATTTTTACACCACCTTTGTGGCTTTGCAATGGCCTCAAAGCACTGCATGTGAATGCCCTTGTAGGACCAAAGTCTGAGGAATCAAGTATTGGTTTGAGTGATTTATAATATGTGTGTGCACTTTAGCCTGTACAAAGGTAAGTAGGTATGTAGGTAGGCAGGGTTGGCAAAGTCCCTGCTAGTGAAACAAGTAGAACAGGCATGTGTTTGGGTGATGTGAAGGCTGTCAGAGAGTGTGCGAGTCATACGAGTGGCAGCTGTGAAGCACGATATAAGAGCAGGTTGTTTGCCGATGTGTGCGGGCTGGTGGCCATTTTTTGGGAGGGATACAGAAATCTAATATTGAGTGCACAAGTGATGAGCATAACCTAACATCCACAGTGAGGATATAACCCTCCTCAACACCTACAATGCTAAATACCCATACCAGTGAATGAAGTGTGCGCACATCCACATTGACAAGCGAGTGCCAAAGGAACAACTAACCATCAGTGTACCAGATAGGAACTCATTCATTGAACTCAACCTACAGTAGCGAATGTGCAGAGGTTCATGAGCTGTCACCAGATACAACACACAACTAAACCCTCTGGATCATGTAGCAATGCACATGGACAAGTCAGTATCCATCCCTAATGAGAGAACCCAAACACCATCACGATACATCTTACACGTCACCGCAACCATCCCTGTATGCACACCATTACACACATAGATGTAGCAAAAACGTCACTCCAACAACACTAACACATTACCACCAAACATGCAGTGCCCCTGTACAAGGAATGGAGTCATATAAGTAGCTATTGTGACCACCAGCCATCTGATGGCCCCACTCCTACATGAAAACACATGTGCACATGTCCAAATCAATCAAAAGAATGTCACCATGTCAAGCACGTACAACACACAACATCACCAAACACACATAAACACATACAGAAAGGACTACAAACTCAAACACAGTATACAACTATCACACACACATCCACACCATGTATACAACTGACCAACACGCCTGTAATGCAAAGCATGCAAGTAGGCAATCAACACATGTGCATGTGAAAGATGTCAAAAACGTCAATCACAAAAATGCAGGTGCACTTCACATCCTAGCATCATATGTACAGTCTATATGACTGACCCCTTCAGCTGGTTAAAACCAGTGTCCTATGTTGGTACAGGTATCATGCCTCATCATGTACCCACATTTCCAGAGAGGTCCACCCAGCACCCTTTTTCCACCCAAATCCCCATACCCTCTGCAGGACACTGTCCCTCCATGCATAATGCGGAGACACAGTGTTAGGTGGCGGTAGTGAGGGATTCACAACAGAACAGATGTACCAGCAGGTCAGGTTGTGCATGGTCAATCATGAAACTGGTTGGTGAAGTTTGCACCTGAATAGTGCAACCCGTGTAATACGGAGGGTTTGTATAGATGATGTGATTTGTTGTTTATTGGGTGATGGTCACTGTTGCTGAAGTTTTGATTTGGCCATATGTCTGTGTCTGTGCATGTTTCCTTATTCTGCCATGCATGTGCTTTGGGTTACTGGTTGCATATCCACAAAGTACTGCAGGCTCAGAAGGTTGTGCTGCAGTTATCCTGCTTGACCTATCGGCAGACTTTGACACTGTTAACCACAGCATACTCACAGACAGACTCCAATCCCTAGCCTTTAGGGACTCAACATGCAGATTGTTAACCTCTTGCCTTGCTAAAAGTTCACAATTCATCATCCACCAACCCTGCTCTACTTCACCCATGCTGTCACCAACAGGGTCCCAATTCCCCTTACGCTTCATTCTCGACCTGATACCCTCACTGTCCTTACATGCTCACATGGCTTAGCCTGCTACATCTGCGCAGATGATGCCCATGTCATATTCACGATCCACAGTACCTTCTCCACATCCTGCCTTTGCCTTGTACATCGCAGATATATGCTACTTCATGACGGGTTACCACCTCATCCTGAATCCATGCGATCCTGATCTGCTGCGTGATGGCACTCTTCACCCAACCCACCCCCTGGCGGTCTTCCCCAGGCGACCCATACTCGGCATCAAGCGCAAGAAAGAATCTTGGATACACCATGGATTTTGACAGAACAATCTCTCACCACAACAATGCTGTGTGTACATACTGTCATCTATGTCTCTGCATAGATGGTTCTTTCACTGCCTCTCCTACCCTCGCTGAGTCACGGCAATCCCACCTACTCTATAGCTATTCACTTTATCGGTGTGCACATGCCGATCACCTGAGTGAGCTCCAACATTTTAATACACTCTACAGCTAGATTCCTCCTTGTCCTTGCCCACTGAATACACATCACTCCTAACTTGCAGGTGCCCCAATGGTTTCCCATCAGATGACACAACACCTTAAAAGCCTTGTGTATCGCCCACTGTACCCTCCACAGGACCAACCCAACAGTCACCTTAGATCAGGCTCTGGGGTGGGAGCAAGCCTAATTTGCATATGGTCTTTCCTCTTTCTGTAATGGCTTGGCAAGTGAAGAACGATGGTCTGGAGGGTAGCCCAGAGCAATGCCAGAGTTTAAGATTCATTCTAAACCTTCCAGCCATCACCTCTTCTGTTTTTCTTTAGTCACCCCAAGTGGGACGGGTATGCCCAGACGTGGGTGCCGTGCCCGTTGGGCCTAGAGACCCAAGCTACTCCTCACTGATGAGGCGCAACAAGGATGAAACATGTTTGGGGATGCTTGTGGTCTCATGAGAAGGGATGTGACCTAGCAGTTCGGACTGGACTTCCCCTTTGGGGTGTGACTAAGCCTGATTTGCATATGGTCATTCATCTTTCTGTAGTGGCTTAGTAGGTGAAGAACAATGGTCTGTGGGTTGCCCAGAGCAATGCAAGAGGTTAAGATTAATTCTAAACTTTCCAGCCATCACCTCTTTTGTTTTGCTTTAGTCACCCCAGTGGGACGGCCATGCCCAGATGTGGGTTCCATGCCTGCTGGGCCTAGAGACCCAAGCTAGACCTCACTGATGAGGCCCAAGAAGACTGAAACATTTTTGGGAATGCTTGTTTTCTTGTGCAGAAGGGATGTGACCTAGAAGTTTGGGCTGGACTTCCACTTTGGGGTGGGACCAAGCCTGATTTGCATATGGTCTTTCCTCTTTCTGTAATTGCTTGGCAGGTGAAGAAAATTGGTCCGTAAGGTTGTCCAGAGCAATGCCAGAGGTTAAGATTAATTCTAAACCTTACAGCCATCACCTCTTTTGTTTTGCATTTCTCTTAAAGGTGGCATTACAGAACAGCTTTGCCTCATCACTAGCCAATGGGCTGGTGGAGAGTGCAAATAGTCTGATTAAGGGTGGAATCCAATTGGCTCTCAAAGCAGGTATACCATCGAGGAATGTTTAGAGACAAATGGCGCGTGCCTACTGCATCATGCCTCACTCTGTTACAAGGTGCCACCCTTTGTCTCTCTTAAGGGAATAACGCCAGGCACTACCTTATATGCCAATTCATTGCCCCTTGACAGAGAGGACATAACATGGGCAGCGGAGGCCGCTCAGAGTCTTCATATAGTTAGATTCAACAAAGAATGCAAACTGCTGTATTGGGAATGGAAGGCAGGGGATTGGGTCCTGTTGTGCAATGCACGTGTTAGTACCAAATGTTAAAGTGAGAAATGTTGGGTCCAAGGAAAATATCATATGTGAGATGTTGGTTTGTGGTGTTAGAAGCAGGTGAGGTTAAAGGGATAGTTGGCCAACTGCACACGGGAATGAGTTCTTAATTCAGAAGGTGGCAATTGGAAGGGACTTGCACCAAAACAGACACAACTCTGTGGGCAGGAGCCACCCCTGCCAGTGGGGTGTCAGACAGTAGAGCTGTTGGTCCCAGGAACAGTAGCAAGTTGGCATTTCCACTGCGAAGATGGAATTAGTATGTGTGCTGGTAGATAGATGTTCCATACGATGCATGCTACTAGCTAGATCTTCCTGTACACAGTGTGAATACACTGGGAGCAGAGTTTTGGTTTGTTCTCAGTTCAGAGGGGGATCTGTTGAGGTAATGGAATGTTGCAAGGCCAGGAGGCGACTGGAAGAACCCATTGCAGTGGAATGAGATTCAGTTGGTGGGAAACATGGTCGGACTGAGACATGAAATTGTCTTGGACACCAATGAAAAAGTGCCCTACAGTTGCAAATGGATATTCATTCCTTTTGTACCACTGTTTGAATAGTAACCAGGGGAAGTTTTTTGATAAAGCGTGATGCAATTTGTGCATTTTAAAGAATATTTATTCAGCAACAAAAGTTAAAACTACTAGATGCAGAGTGAATTAACTCATCAAACTGGCTCAAATTGCTCGAAAAAGTGGCCAACTTAGACCCAAAAAAACTGCCCCACACCAGCAGTTTGTGTTTTTGGTTCGGCCATGGAACTAATGCCCTATAGGCCATCCGAGCCTGGTGGGAGAGCACTGCTGAGTGGATGACAATGAGGTGAGCTGTAGTTACTTGATAGATGGGGCAAACGTACCTGCTGTACCGTAGTTTTCTTTGATGCAGCACTCCAACAATAATTTATCTGTTCCTCGCTCACTGAGACATTTGTAATTAAAAAATATAAAACAATGTTTTTATTTCAGTAAAATCGAAACATTTGAGCTATCATCTCCCAATGCTCAACCTACCAGATTCAATATTTTCTAAATGTGCACTCTTGTTGTTGGTAACCGCTGAGCCACTGAGCCGCCTTTAGAGATGTTGTTTTTCATTATGCCATCCCTGTAAAAGGTGTAAGTCATGATGATGCATTTTGGAACTAGCAATGCCAGTTGGGATGAACATCCCCCATGCCCCCCCTCTCTCTCTCTCTCTTTCTCTCTCTCTCTATCTCTCTTGCACTCTTTCTCTCTCTCTGTTTCCCTCTATCCATCTCTCTCATCACTCCTCTGCCATTCCCTCTTGCTCCCCATCCATCTCACTCTCCAACATTTGCGATGAAAATGAAGATAAAACAAATGCTTGCATGAAAGTTAAATCATTAAAAATTAGGAAACAGATCAATTTACTCTCAACAGACTATACAACTTTACCATTTGAGTGTTATCTAGACCCCCCAAAACAAAGAAAAAAATAATGATTTGTTTTTTCGGCATGTTTGGTTCCTTAAAAAATGGTTGTTTTGTGATTCATTAAAATCACATGTAACCTTCTGGCTACTTATCCATGTCCAATTGTTCACTCCTATCTGAGATTACCAAATAGTTACATTTGGGGGCAGGTTCACCTAGAATGCTAAAAACGGCCGTTACTCTAGCATCAGTGATGAAGGATGAAAGCTGACTCAGCACTTAATTCTTCTATGGTCTGACATGTGAGTGCCATTAAACGGGTACCAATTACAGCAATTATTAAAATGCTTAGAATGTAAGGGAATCTGATATAAAGGTTTATTTAAAAAACATGTATTGTTATTATTGTAGTATTGGCCAAGGAACTCAAACTGCACTCATTACAGGAGAACAAGGTATATGTAGATACGTTAGATAATCTAAATTATACAGAGCAGAGAAATAAAATACAAAACATAGAAATACACCCATCATGAAACCATCAGGAAAAATAAAATAATTTAAAATAATTTAAATTATTTCTAGAATAAAGTGTGATCAGTCATTCCAAAAAAAGCCACGATTTTGTAAAATCAACATTGTATGCATTTAAAGAGAACATACAGGCAGTGCATGGAAAATACACTTTACAGATCACAATGGCTAAATCCACAAGACTTCAATGACCAGTATATCAGAAACGTTAAAATACTGCTAGATGTGGGGTATCTTTAAACGGGCCCTGCTATTTTAGTGTTATTTGAATCGTTTGATGAGAAATGTGTACAGTTTAACATTTTTAATAATGTTTTGGGATATGCTTTGAAAAATACCTGTGTGATTACATTGATGGTGATTATGAGTGGCGGCACACATGAAACACTATGGGGTCACAGTGTGCACTTACAGTTTCTATCACATCTATTAATTTCTTTGCACCCTTCCTTTCTTTTATAGACCCTCCATTTCTACATAACTACTTTGTACAGTTTGCTTTCTTCTATTGTGTCCATCTATTTCTCCAAACTTTCTTTAGTCTGTCACTATCTTTGTGTCTGATATTCTGGCAGCAATGTGACATGCTTACTATGATACTGCCTCTCCATTTCATGTTGGTTATTACAGATGTAATTTGCCATCTAGTCCTCCTTTAGCAGAGAAGCATTCTTATTGGGATCCAGTTTAAATCCATATTTTTAAATATGTAGCATTTCTCTTTTCTGCAGAAACCTGTCGGGACAGGTGGACATGTACCTATTCACTCAATGTAGGTCCTTGTTAGCACTTCTTACTAACAAAATTTCAGTCTCCAACTCACCTGCTGCCCACATATCAGGTGTGAGTCCTTCTTTGATGATATTTCTGACATCAGTGTCAGTATCACACTCAACAATTATCTTCCTAGGTAATATCAATTTTTATGGGGAACCCAAGCCACCAGAAGCACCAGGGATGCTCACCATCATCTCACAGAATCCATGAAAAAAACACTTACTGAATTGAAAAGGCACGTGGCAGCCCCTCTGCTGAGAACGAACATTGGTCAAACACCCTGTTTTATGGAATGTCCTCCACTCAGGTTGGTCTACAACCACGTTTTAGCTCACCACACCCTTTGCAGAGTATACATATCCATTTGCATATCAGTCTTTGTACCACCCACAAGGGCAGTCAGTTCAGCACCAACATGCTAGGCAATTCTCCTCTGAACACCAACAGCAACCCCAGACACTAGTTTTGGCTTTGTTGGGTCTCACCCTAAGTAACCAAGGGTAATCCAGACGTGGACTCCTTACTCACTGTGCCTTAGAGAGGCTCATCTTTAACTCACTGAGGAGGCCCAAGAAGGCCGAAACATTTGTCTGGGGATGCTGATGTTACTCTTGTTCAGAGGAGAATAGCTTAGCATTTCGGTGCTGGACTGCCGTGAAGGGTGGGGCAAGGACTGATATGCAAGTGGATATGTCTCCTCCGTGAAGGGTGCAGTGAGCTAAAACGTGGTTGTAGACCCTCCTGAGTTGAAAAAATTCCATAGAACAGGGCATTTGACCCATGTTGTTTTCTCAGTAGAGGGGCCCCAACACTCCTTTTCAATTTTGTAAAACTTGGGGTTTCACCCTAACTTACCAAATGTAATCCAGACGTGTACCCTATGCTTACTGTGCCTTAGAAAGGCTCAGCTTCACCTCACAAAGTAGGCCCAACAAGGCTGAAACATATCTCTAGGGTTGCTGATGGTACTCTTGTGCAGAGGAGAATTGCCTAGCATTTCGCTGCTCGATTGCATTAAGGGTGGGACACGCACTGATATGCAAATTGATATTTCTCCTCCATGCCATAGAACAGTGTATTTGACCCATGTCTGTTCTCAGTGGAACTCTTACTGAACACCACCCAGGGAAAACATAATCAAAACGATCTTCTTCTTCTTACTCAAGGCTTTCATGCTTGCCATTCACGTTACCATACAAAGGAATATGAGCTCCGTTGTGGGATCTTCAATAACACGACACACCAGCTTTGTGGGCACTTCATTAGACTTACACATAATCTTGTGGGTAGATTCAATGGAATTCCAAATCATTCTGTAGGTTATTCAGTATCCTCACACACAATGCCTTTGAAGCATATGGAGGCATTTATACCATCATACACTCTGGGGGGACAGCAGACGTATCAAGCACCTTTGCTTGAAAACATCAATATCAACACATGCCAGTCCTATGGGGTCTTCAACCATATCACACCACATCCACAAATGGGTGTAAATATCACAGCAAACCATCACTCTGTAGACTGCAATATCAGGCAACCCCCCTTTCTGAATATGTTAGCATAATTGTGCACTGGAGGAGCAGTGTTCCCATCAAGGCAAACACATTTTGACAAGCACATTTTGAATCACAAACAGGATCCATTTTGCTATGCACGGAACATTCTCACATCCCCCAGTAACTGCCTGGCACATATGTGTGGGGTGATGCAATGCATACATGTATTTTAACTTCCCTTTATGTGTATATTTCTTAAACCAAGACATCTGCAGTGTGAACTATTGCTACCCTGCAAGGGTTTCTGTCTCTCACAAAGGGATTTACAGGTTGTTTACATTTTTGACAACTCTCCATTTAATAACTATCACAGTGAAATGTGCTACCAGCAGCCGTGTTCGTGCTCAGAGCTTCTGGGCATATTGGCCGTAACCTTATGTAGTCAAAGGGCCGAGCAGTATATAATTTGCTATGGATCATGGGTCCTGAGAAATGAGCAGGTCACCACATAAATAAGGCATGCCTCCTGATTCTTTGGGAATTTGACTAGTAATTTATTATAGGAAACCTGTTTACATTGTTTAGCTATTAAGCATACACAATACATACTAATGCCAACCTTCAGCATAATAACATCACCTGTACATAAAAGCAGGCATTGAAACTAAAAGCTACCTTCACAAACTGCAAGTAGTGGTGGTAAGTCAATAAACTGCAATGTTAAAGTAGAATGCGAGCTCAAATAATGAATAATTAATCAAATAATTGATAGGTGTGCTCTAAAGCTGCTGAAAATAAACATTCTGAAAATACACGCAGGCAAAAGCAAGAACTTAATTTGATTCAAACGTATTTTAAATAAAATGAGATCATTACATGGACTAGATCTTTGTGTTTGTAACGGCACCCTTTTCTTTGAAAATACTCTCCAGACTGCTACTAGCTTCAGTATTAGTATCCTGATGTGTGTTTACATACCTGCTAGTGTCTTTAAGACTGCAGTACCATATCAGGTCTATGGTGGCAGAACTGAGAAAATAAACACACCGGATTAAACATGGGTTCCAACAAGAAAATGTTTCAAAAAGTTAAGAAAATCCATACAAAGCCATTTTAAGTCATTTATAATAGATTAGAACGTATTACTGTAAAGAGACTTGGGTTGAGGTCCCCACAGTGAAATCAAGTCCTGACTGTGTGTTTGTTATCATACCCAGGTCCTGACAAGGATAGAAGCACATACGCATACACACATACACACAAAGGCACAATGGGCCTCATTACGAGGTGGGCGGTAAGGGATTACCGGCACCGGTAAGGACACCGGTGCCAGTAATCCCTTACCACCCTATTCTGAGATCCCAAAAAGCGGGTCCCTTCCACAACGCCTGGTTTTACCAGGCATTATGGAAGGAACCCGTTAAGTGACTTCAGAGCTAATAACGGGCCAGCTAATAGCGGGCCCGTTATTAGCTCCATCCCCATTCCCATTGGGCCCTATGGGGGCTCCAATGGGAATGGGGAATGGTTCCCGGATTGGGAATTTACGGGTCCTCCAAGGTCGGAATGACCCGGTAAATCATTATTTCGGGAACACGGACCCGGAATGTTGTAAGGGGGTAGCCATGGCGCTAATAGCGCCATGGCTACCTCCTACCTCGTAATGAGGCCCATATGTCCACTGCACACAAAGCAGCACATTGCTGCTCAGTACATAGACACACAATTGCCAGAACTGCACACATTTTTCACACTCATCACTGGCCAGTAAATGCAAACAAACACACATCAACCCAAGCGGTGAGACACAAAATCCCAGGCACAGCACACATTCTTCACACACACATGTACATGGACACCCACTGACTCAGAACAGCACTGAACACATCACTAGATCACTACCCAGTGCACATTCACACACATTAATTGGTCCTACCACGTTGCATGCACATACACAGATGCTTGCACACACAGCAGTGTATAGTCTACAAGATCAAGATGGCTCATGGTTTGGTCCCTCCGTGACAATACTCACAGAGAAAGGTAACAATCGTTCACAATCTGCACCCATCAATGTGTCATCAAAGGCAGTTTAACATTTCCTCATACATTTAGTTAATTGTCCTGCTTTGGGTATCAGGTAATATTATCCCCATAAATAATGTTGCCATGCATATAGTCGCCGGGAAACGGCATAGGCGACATTATATATGGCGACAAAATGCAGGGTAAATGGGAGCAGGAGTTGCGGGGCTGTGTCCCCCGCTCCCTCTAAAAGAAAGTGGGGGTTGTGGGGCTGTCCCCTGCAGGTTACATATGGTAATATCACTGCAAAAAAACAGCGCCATTCTTGCATGGCGAAATTTTTGCCAGGATATGATCACATGGAACCCCTACTTCGTTGGTGCTAGAGATTTCACACTTTGCCACGTTCCTGTCTTGTGCACATAGATCACTCTAGTTTTGTGTGTGGGCCTCAATCGAGTTGTTCCACTCAGGCAGTGTGTCTGGGTGTTCCTATTAGGGTGGACTTGCTGGCTTCTCATGCCAAGGCTGTACTGACTGTGGATCACTGGCCACTCTGTGTGTTGCGGCTCTGATTGAGACTTTGATGGTGCTTAAAGTGCACTTTATCGACTTTGCTACTGCACTGGTCTTGCTCGGACTTTGAGCATGGGCCTTCACCATATTGCCCCATTGAAACAAGGAATCTTGGAGGCCTCCTCAGAGGCTGGACCATACTACCCAACAAAAGTCAACCAGAAATTGAATTCACATTTGTCAAATTAAAATAACAACAACTATGAAACTTTGCTGTAGTAAAACAAGATATGCATACCCTTGTTATAAGCTAAGACGTTGTGTGGGATAACATGTACTAAAATGAGAGAAAGAGAGAGAGATTGAGGGAGGGGCCTAGGTAAACAAGCCATGAAACCAACATCAGTGGAAAAGATGTTTTTTCAGCTCAGAGATTTTTAATTCACTAGTGAGGTTAATAGCAAGTGTTTTGGTTCCAGGGCCATTGATATAAAGCCCATGTGGGCCCAGTTAAGAGAGCTTCTCCCTCAGGTCGTGATAGAAGCGTGGCTTAGGAGCTATAGCTTTCTTGGAATGCATTGTCTTCTTTTCAGAGTCAGCAATGAGAGATTCTGTTTCTTCACCCAAGGTGCTGTTCTATGATAATATATTCTATGATCACTGTTCCCATGATAGCTAGCTTGAAATCATAGCCCCCTCCCTTGATGGAAAGTCATCTCTCTGTCTGCCCTGACACAAATCAAATGGTAGGGTCTATGAGATGCTCCATCCATCTGTTCATCCTTCGCTACTTATTAAAGACAATCCTTTGACAAGCCCTGCTCCTCGATCTGTACTAAAATAGTAAGCCTCCCCTTCTCCTCTATATGTATTTGTATTTGTATTTATTTTATTTTTATTGTGCACCTTGCCCTGGGGCATCTGGTCACATCATTTGAAGAAGTAGTGGTTACATACAATGGAAACTGCTTTCCCATAGAGAAAGAGCAAATCTTAGCAAATCTTAACAATGACAATTCAGTTCTTAAAGGAAACACATGATACAGACAAGTACATCGTTACAGTGGTTACTCTAAATATTACTGGAGGTTTTTGGATATACTGCAACGTATACTAAAAAACAGAAGGTATATATACAGTACAATTGGAAAGGAGGGCTAAGAATCAGATGTTAGCACATTACCATAGAGGCCAGTGTGGTTAGGTGGATGAGGCAGATGCATCAAGCTCATAGAGCCACAATTTAGTTTTGTTCTTAAAGGAGTGGATGGACGGTTATGTTCTGAGTGTAGTAGGTATGGTGTTCCATAGTTTGGCCGCGAGGACTGGGAAACTAGATCCCCCGGCTGTCTGAAGCTTGTAGCTGGGTATAGTAATTGTGTGTACATGGGCTGACCTCAAGGGTCTGATTGCTGCGTGCCGCGTGAAGCGATTGGTCAGGTATGCGGGTGCCAAATTGTTCTGGGCCTTGTGAGTTAGAGCAAGGGTTTCAAGCGATATACGATGGGCAACAGGGAGCCAATGTAGATTGTGTCTAGTGTCAGAGATGTATAATCTCCTCGGGAAGTTAAGGGCTGCCCTGATGGCATTATTCTGAGTAACTTGTAACTTATCAATGTTTCTTTGGCTAGTCCCTAAATATAGGGCATTACAGTAATCAATTTTTGACATGATGAGAGTTCTATCTAGGATAATGAAATTGTCGGTCGTCAGGAAGGGTCTGCAGTGATAAGTATGCAGGTGTAGGCCGAAGCCGAATCAACAGCATTCATTTGTCTGGTAAGAGATAGTGGGCCACATCACGAGTTGGGCGATAACGCCGGCACTAATAGCGCTGGCGTTAATAGCCCTACTGCCAAACCCCCCCGACGCTATTAGCGTTGGATCACGGGTTTGGCAGAACGGGTATTTTCCATTCCCCATTGGGCCCAATGGGGAATTTTCGCGCTATTACCATCGGCGGATTTCCCGCTGGCGGTAAATGCGCCAAAAAATCGCCAAATTTTCGGTGGATTTCCCTCCAGCTCAGTGCTGGGGGGAAATCAGATGAAGCCATGATTTGGCTGACCTTTAAATGCGGCGGTACAAGCACTACCGCTGCATTTAAGGGCTACCATCAAACTTGTGATGAGGCCCAGTGTCGAGTCTAGGTAAATGCCAAGTGTTTTTGTAATGTTGGACACTTTTATAATGTTCTCATCAATAGTAAATGATTTGTAGGCGGGGTCTAGTATAGTGAGTTTGACGTGAGAGCTGAGGACAAGTAGCTCAGTTTTTTCATCATTAAGGCAGAACCCATAATGTGCCATCCAAGCCTGGATGGCTGTGGAGGCTTCATTGAGTGCTTCAGAGTCAATTACATAGTCGCCTGTGAAGGGGATGAGTATCTGGGTGTCGTCAGCATAGTTAGTGTAGGAGACACCCAGATAGTCAAGCATGGCAAAGTGTAGCTTAGCAAACACATTGTACAGTGTGGGAGATACACAAGATCCTTGTGGCACTCCACATGGGACAGGTGCTGGTTTAACAGAGGCAGATGGTGAAAAAACCCTCATGGCAGCGTCTGAGAAATGGGCAGCTATTTGGAGGTGGTGACAGAGAATTTGATGATCTACCAAATCAAAAGCTGCTGAAAGATCAAGAAGAACTAGGAGTGCCAACTTGCCCCTGTCTTTTAAATCCTCAATGTGTGTTTTTAAGTCAATTAAGGCGGTCTCTGTCCCATATCTGGGTCGGAAACCTAATTGCCTAAGGCCCAGTAGTTAATTTCTTTCGAGGTAGTCCTGGATTTGTTGGTAAACCGCCCGATCAAGCATTTTTAGTAAGTAAGGCACAATAATAATAGGCCTATAATTGGATGGGTTACTTGGGTCAAGTGTGGGTTTTTTGATCAATGGGATGACCCAAGCATCCTTGAGGTTGTACGGGACAATATCAGATTTAAATGAGGCATTTATGAAGGTGGTGATAAAAGGCGCAAGATCATGCACAGCCTCCTTGATGATAGGAGCAGGGCATGAATCACCCTCACCCATGACAATTTGAGGGTTTGAGCTTCTTGATAATATTTCAACTTCCAAAATAGAGAGAGGTGCGACACTGAATTGTTTGAAGGCGTGTTTAGGAGTGGAGAGGTTGTAAGACGGGGAGTTAAGTGCAGAGTCGGAGAGGTTGCTTCTTTTAGTGTTCATTTTGGCTTGAAGCGTAGAAATTTTATCTAAAAGTGCCTTTTGGATGTTAGTACACCAAGCAATGTCAGGGGTACATGTATCCAGAGGGGCTACAGGAGACTCTAATTCCTTGAGAATCTTAAAGAGTTCCTTTGTGTTTGATTGTGCTAGCAGTATGCATTTATTGTACACGTCATTTTTGGCTGCCAGTAAGGCTTCTTTGTAAGTAGAGGAGGCCTTGGTTAGGTTATTTTTGTTAACTAGTGACGGCATACTTTTCCAATGTGCCTCAGCCTTTCTTTTTTATTTGCGAAGGTCTCTGAGCTGTGGGTAAACCAGGTATTGAAGTGGAGGCAAGGTTTCTGTTTGCGCAGTTTTAGCGGTGCAATGATGTTAAGGGCTTTTAGCATGGCATGATTATAAGTATCTACTAGAACTGTGGGGTCGGAGCAGGTGGTTGATGCAGTATTAAGCAGAGGGAGGATAAGCGGTAGAAGTTTCTCCGTCGTGATATCCTTCTTATTACGAGTGTGGATGGATGGCGCGAGGTTAGGTTTGGATGTTTGGGGGTTGGAGTTAATAGAGAAGATTATTTTGTGATGATAAGACCAAAAGCAAGGGGTCACAGAGATCAGGTTGAGAGAACAGTTCAGGTCAGCGACCCAGTCAAGGGTGCGTCCTTTATTGTGGGTAGGCTCCAATGTTCCCTCTAATTATATTTCTCTATGTGCGGAACTGGTTTGCTGTTGTGCGCACAGCATTTGCCATGTGCGCAACTCACTAATGAGGTAAGCCACTTTGTGAGCATGCGTATTTAGTGAATTACCGTCGCAGAAGAGAGTTTGGAAAGGAATTTCCTCTTCCTAGCCACAGCAATTCTTGACAAATCTTGAAGCACTTTTTCAAAACACATAGGCTAAAATAGAATGTCATATGTGATTAAGCAGAAAACTCATTAACCAGTCAAAGACTTCAACATCTGCCACAGTAACTTGAAAACGTTTTATGCCACTGGAACATCAATCATGTGCACTACAAAACACAAATATCTCTTGTTATAAACTGATGTGGCTGTCAAGAAATTCAGACAGAATACAACATTTGCAGATGGAGTAATGGCAATTAAAAGCAATGTGTCAAAAACATGCTGATAGGAGTTCAATGGCCACTTTAATGAAGTAATTCAAGGGCCAGGAGCACATGCTTCTAATAATTTGTGTAAGGATGATAACTGCACCTCAGAATATGATGATCAAATATTCATGTGCCTCTGCTTACTATCCATATCACATTGTCCTTTGGGTAGTGATAACACCAGTCCTACAGCTAAAAGACAAACCATCCATTTTACTCCCTAAAAAAATTTAAATGTGCCCAAAAACGAGAAACAATGAACATTGTGTTGCTTCAACCCACAAAGATCCACTGATATTTTTTCAAATTAGTGACCAATAGAGCAGTGGTATATGAAGGAACTCGAATAATATTAATGCCTGATCTCAACAGGAATTATAAGGGGGAGAACATCTTTTAATAAGTAGAAAGTAACCCTATTGGCAAAGCTAATTACTTTTTTACTCCCTGAAAAATCATTTGACTCCAAGTAGGGATCAAAATCCCTCTTCTGGAATTCTCTGTTATCAATTAAATGAGATGCAGGGGGATGCTAGAGACAATACACACAGAACACATGGTTATATGGAAAGGCCCTCAACCACTGAGCATAGAAAGAAAAAGAAGGTGCTGTTTGTCTATGCGGGTATTAGAATTTCCTATCCGTTAGCATACAAGCAACACATTTCCTTCAGTGTACTGCCGAAACGTCTGACTTGGTTTTTGAAATTTGCTGGTTTGTTCATTACCCGCAAGGACTGATGACCTGTGCCCTTTCACCTATTCCCTTCCACCTATTCCCTGTGCTAGCCTCCAATTCCGGTTGTAAAAGGTGAGGGATTGCAGCAGTAAACACTCACTGGGATATTTGCAGACCCAATATACTTTGCAAGCAGGGCTTATTTAATGCCTCAACATATGTGCATTTTAAGAATGTCATGACTCTGGATGTATGCAATTAATTTGCAGTGCATACAAGATTGTTGGCAACATACACCACGCGTATATGATTGTGTAGTATTACACAGTGCTCAGTGAAACCGTTTTTGCATAGCAGCGAGCTACCATATAATGTGTGAAGGTCTATGCCCAAAGGAACTCCGAACACTTGGAAATGAATCGGATTGTGTGAAAAGCATTCTCCTGTCTGAATAACAAGTGCCCTGAGACTGTGGATGAATAATCCCAGGCATAGCCTATACCCATTATCCCTTGTATGCAAAATAAATGATATTGCAATGTTACTCTCCACTTAAAGGGTAATGGAGATATTGAGCATCACATTTGTCTTCTCAAAATCCTTACAGGGCAAATTAATATTTGAGTTTTATACTGCGTTAACCGCTTCAAAGCACTTGCGTGACATATGTACAAAGAAGAGGAAGTATGGGATAAGGTTACACATCCAGGTAGCCTGCTTACTTGCAGTCAGTATTCGATATTTTAGCTGTTAGATTGTATCGTGTGGCTTACACTTTTGCTAAAGCACAATGAGTAACAGAAATGCTGGCACGTGAATGTTATTCATATTATGAACAAACATAAAACAAGTGGATGTAGGTACACGTCTGCTAACCTTTCGCAGAGCCAAGAGAGGAAGAGTCAAGGTTGTCTGGTACTATCTTAATGTGTTCTGGGGCAGAAGTTTGTTTCATAAGGTAAAAGTGTGCAGAGTCAGACTGGGACAAGAAATAGGCCTGGACACCCAAAAAAAGTGCCCCACTACCCCTCGCCTCACGACCCTTGCTCTCTGATGACATCACCGGAAGTGATGCAATTTGACTCCACCCCAAAGTGACATCCTGGGAAGCGCTGAAACATGACCTTTCACCCCTTGACAAAAAAGGAAGTGGCATCAAATGGCATTGTTCCTAAGTACACTATGAAAAATATGGTTATGATTTCATTAATGTGATATACATTTCATACAAGAATGGATCACCATATGCATCATTAATATCTATGTGTATAGATCATATTGTCAAATTACTGTGAATGCAAGCAGACGTCCAAGACTAAATGATGAGTTATTTTATAGCACTTACGTGCAGTGTTCCCCCTAAGCTGTGCGCATGTGCTCTTGCCCAGCTTCCTTCTGGGTGCCGCTCAGAAGATTGTTAGTAGCACACACAAACATTTCTCACCTATTCAAAAATATTTAATAATGGACAAGCCACACCACTTAATTGAAATTTGCTTTCTCTTAAAATAAACTAGTCTTGATATTCTGATAATTTGCATTACACTACTGTGCAAGGGTGACCGTAAACACCCAACATCCCTAACAGAAAAATACACACGAGGTTAAAAACTAATATGAAAAACTGGCTCCATAAACAGAAGATTCTAACCAAGATATGCCTGCACACATTAACCAAATAATGTTCCCTACCCACCCATGGCTCCTAAGCCTGATTCTACCACACTTTCAGGGTCAGATTGGACCCTCTGCCTTTTGGCCCGTGGCTGGGCCGAAATCATACCTGGGAAGTGGGGACCGGTTTCTGCCCACGCCTGGGCCAGTTTTGAAAAAGAAAAAAAAATGTCTAGCTGGCATCACGAAAATAACACTAGCAGAGAGTGAAATTAAACATATGAACAAAGTGAGTGGGATCAGGAAAGTGAACAGGCTAAGTGCGCATGAAGGGAACGCAATAATAAAAGATGCCAAATATGCAAGCCAATCATAAACAGTTAGAAGAGCATGGCAAGGTAGTAGAGTGATATACATGTACCATGGATGTAGGAATTTTACTAGGCATAATGGGGATACAAACAAAGTAGGTCAGAGGGGCAGTGGTTCATGTTATACTGGCATCAGGAACATAGATAATGAGCGCAAATTTTACAAGCAAGCCACAGGGAGCACCAGCAACCGGAAACCACTGGCAGGGTGAGCGTAGGATTTGGCTGATGCTGCTCGAGCGCCTCAGCTCAGGGAGCTCTCACGATTGAAAATGGTTAAAGTACCTTGTGTGTGGTCCTCGGGTGAAGGTGAACATCCGTCATGCAGGGTTTCTGGCTGACGGCTGGGAAAGCCTGGGACAGGAAAGTAGCTTTCATGCCGGCCTTAGTGCGGAAGGCCAGCTTGCGCCTGCCAGCTTGTGATTGGCCAAGATGAATGCTCAGGCGGCCAATGGGAATAGCCAGCAGCCTCGGTGGACCCAGACAAGGGAGGCTGAGTGCCTAGGAATGCCGGGCGGCCATCTTAGAAGGGAACCCACGAGATCCACAAATATGGGATCGGAGAACAAAATGGAATGAACGCTGTATAGCGTGAATCAAAACCAAGCGTTGGTATTCCACAGCAAAGAGGAAACCGCGCGCGTTCAGCAGCGCTTTTAGGGGGGGAAGTTAGGCGATTTTCCGAAAAGTTAGAATAAGCCCACGGGTCTATCTCCAGCTTCACTCCCAGGCGTTGCACTGCTCCTGCAGTGTTGCAGGGGCTCCTGCTCCTCCGGTGCGATGATGAAGTGAGTGGAGCATGCCTCACGTGTCCAACCATCACAATTCCCAGACATAACTCACACTCCATTAGGGAAACCTGGCCTCATCTGTTGGTCCAGTATTGAGCAGGCTTGTTGTAGAAGAGCAGTTACATGCCTCTGCAGGAAATCCCACACCCCTACCTCCTATATGTTGGACGCCGAGAGATTGTGCCATGCTTAACAACAGCTGTTGTGCCAATTCTTCAGCAAGTAATTGAAAGAAGGTATCATCTGAGAAAAGACTATCAAATTTATCCTCGAAGAGACGACAATCTGAGCGAGAAAATCCCTGAAGGAATATGAAAAAGAGTAAAAAGAGGAGCTGGTGACATCACAAATGATGAGCGTGACACACTGCGAATAATGGCTGAAGATAATGCATGGATTTTACAGAAAATGATAACGAAGTTAAAAATCAAGTAAACCTTTCATATGTGAAAAGAAGATTGCACGTGTGCCAAGCACTGCAGAAGATGCAAACCGTTCAATAACTGTACAGATGCTGTAATGCAAGTAGATTAAGTAATCTTAGAAGCTGTCTATATGTAGTGAATAGACTGCAGGTAAAGTCGCCATTGTATAGAAACTGGACATCTGTGTATTGAATTTAGTAAGCCTAGACCCATGGAGAGTAGAGACGAGAACTGTGTGGCAACAAAAATAAGCTGAGATCATGGAAACGAATCGTGAGGTTGTCTGGCCTAGTATCAAAGCTGAAGCAGCTAAGGTCTGTTATCTATTCTTGAAGGCAGTGAACGTGTAAAGTTGAATCATCCCTTGTTAAGGTTCAAAGAAAGAAGAACCAGCGTGCCAAGTTTTTTTTTCATTCAAGACATTTAAATGATGCAAAATGGACCAGGTCATGGTCTCCTGTCATGTGAGCAAGGATGGAAATAGAGTTGAGTGTGGAGTCCTAGAACAACGATAGTGAGTGCTCGCACTCCCATATATTCCCAGAGACAAGAATACTTTGCAAGTCCAAGTTCTAAGACAATCTTCAAGGCAGAAGCATGGGTGATGAGAGATGTTGGGCTAATTGGGTGGTGAGGTAAAGTCAAGACCACCTCCTGGCAGCTGGGTCTGAGCTTACATGCTGCTAAGTGAATGGGATGTTCCAGATATGACACACGTGAGGAAACCAATTATAGAGGGCTGTATAATGAAGGGACCAATAGTTTAAAGACCAATGAAATACTCTGTACTTAACAGTGTTGAAGATCACATGTTTTTAGGGGTAGGCATAAATTGTCCACCTGACAGTAGATAGCCAATCACAATCCCAGTCCTTATAGAAAGTATACTAAGATGTTTAATCTCTCACATAACATGTCAGCTAGTAGCACCCACCAATATATCTGAAAAACATGTGGGGATTGATATCCTCATGGTCCACGACAATGGATGTTCCAAAGATACTTTTTCAGCTGGTCTTCACCTCTACAGTCTAAGACATTCTGAACTGCTGAACTGCTTTTCTGAAGCCTGAGGGAAGCCTAGCCTTGTGGGGGGCCACCTTTGAACAGATGTATTCTATTTATTTTTTACTGTCAATCCCATGTACTGCTCTGCCCCCTCCCTCTTCCCCTGCACCTTTCCCATTCCCCCTATCCCCTTCCCCTGAACTTGCATGATCTCATTGTCACCTGGCCTAGTAAGATCGTTGTCTCTGTCTTCCCTCTGTTCCCCCTCCCTTGCCTCGTCGTGCCTTGAAACACTTGTGTATAGGCGTGTTATAAATACCATATCATATCATACCATATCATATCATATCATATCATATCATATCATACAGTACTCCTACTTCCATGTGCCTCCAGCTTGAGGTCTATGTACCTGCCAGATGTTTTTGAGCTTTAACATGCATCATGGTCTGGTGAAGAGGAACTGTTGGAAGAGGGAAACACATGGGGGATCACTGCATTTCTCTAGCTTAGGGCACGCTCCCATGCGTGGCATGAGGGGAGGATGAAAGGGGCAATAAAATTGCTATTTTCAAGACCTTAAATGGTAGGTGGCCGTCATGGTTTCGCTCAAAGCCTCGCCTCATGCACCAATGTATTAGTGTTTCTGATTTCATCTCTTGACTCTCAGCCTAGGAATCCCAGACCTGCTGTTCTGCCATCTTTCCTGGGGAATGGGTAGTGAAGGGGAGCACAGGGAGGATTGTAGCAATTTTAGGAGGATACAGATGGAATGGAAAATCTTGTTTGCTGTCTCTGATGGTGTGGACACCTGCAGCAATCCCAGAACTAGATTTTGCAAATGCTCACACTTCACTATAGTGCACGTACACCATTGCAGCACACATTCTATCCACAGCACTGCGCTATGTATTGTGACAAAGTCCCATGACTAACGTTGGGAACAGTAGGGTGGTCAGATGTGCTTGGTGCCAATCAGAGATAATGGATTTTGGGCATGAGGAGGCATATGGGTGATTGCTAGACCAGTCTCCTTAGGTGTCTGCACAAAGGCAGTGGGCATTGAGAGGAGTACTCACATATACAGCACGTGCACCAACACCAGTGACCTCCACAGGCAAAGGGGATAACTAAACTGCTCAAAGCTACTCCTCATAAAGCTGACATGCTTAAAGAACCCTTTCAGCTTCCTAGCCAGCCCCAAACACCCAGTATAGGAAATGAAGCCTTTCTCATTAAGGAAACATCATTGCCACATCGCACGGTCAACAGAAAGCAAAGAAATACATTTTATTTTGTGGAACTTGTTCATGTTAATGGGTTTTGTACCATGCAGTGTTGCCAATTGCATGGTCTATTGGTGCTCTGGCAGGTCTGCAATGGGCAGGGGATGTGTCAGTGGGATTGAGAGAGAGAAGTGCCAGAGACCTTTGATGTTCTGTTGTCAGATTCATTTTCAGAGAAACCGGTCACTGACAGAAGGTGTGTTTTCGGTTGGTAGACATCATGTGGTGTTGAAGTATGGTTGTGCATGTTTGGTTTCATGTTGTGTGTTGTGAAGTTATGTGGTTTGTGGTGCAGTAGAGGTATCGTTGTGTTTAGTTTAGAGTTTGAAGGTGAGTTTTTAGTATGGTTAGTTAGGAGCAACACAATTCCTACCGCCAACAATCCATCCAACTGCGGTACATTTCCCACCCCAACACTCTATCCAAGTGCAATACATTTCCTACCTCCAACAATCCGTCTAAGGGTGATACATTTCCCAACCCAACAATCCATGTAAGTATGATACATTCCCTGCGCCCAACAATCCATTTAAGTGCAACCCATTTCCTGCACCCAACCATCCATCTCAGGGAGTGGAACCCAACACAACACATATATTACACAATGCCCATCTCAGGGTGCGGCAGGGAGCATAAGGGTAACATATACAATCAGACTGGATGCCCAGTATGTTTAACATATACAATTAGGCCAAATGCACAACATGGATAACCTGCAAAATTATGCTAAGTGAAGAAGAGGCCAACCTATGAAATTGGCCAGGTATATAATACAGCCAAATTACACAACTAGGCTAAATGCAGGTAGGTATATCATTTTAGGCAATAAGAGTGATGGGGTTTTACTGGAGTACATTGATGGCTGTGCTCCTGGCTCACACCATATTTACCTTTTCTGTCTCTGTAGGTTGTATGCATCAGGCTTCCTAGGGTGAATACGGGCAAACACAATGTGAAGTTACTCAGTAGGAATCTGCTCTTTGCCTCTGGCACTTAGCCGACTGGCTGGTCGGACAAGGCTGCCCTGGGGGACTGTGTTAAAAGGGCAGCTTCCATATAGGTCTGCCAGTCACAGGGGAGGGGAGGTGGGAAGGTGAGGGATGGGGAAAACTAGAGGGCGCTGGTCTGGCGAAAAAGGAAACATTTGAGGAAATAGAGAAAACAGCGCAAAGAGAAGAAAGGAGAAAAAAGCAGCAAAGAAAGAATGAAAGCATCAAAGAGCCGAAGTGGAGGGGCTGAGGAAGGGGTCACTTACCTGCCCCAGGACGGAGCATCAGGACTGTTTCCATGGGCCTGCTGCAGTTTAAAAACTGTCCTGTCCCAGAAACCAGTGAGCTGTGCAGGCCTCTATGGAGGAGGGGAGGTGGGAAGTGGAGGGCTGGGGAACAAGTATAGGTGGTCGTGGGAAAGAGAAAACATGAGATAAAATAAAGAAAACTACGCGAAGAGAAGGAAAAGGAAAAAAATAAACAACTGCAATGAGCTAAAGTGGAGGGGCTGAGGACTGGTCCACTTACGTGCACCACCTATTTTCACGGGGCCCAATGTATTTTAAACTTGTGTCAAAGGTAAAGACATGCAGAAGGCCAGCAGACACATAGTTGCACTTGAATAATGGGGAACAGACTTTGCGCACCACACAAGGGAGGAAAACACATACCTGAGTCTCCCAAGCCACTATCATCACAGGAATTGCAAAGTTGCAAACTCCCTGTGAGAACAGTATAATGCATGTAACAAATGGCCTACCATGCTTACCAGAAGACTTTCTGACTCCAGATTCACACCATGAGAAAACAGAGGAACCTCCTGTACTCTGAGACTCCCTGCCAGCCCATAGAGCCGAGGTTTGCTCAGAAGTACCTTAAGATGAGATAGCTGCACCCTTGAGATGGATGGGTATGCAAATTCATTACTCCAACACCAATCAATAAGGACAACTCAATGGTTTGGCAAAGGGAGTCCGTTTAATGACAGAAATGACAAGTACAGAAAACAGGGAGTTATGGATATCAGCAGGGATGCGATTGCCCTTCTGGCTTCAACTCCATCGAACTTCATACAAGTTGTAACATTTATACTCAAAAATCGTAATCATTGACGTGTAACACTCAAAAGTTAACATGCAATTCTATTGGTTAGGAAAAGGTAAGTTTACTATAGGTACTATATCTGTATATGATAATGGAGTGAGGGGATTGGGTAAACACTGTCAGGTGGGCGTCTAAGCCCTTCCTTCAAAAAAGACTACTGTACACTTCACTAAAAGTACAACATCTCATTGGTTCTACTAACTATATGACCCTAGATTATTTGGTCCATTGTGATTGGGCTGGCACCAACCCCATGCAAACGTTTCCACTTCGCTTAGCAGCACACACAATGGTCGGCCAGATGCGGGGTGACCCTTAGCTACCCGGCCTTCCTCTGATTATGGTTACAATCAATCATCACTTTAGTAGCCATGTGTCAATTAGTTCACTGTGGTTGGCCTCAAGACTGCATCTTCTGTCTGGAAAAGTTCTGATATCTCTGCCTGGTCAGGTGCCAAGTGTAGGTGTGAATTCTCGCTTCATCTTGCTCGGCTGGTCACGTGATTCCTACACTGTGAATTTGTCTCTTTTCTCTCAATTTGTGTATTTGATTCTCATTTAGCCCACCACCTGCCTTTGTCTTCTTATCTCGATCTTTCAGAAGCAGGATATTCTGTTCTCAGTTTCAAGTAGATGTAGCTACTGTTCGCCTCTTTTATTAGTTTGACCTTGGCTTTCCTGGCACGAGTTGCCTCTGCCGGGTTTCGTTTCAGCCGTTGCTTCTTATTTTGCTAAATTTGAAATCTTTCTCATTTGGCCTTTAGTAAGCTGGGTTGATTCTGCTTCTTGTGCAAAGTAGAAATATACTTATAATACTGTGCTTTGTTTTGAGGTAGATTATATATAATGGCTCTTGCTGCACTATTCTTCTACTAAGCATAGCAAGCCGCACTGTTTTCTTAGCTTTCTTGCCGTTCCAAGCATATTTACAGGTGTAAACCTTTTCGAATGTCTTCATCTTGCTTACAGCTTTAAAATTCTTTGCATTTCGACATCGTCCTTTCACTTTAGGTTCACGATATCCTTATCCATGGCGTTTCGCCTCTTTGCATCATTTTCGGGTTGTCAGTTCTTCTATCTGCAGGTCAATCTGGGTCCTTGTGACATCACCATTTGTCTTCCATTAAGACCTTTTTGGTTTCTTCTGGGACTGTACTTCATTTCGTTTCATTTGTTAGTAGGGTTTTCTTAATGGATACCTTACTTTCCGTGTTTTTTTTGGTATTGGTACTTCAATAGGTGCTGTTCTTCTGATAGGCACTGGGCAGAGCCCTACTGCAGCTCTCTGCTGGCTTATTTACTCATAATACATCACATATGTTGGTGTGAATGTTCCTGGTACTTCAAAATGGACGATTGGAGTTCAGGCTTTATTTGGGACCTCCTCTACACTCCCCCCTCTGGGCGATTCATCGACCACTTTTACTTCCGTCTTTGGATTCATCTTACTCGGTTCTTCTGTATTAATCTTCACTCCATCACCTGGGTTCATTCCTTCTTCATCTTCTGGATCTATACATGATGGTTTGAAGAAGTGTCTCTTTGGAGTCCATATCTTGATTACTCCTTTCATACTTCCAGCGGTCCTTACATGTTCGTCTTTATTCCATGTCATTAGTTGACATTGTCCATTTGGGCTGCAGTAAACCCATCTTCCAACATAGTTTCAATATTTCCTGGGGTAGAGAAACTTTGTTCCATCTGGTGCGTGAATGCTGGCCTTCACAAAGTCTCTTATTTCTTCATCAGTCAGGTCTTCAGGCTTCCATCGTGGCTACACATCAATCATGATCTTCATCCCTGTGGATTTTTTTGCAGTCTTCTGGCATTGAGAGATTATTATCTTGATAACACAACAGCCTAGTAATATCATCACTAGCAGGGCTCCCAGGAACTTGAATGCATCATCCATCCATTGTGGGACCCATGCGAACAGTGATCCAAACCAGCTTTCATCATCCACTTCATCAGTTTCATCAATCATCTGGTTCTGCAGTTTTATCAGCATACCTATGGCTTCTGTTACAGTTCAATTTTCCTCATTGTGAGAATGTATAAATGTGCAACACAATTCTCAGATTATTGCACAAACTCCTCCATCTGTAGCTGTGATCATGTCAAGCACATATCTGTTCTGAACAGTCATCAGTCGGATGGCGCTTCACTCTTCCTTAATCCCATTGAATCCTTTTATTGTCGTGTTGATGGTCTGCAGTAACTCCCATCTGGTTATCTGCAACCATTTAGTATTTGCTCCAACTTGGAATGTTAGCACGAAAATAGTTGTGAACACTGATGAGGTGAGGCTGAACAGCCTATCTTCATATGGGATTGTATGAAAGGATTCTTATGATTTGGCAGAGAAGTAATTCTCTCTCTTCATCCAAGTTAGCGGTTCCACAGATCTCCTTTCCCTCAGGTGAGCTTTCAGAAACTGTCAATGTTCAGATCACCTTTCGGGATCACCAATGCTGGAATGTGGACGTTCACTATTGTGCATATACCTCCCGAGTTTTTCGGCAGTCTGATATATGCTTTGGATCCACATGCCCAATAATGATCCATAATTAAAGCAAATCCGTGCACCATTCCTGGAGCATCAAAAACTCTTCCACAGTTATGGTTCTCTCCCATTTTTCTTGTGCCATTATTCCTGAAGCAGAATTTTGGGTTTTCTAGTGGCACTATCTGCAAGGGTCCTCCTCTGTCTTTGACCCATGTCAGTAGTTTTGCAAGCTTTGGCCATAATGGCTTGCATCCATTCTGTACAATGTCGATGGTGCCTTGGTAACGACCAGTGACCATCCAGGCTCTAGATATTACTACTCCTTTCTCGCAACTGTCTGGTGAAAGCACTGTTCCCCAAATCTGCATTTAGCCCCTGTTCTTCCAACTTTGAGCCTCTTCTGGAGATTTTCCTTGGACATTTAGCTTCGGGTTCACTTCCCAACTGATTTCTGCTCCTTTAACTCCAGGCTTCTCATACCGGATTACATGGTTCCTAGTCTGAGCTCTGTTTCTTGTCTTAATGTCTTGAACATAATCATCTTCATCGGGATAGGCTGTTTCAGTTGCCCATATTAGGGAAGCATCACTGCCCATGAACTGGCCTCTAGTTTTGCACATGGCTTGGACTTCCCCGTGCTGTATGGTAGGAGTGCACAAACACAGCATTCCCCTTCTGAATTTCGTCTTCCAACTTCTTTCATGTGCTGGTATCAAATGTTGTTTCCCAAATGTGCTGTGCTGTCCAGGTAATCGTTTAGTTTGTTGTAATCTCTGTGCATACTCCTCTTGATTCTTAAGATTTTGATGTAGTTTGCAATTACTACATCCCTGAATGCATCTGTATGGCTCTTTCTTGCTGGAGGATTCTTAGGTATCCCGGTCCATGGTGCAGGCCTCCTTACCTGTGCCATTTGAGTCGAGGAAAGTCTGGCAATTCTTTTTATTTCCTCTTGCCTTTTCTTGGTTCTGGCTAATGACGACCAGATGGATTCTACTATCAGCTGTGCTCGTGAGATTTTCTTTGAGTTTGTCTTTGTCTCCATCAGTGTTGTCTCAGGGGTGTTTATTACTGTTATTTCTGTTGGTTTCTTCTCAAATTCCTCTTGTCTTTCCACAATGTCTGTTGTGGAGTTTCTCATACTATGCAGTCTTTTCTTCTCTGATGTTTTGGATTGTGGTTCTGTAGTCATTGACACTAAGCCTGTTGCATGTGCATTCCATGTTTGCATGTGTGTGGTTTTCTGTAATCCTGTCACATTCATGCTTTGCCGACCCTGTTTCCAGCTTTCCTTTTTGTTTGTTACCACAAGTGTGTGTGTGTCATTGCTAATCACATCCATTTCAAGTTCATTCATTCCACCATCAGATCTTCTAGGGACGGGAATAACTATGGAAGGTCTGGGTGCCTTTGTAGGCTTAATGCGTGCATCGTTAGGTGGGTGCACTGGAATTAGAACGCTTTGTGCACCATGAAAAATGCAGTTTTGATCATTCATGACAGTAAAACAATGATGAATATAATACAAAAATACATTATGCCCCTGTATGCCAGGCAGCAGCATTTACTTCCAGAGAAATAGGGACGTCGTTCCTCCTGCGGGAGGACAAGGTTGCTGTTGTTGATTCCCATCTCGATCATTCACCAAAATGTTAATTCTTACGATACTCCTTTCAACAATATTGTCTTTCGGATTCTTTGTTGTGAGTTTCAGGTGTTACACAATTGTCTCCCCTCTTGTGAATAATGAATTGTCTATTATCTCAGGATACTGTTCTTTTGCTAAAATATGGGAAGTGTCAAAATGAAGTGATAATTCAGCAAGTCTCTTTACTGTGCATGTTCAAAGTATGTCAGCTCCCAGTTCGTGCCCCTGATCTGCTTCAGTCCCGAAGACATGTTGCCTTTGTTAATGGAAAATAAGAAAGGAAATATCTGGCAATGCTCTCTCGATCTGTCCCTTGGCGGAAAGCTTTTAGAATCTCCTCAGATAGTTCTGCTGATGGTTAGAGAATTCCACTTGCAGTACTATTCCATGCAAGAGCATGCCCATTTGTACAATATTGGCTGGGTCTCTGATGAATTTGAGGATGTCAACATTGATCGGTTTCCCCACTAGCTCTGGGAAATCGTGACTAAACAAAAGAGAATGTTGTGAGCCAATTTACTGTCTTCTGGTGACACGGACATCTGTCCCGTTTTGCTGATGTTCAGGACTTTATGCTTTCACTTCAATGTAAACAATGTCTGAACTGTCCGTTTGCGTGGAGTGCAACTAAGATCAAAATGTTATTTAGGAGTGTGCTCAGACGTTCTGTATTCGTTGGATCTCAGAGAAATGTGAGTGTGTCTGTCGTTCTTCCAAAAAGATTTGGACAGTCTTCAATTATTCGAAAGAACAATGTATTGACAAGCTCATTTACTTCCTTCTCTGCTTGGGACATTTGGCTTCTCCTCGCTGTATTCAGGAAGTAGGAGAAATTGTTCTGCAATTACAGTAAGCAATCTTCTTATTGTATTTTCATTTTCGGGATCTTGAAGAAAGTCAGTGACACTGGTGAGTCTCCCCACAAATGACGGGTATCATCATAGCACTAGATTAAAATATGTCACCACTTTTTTAGTGATGTCACTACTGTGGGACACAATAAGTGATTTCAAATATGGTCTTGGTGTGGAATGAGTCTGGATACTGTATTTTCTTCCAATGTATGTGTCCTCGATCAAAATTTGGCATGTTATTTCCTCGTCACAGTTTTAAAGTGTATTGATCCAAAGTTCAAGTTCAACAGACTATCTTGTGGCTTATACGTGCAATTCTCTTCTTCACCCTGCAACTCGGATGAGTGTCCTTCGTTTATGTCCTTATCCCCTTTTTTGCTCAGAGGAAGTGTCCAATTTTAAGCCACAATTTGCAAAAAGTTCTTTGTCTTTGTCTGGCTGGTCATGCGTCCTTTTCATTCATCATGGATCTCGTCTGCACGTGCTGTGGTTCTTCCCCGTCGCTCATAGTCTCCTCGTGTTGGGTGCAGGCAGGGAGCCTTCTCTGATGTAGGGTTTGATAGCGCCCAGAAAAATCCAAGCTCTCCTGCCTTGTAGTTTCACTGCAGAAGGAGTGCAGTCCTCCACTGTAAAGGGACTGTTAAATATTGCCTTGTCCCACCATTACCTCATATGATTCTTTTCAAGGATGGTATCTCCAGGGAAAACGTAAGGTACACAAAGTCCTTACGCCCTGCACCCTTTTCGACGTCGCTGCAGCTGGTCTGAAATGACAGTAAGGCAAGATGTCATGCAATTCAGGTAATTTTGCATTTCAGACCCTAAAATTTCTCCTGTGGACTGGGCATTACATAACGATTTATCTCAAGGTGTAAGGGGAGTACGCATTCTTCTTCCTGTGGCTATCTCGTGTGGTATAAGATGATGGTCAGAACCGGGTTGGTTCCGGAGTGCATACAATGCCAAAGGAAGGCAGTGCAACCATCCCTTTCTTAGAGTAAGCTTCAACGTGGCTATCCTTTCCTTTAATAAGCCGTTGAGCTTCTCACACATTCTGTTACCTTGTGGATGATACACCGACGAAAACCTGTGCTTTATACCAAGCAGCAAGCTAATCTGTTCGAATGTCTCATTTACAAAGTGGGCTCCATTATCTGATCTCATGACTTCACACACTCCCACCTGGGGAACACTTCTCTCACTAAAAATGTGGCCGCCCAGGTAGAGTGTACATGGACCTGCCTCTATCCATCTAGAGAATGGACACACCACAACAATTAAGTATCTGTACCCGTTACATACTTGAATCATGTCAACGTGCAAGTGCTGAAAAGGCCCATTTGGCCTGGGGATGACTCCGCTCATTACTTTTAATGTGTGCCCAGCTGTGACTTGTTGGCAGATTATACCATTCACTATAAAGAATGCAATGTGCTCAGTTAAATTCGGTATGAACCAGTCTTCTGCCCGCGTTGCCGCAAGATTCTCTTTTGTCATGTGTGCTGGATAATGTAGCTGCTCCAGTGCTAATTTTAACAGGGTTATAGGCATCACTGGTTTACCAGTGCTGTCTTGTTGCCACAAACTGTCAGAGGGGTTTAAAGACCAACCTCGCCGTTTCCATAGATTTTTCTCTTCCTGTGGTGCCTCCCCTTGGAGTTCCTTCAACTGTGTTTGCCCTAGATTGCAATAGCTTTCAGGTGTAGTTCGTGCAACCATCATTCTCTCATTGGTATGGGTGACTTCCACTTCCATGATTGTCTCATTCTTGGATGCCATAATAATAATAATAATAATAATAATAATAATAATAATAATAATTTGGCATTTATATAGCGCTACGAACCCTCAGGTATCTGAGCGCTGCTTATTATTACCCACGGTGTGTGGTGCTCATTTATCGACCTCGGAAGGATGAAACGCTGAGTTTGGCGCTGCCGGGATTCGAACCTGCGTTCGCAGGCTCTGCACTGATGTCAAAGCGAGCGCTCTACTCGCTGTGCCACTTGACCGGCTACAGCCATACGTTTGCCTTCCGTGTCTGCTGCTTGTTTTCTGCGTGAGATAAAATCTGTCCCTTTCGTGTGGGTGGCGCATTTTACAACCGCTATGCCCACTGGGAGCTTTAGTGCCTTGATCAGCCTGTCCAATAAGGCTGCGTGGTGCACTGGCATGCCGTCTGCTCGGAGGTAGCCCCTCCATTTCCAGCGCGCTAAGCCTGCGTGTACTGTTGACGTCACATAGGCAGAGTCGCTGTACACCGTTACTTCCTGGTCTGTATGATTCTAAATGGTGAGTATCAATGCCAATAATTCTGCAGTCTGTGCTGAATAGCGAGATGGTATTCATGCACTTAGTAGTACTCGAAATTCTCCATTTGTCGTGTGTTTCATTACAGCGACACCTGTATATCTTTGCCCATCATTTTTATCGATTCTTGAAGAACCGTCAATAAAGCCACTTTCTCCTTCTGCCAAAGTATTTTCTTTCACCCTGGGAATTTCATCACAGAATTCTTCATAGTTTGCACAGTCATGTATTGACTCTCCTTCAGTGACTGGGTCTGCTATGAACATAGATGGTTTCACTATCTTACATCGGACTACTTTAATCAATGGATTTGATATGATCACCTCATAGGTAGAAGCTCTCTGGGATGTCAACGTGCCCTTTGGTTTCTCTAGAATAGCAAATAGTGAGTACTCGACGTACAACGTCATTGAGCAACACATCACAATGATTGTAGCCTTCTCTATGGCGAACGCTGCAGCATCTAAACTATGTTCGCACGGGAAATGGCCTCTCATTACTGGGTCAAAATGTTCACTATAGTATGCCAGGGGTTTGTACCCCAATGTGGTTCTCTGTGTGAGCACTGCCGTCATAACACAGCCATTCGTGTGTGAAAACAGGTAAAATTCCTCTGCCTAATTGGGAATCCCTAGAATTGGTGCTTTGCAAATAGCTTTTTTGAGTTCAGCAAATCCTTCCTCCATGGTCTCAGTCCATTACATTTTTTCTTTCATCACTTGGGCCTCTTTAGGGCCTGAAGTAAAGGCTTAGTGTAAGAGCTATAGTCGAAGACCCATGCCCTGACATAGTTGCATAGGCCTAAAAAGCTCTGCATCTGTTTTATCGTGTGTGGCTTAGCCGTGTTCAGTATGGCTTCAGCCCTTTCTGGAGTCACTCTTTTTCCTTCATGTGAGATCAGCTGGCCTATGTACAGCACTTCTGGTTGACAATATTGTAGCTTTTCCTTGTCAACCTTATATCCTTTCTCAGCCAGTATAGTCAATAGCTGAACAGAATCGTGCCTGCATTGCTTCTCTGTCGTGTTGCAGATTGAGATGTCATCCACATATTACAGGACAATACTTTCCAATGCAATATTGCTCAGGTCCATCTGTAGGACTCTGTTAACAATAGGAGGAGACTCAAAGTACCCCTGGGGAAGCCTCATGCTTTTCAGACGCATCTGTCTTAACGTGAATGACGTCAGATCTTGCAAGTCATGATGCAACAGGATTCAGAAAAATGCATTTTCCAAATCAATTACCGTGAAATATTTTGCCTCAGCGGTATATTACATAGAATTGTAGCCAGGTTCGGTACTAGAGGGAACTCGGCCTCAACAATATCATTTATTGGGCGTAAATCCTGAATTAGCCTCCAAGACCCTCCCTTTGACTTGTTGATCGGATAAACCGCAGTATTGCATGACGACTCTGACGTCACTAAGATGCCTTGCTGCATCATAGCTGAAATTGTCTTACAAATCCCTTCATCTGCCTCTCTGGACATGGGATATTGTCGGGCTCGTTGTAGAATTGCTCCTGGCTTCAGTTTAATCTTCACTTCTCCGATTCCTTTCAATAGGCCTATGTCATAGGGTCCTGTGGTCCACACCGAGACAGGCACCTGGGCCATTTCATCATCAAAATATTCAGGACGGTTTTGTGCCATCATCATTCTCTGAGGCACTTCTCTTTTGATCATTCTCACCCAAAAGTTGAGACTAACTTCCACCATTGTCTCTCCCATATCTGCTTGCTCTTCAAACAGATCATCATCAGTGATGCCAGTCAATCAATATCCTTCTTCAATGGTGATTACTGCGCACCATTGTTGGCCTTCGTCGTCATAAGCATCAATCAATGCCATTCTCCCTCGTACTACAGCTGTGTGTATCATCAAGGGAAATACTTGTCCCTTCTCCTCGTGCATCGGTATTCTTGGTCTGAATAGAAACTCATCTGGGGTTCTCATGATTTTGTCTGCAAGGCCTGGCAGCCCTGCCATTAGCACACATGTTCCATACGCGAATATTTCTGGCTCTAATGGTATAGCCCTCATGGCTGTGTGTCCTGCGTATGCTCTAATCATTTCACATACATTTGAATAGTGCATTCCTGGAGTTGAACATACTATGCCCTCCTCCAAGAATGAGATTGTCATATTTCACTTTGTCATTAAATCTCGACCCAAAATGTTTACTCTGGTCTGTCGTGAATATAATAAAGGCACATTCATTTCACATTCTCCTATAGAGACTGGAAGTGATTTTGTGAAGGGAACACGACTTGTAGCTCCTGTGAAACTCTGAGTATTTATGGCCTCGCCGGACAAGGAAAATTTACCTTCACGTATACACGAGCGTGTTGCACACGTCTCAACTAAGAAGGAATATTCTTTATCCCCTATAACGACATCCACCCTAGGTTCCCGGTGAGGGTCTGGTGTCACTGATAGGATAGAACACATCAGGGTTCCCAGTGAGCTGTCCTAATCCATATATAGCTTGGGCCCACCGTGTGCTGATGGATTTTCCCCACTGGCAGTGTTATTTCCCATTCCAGGGTTCATGGTCTGTCCTGAGCTCATCATTTGTGACAATTGCAGCGGTGACTTTTGGGACTGCCCTTGTAGAAAACTCACTGTATTCTGAGGTTTCAACTCCTGGCGCTTGTTGTTGCACTGTGTGACTTTGTGCAACACCCTGCTGTAAAAATGCAGGTGGATTTGCCGTGCCTGCTCCTGTCCCTTGGTCGTTCTGCACCATGCCTTGGTTTCTGCATGTGTACGCTAAATGCCCTGTCATCCCACACAACCAACATACTGGTGGTGGTCGGATCATTTGTCCATTTGACATATCTTGATTACCATGTTGCATATTTTGAAAACCTCCTTGATTATTTTGAAAACCTCCCTGATTGCTCTGCCATCTTCTTCCTCTAAATCCTCTTTGCATTGGGTAAAACCCTGTATGGCCCTGATTATTCGGTTGTGGATTATTGACCTGCTGTATGCTCGATTCAGCTGTACTAGTTATCGTGGCTCCCTCAAGAGCATATTTTGACAATTTCTTCTGCACGAATTTCGCTTCCTCACCCTTTCGTGCAGCTTCCTTTCTGCAATTTCTTTCTTGTAGTAGCCTGCAATAGTGTGCGATGGTCAGCTGTATTTCTGACCATGGCTTAGCCTCGATTCCTACAAGCTTCTTGAGCTGTTTCTGTACCGGCTCTGGCAGCCCTTGCAAAATATATGGTAGAACACAGACATAGATTTTCCCCAAGATTCATGAGTCTCGAGTACCCACGCATCTTGAAAATTATGTATGTAAATTAATGGATCCTGAGACTCCTTCATTTAACGTGTCATTATATCTCCCATATCAGAAATCTCTGAATAAGCACTCGTAGTGCCTTCCATACTGCGGCTCTGCAATTGTTAAATGGAGCTCCGTCATGCGCAGTATTCATTGTGGTCACATCGGGGTAACCTGCCCTTGTCCACACATCGTCTGCTCTCTCACCAAGTATGGGACTAGGAGACCCTTGATATCCCCTATAGCTAGCGTGTTCCCTCCTGTAATTTTTTCTAACTTGTGTTTCCATTTTCCAACTCCCGATGTCAGCATTGGAAGCTGGTTTTTCAAATGTTCTCGATCCATGGAATATATTGTGGTCTCGCCCCGCCATTCTCGAGTAATGGAAATTGGGATGAATAGCTCTCTCTCTTCTCTCATTGTTCTCCTATCTATTGCAGGGGTAATATTCCCACATCGCTGCCTGCCTGGCAATAACCTAAGCCTGTTCACATAGGGCGGTGGTGACACCCCGCTCTGACCATCAGATATTTCTTCGTGTCGGTCTGACTGTGTGGTTGACTCTGATGCCCTCGGTGTGGACTCACTAGTGTCTGACCACCTCATCCCTTTCTCCCTTGGGAGTCGTCTTTCGCTCCTTCTCTCTTCCTCCTTTTCCTTGCGCTCCTCCCTTTCTGAGTCGGACATTGTCTGTGCCCAACTCATGCCACTTCTTGTGTCATCTTTGTTCCTACATATTTCTAGTCTATCCAGGGATAGTTCTCTATTCCCACTTCTTCGGGAAACATCCTCAGTGTTGTACAGCTGGGTGATCTCCAGGCGCTCATCTTCTCCCTCCCCTTGGGGTATTTGTTCTAACCCCATTTCATCATATATTCCATTGATCATTTCTCCGATGATTCTGGTGTTGAAGTCATCCTCGATATTCACCCTAGATGTGCCTGGTAACGAATCGTACGCAAGGAAGAATTCTTCTATATCTTCCCAATCTACTACTGGCTCAGGTTTTTTAACCTCTCTCCCCAGATATTAAAGATCGCTTGCTCTCTGTCTTCGCTTATGTTCTATATCGTCATCAAATTCTCTGTGCTTCCTCGCCTCTTCTCTGACCCTATATTCTTCCTTTTTCTTTTCATTTCTACGTTCATCTGCCCTTCGGATTTCCTCATCCCTTCATCTCTTTTTTATCTTCTCTCATATTCTTTGCTCTTCCTCTGACCTTTGCTGCTTCTGTCTGTCTTGATCATTGGCTGCTCTCTGTTTGCGATCGAGCTGTCTTTCTTGCTCTTCGCGATATAGCTGTTCTCGCCTTTGTCTATCTTTCTTTCTTATTCTTTCATCTCTTACTTCTTTCTCTTTCTCTTTTCTCTGTACATCATCTAGCCTCTCTCTTTGCTTTGCATCATCAATGCCTTTCCCATCAAGTTTCGATAGAATTTGCCCTCCCATCCATTCATTTTTTGCGAATGCTATCTCATCAGTTCTATCTTCATTTCCTTTCCATCTTTTGCCTTCTCTCTCCTGATCGAGAGATGCACTTGTCTGTGTCTGGTCCCTTCTTTCATCATCATGTTAATGACTCCAATCAAGCAATCCCACTAAGTCAGTGCCTGGTCTGGGATGCCCAAGGGAAGCCCTTATTTATATATTTTATGTCCAGTTCGTGTACTCTGGATGACACCTCTTTATAACACCCCTCTCTTAGAATCCCCCTGACCCCACTGATCCAAGAAGTAAGTTTGTTTTTCAAATATAAAAGGTTTATTTGAGAATTAAACAATATATATATATATATTGCACTTTTATAATAAATTAATAATTGATATCACACTTGTGAATATGAGCAGTAATCACCAATAGGTAATCCTACAATAGCACAGTTCTGGTGACTTATGACTAGGAACAGTGGAATAAGGTATCAGAGAATGCTTTATGGTTTCAAGGAGATGCAAAGATGAATAAAAGGCAGTACAGAAATAAACTTGATATGATTTCAGCAAAAGATAATGTGATCACTTTTTCTTTGACAATTCACTCCCCCCTATGCAATGTAAGGAGATGGAAGTAACACGCACAATTCTCAGAAATACACACAAATGCAATACAAAGTTCCAGTTCCCCGCATCGAGCTTAGAGGAAAACAGGTATGATTTTAAACACAGGCAAAATCCTTTTAAATGTGGTGGCAATGAATTGAAAAATATACTCAAATTGCTTTTAATTCCCTACAGGGGGTTCAGGGTGAGTGAGAGATACTTTAAATCAGTTCAGGCCAGCCCTATCAATGATTCAGGGATGGTTATCAAGTTGAAAACAGAATTCCGTGATGGAAGCAAAAGATAAATGTCTTCACACGTGGCTGGAATGAAGCAAAATGTCAAATCGCGGCAATTTAGTCACGTGCGTCGAGCGCAATTACGGAGGCACTATAAGGAGTAGCAAGTCGGTTTAAGGCTCGTTGGAAAGCTTAGAATCTTAGCTTAGCTTAGCTTTAAATTACGTTCCTAGGACAAACGGTTCCGGAGATACGGACGATTTGTGAAGGTAGATTCTCGAAATGAAATTTTAAAGTTCAGAATGACAGATGACAGTTTTGCAGCTTTGAATCAAAAGAAGGGACACGATTTCTATGATGCAGTTCTCAATAGGTTAAAATAGTTTGAATTAGATTATTTTAAACTAAGAGATTGGTTTTGCACAGTTCTGGCTGAGTACTTACACTATATGTTGGACAGGAATGCGACTTTGTCACGGCTCTGGTCAGGATTGGCTGCGGTTCTCTCGCCACTGGGTACTGGTTCTCTGGTTCTGGATTTCTGGTTCTGGTCTGGTCTCTGGGTCAGCTCTCAGCGATCTGGTCTGGGTCTGGTCTCTCTGGATAATTCTGCCTTCTGGGTCTGCTACCGGTTCTGGCAAAAGTTCTTGGCAAAGAATTCAAACAGCCCGCCCGGCTGTGAATAGTTTGGTTAGGTTTTGAGGCCTGCTGAAGGGAATTCAGCTTGTGGGTTAGGCCTTTGCTTTGAGTTCTGGAGTCAGAGTTCTAAGTTCTAAGTTCTGGTCTCTGTCTTGCTGGAGTCAGTCTGGATCTCTGGATGTGAAGTCGTCTGTCAGCGTGCTCTGCAAGGAAACCACTCCTGCACAGTCTCCTTTTATGTGTTCTGCATGCCCAACCCTCTCAACTTATCATTGGCCAGTTCCTCCTCTCTCCCTTGATTGGGGGAACTGGGTTGTGAGTCAGAGTGATTAGGTGGGTTTATGGTCAGAGGATCCTCCCCTTGTCAAATTGCACACAAATCTATTTCTGATCCAAATACAAATTTATCTATGTACCATTTTTCTAATATTATATGTTCAGTTAACATATTTTCTGTAGCACCAAACCATCCGATTCCTGTCTTTGTAAGATGTCGTGTCCACTTATGACAGAATTCTCCCCTTTTTTATACGGATAACGACCTCTAAACCTTTCCAGATTTTACACAAATGTGCACCAGCGGTATGGGTTTCAGATGATAAAGTGTCAGATTTTTAACATGCATACATTTGGAGTACCAATCTTTTTTCCGCTACTATCCCCAAGAACATACCACAGAGACCTAACACTTCTTAAAATGTGCACAGAAAAATCACAAGAATGATGATATTATTTATATAATTTTTACAAGTCCGCACTATGAATTATCCGTCTTTTTTTTAAATTATGCTCTGGCCCCGAGGGGTGTGGTTTTCCAAAGCACATGGTGGAATTTCTGGTTTATCCACTGCCCCCAAGCTCAGCTTGCTCACAGATGCAGTGTCCCTCCCCGTTTCCTTCCAAGAGGAAGCCATTTATGACCCCCCTAATTTAACATTTGCCTGGGCCAAGGACAGTGCTTTGTTTAGTTTCCTGCAGTCCCCAGGTGATCCTCCCCTAATTCAATCAGAGAGGTGTCATCTCCTTTTGGCAGGGGCAGCAGAATGCAGCCAGGCCTGGGAACACAGCTGCTGATCAAGTTTCAACTCCTGTCGGGGGTAGTTGCCGGGCAGAATTCACTCTCTTCAAGCCAGGCTTCAGTCAAATGTCACTTTTGTTCCCAGTTTTCTACATTCAAACCAAACTTGCAATTTTTACACATGCAGCTAGAACACTGATTCTAAGTTCAAAACTATGACATTTAACAGTTGCAAACTATGTGACACTCAACAGTAGGTCACTCATTTATTTTAAACATTTAGATTTTAATGTCTTTCAGTCCAATTTCACTTCAGCTGCTGACATTCACAGCTCAGCCAGTTTTGTTATAAACATTGTTTTGGGCTCTTTCTCTTTCCAGATTTAGTATGCACACAAGAATACATTCTGCCAAATGTCTGCTGGTGTTCAGTGAGATTTTTGAACATCTTGCAATGTTTAAAATGGGCATTTTTAGCTTGCATTTCAGAGAAACAAAGGTGATTTCAAAGTGCTTTTTATCTAACAGGCACTGCTATTTTTCCTTTGGCACCACCTTTCACCCCTGGCGCTCCTGGACTGTCACGCTCGCACTGGTGGGTGGCAGGTCAGGCGACCATTTTGGTGTGCGCAAAACTGCGCGGTTTTCCTTCATTCTGGCGCAATGTGGGCTTTTCCGCCCTCTTGGATTTCCTAAGCCCACAGCACAAATGTTGTAGCCTAATAACTTGAACGTGGGTCAAGACACCCAACAAACCCCCCCACCCGATTGCACTTTGATTTCGAGTCGAGGGGGAGTCGGGTGCAAAGGATGTCTTGATCCACGCGCTGGGATCGCATCATCTTCTTCCAATTCCGCAGATGGCACAGTTCAGCATCTTTTCCTCCATCCGGTTGGATCAATCGGTTCCCCTCGCCTGTCCTGATGGGAATATTGGGCGGTACACCGGGCCCCTCGGATCTTTGCTCCCAGTCTCCAGGTCATCTTCCGTGGTCAGTCTCCGGGTTTCATCTCTCCTAGGATGATAAAGCAAAGCGGCAATACACATTCCTAGACATTTCTCCACCACTATTAATGGTGTGGCGAACATATACATTTTATACATCCGGATACCTTTTTCAGTCTTATTTTAAAAACAAGATATAACAGGAAACATTTTCATACCAGAATCATGATATTTTAGAGGCTATATGTGGGATATTTTAGGGTTGGAACTGAATTAATCTGGAGCGGTCCCCTCTGGTATTGCAGAGGACTCCTCCAGTTGCTGCAGAGTGTGCCTGGGATGGCAACACTTTTGCTGATTTATATGGACCCACTTGTCTTCCCCTTCCGCCAGACTACCTTTGGGGATGTGGATCTTATAAGCTACTGGGGAGACCTTGTCTATAATTCCAAACGGTCCCTTCCATGTAGGCAAACATTTTCGCTGTTTGGCCTGGTTTCTTTGGAAATTGTATAGATAGACCCGGTCTCCCACATTATATACTTTCCGGGAAGTTTTCAAATCGTAATGGGTCTTCATGCTATCAGCTGATCTTTCTAGATTCCGCTGAGCATAGGCAAAAGCATGTTGGAGGTGTTTCCTCAAATTCTCCACATACTCATGAGTTGTGGAGGCATTTATCAATGTCTGCTTTTGGGTCCTGTAGAGCAAATGCTGGGGAAGCACCATCTTGCGTCCAGTCATCAGCTCAAACGGTGACATTTTAGTTGCAGATGAAGGGGTAGATCTGATGGCCATTAGGACCAGAGGTAATCGAATATCCCAACTTGGCCCAGAATCTGCCACAAACTTTTTTAATATGCTCACAATGGTTCGGTTATAGCATTCTACTGCCCCAGAAGAAGCTGGCCGGTAAGCAATATGTAGCTTCCTTTTGACCCCCAGTATCTCCCACATCTTTGTCATCACTTCACTAGTGAAGTGGCTACCTCTGTCTGACTCAATCCTTTGAGGTAGATCAAAACGGGAAAAGATGTGGTTAATCATCAGGGCAGCTGCTGTTTCTGCCTTGCAGTTTGGGGCCGGGAGACATTCCACCCACTTGGTAAACAAGCATGTGAACGTCAACATGTACTTGTTTCCTCTAGACGAGCGAATCACAGGGCCTACAAAGTCGATTTGCAAATCTGACCATGGCAGTGTCATCCCCCTCTTTTGGAGAGGCGCACGGTGTGTGAGGGATGATGGCTGAAATTGGGAACACACCAGACAACCCCTTCAAGTATTGGTCGAGGTCCTGCCCCATGTGTGGCCAGTATGCAACCTCTCTTAAGATTTCCAGTGTTGTGTGAAACCCCCTATGACCGCTGTGGCCGCATCATAGGCTTGACTTAACATCAGGCTTCGGAATGAGGTAGGAACCACCCACTGATCATGACCAGCTTGGGATTTCCTTACTAACAAACCGTCTTGGATTCGGAACATCTTTGGACATTTCATCAACACTCTAAGGTCCTCTTTCCAAATGTAATCGGTATCCGTCAGGGGAAAGTTCTCAGGGTCCTCAATGTGTTGTAAAACTTACATATTATTGGATCCCCCTTCTGAGCCATAATTAAATCAGCATCAGGGGTCTCCTTACTCCATTGTGCAGTTGAAAGATCATTGTGAGCATTTGTCTGGGACCTAGTGATAGCAGTGACCTGGATTTCCCCCAACAGGGACTCAATCTCTATTAGATTCCCTTGGATGGCCCTGGTTTTGGCCAGCTGATCAGCTAAGTCATTTCCAGTTTTGTCTGGTCCCTCTACTTTGGAATGACCCTTGATCTTCTTCCAGTAGATGGTCATCCCATTCGATGTGACCAAATCATCAATATTTTGGATTAACTTCCCATGTTTCAGGGGTTTGTTATTAGCACATAACATGCCTCTGGTTTTCCAATTAACCAGGTGCTCCATGAACCCGTTCCGTACATAATCCAAATCCGTGATTATGACCAGTTCGTGGAGTTGATGTGGGACAGCAGTGAGGATGGCTTGATGCACAGCCATCAACTCTGCTACCTGACTACTTCGGGGACCAATTTTGTACCCAGCGGAGGGTTCTGGGGACTCATTCCCCCATGCATTCCCTACGCCAGCCACCAGTTCTTTTTCCCTGTTGTTGTCAACATGGTAAGAGCATCCATCCACATAGACAGTGGGCATTCCCCCACACTTGTCTTCTTCTAAGACTTTGTGTGGGGAATTAAGGTATGCCTCCATGTTGTCCTTGATTTTTAGACTTTCGTCCTCGAGGCAGTTTTCTCTGGCACAATCATGCAAGTCAGCCAGACCTTGCGCGAGGGGACTCTTCTTGTTTTGGCCATATCTGACCTCCACAGGAAAGCCTTGCATTGACAGAATCCAGGAAGTAATTCGGGAATTACTCACTTTTCCGGCCCGGATTCTGTCACTTTGGAGATATTGCAGAGGCTGGTGTGGAGTCTCCACTATGATGTGTTCCCCCTGGATGAACGGGCGGTAATTCTTCAATGCCCACACCGTTGCCAGGAGTGCCTTCTCACAATCGTTGAATTTTTCCTCCACAGAGGATAAAGTTTTGCTTGCATAGGAGATTACTTTATTGACCTCGTCATGCTTTTGGTATAATAATGCCATCAAGCACGTATTAGAGAACCCTGTCTCCAGGAAGAACTCCTTGTTTCTGACAGGGTAAGCTAGGCAAGGCGCTTGTGAGAGGCTTCTTTTGAGTTGTCTTACTGCCTCGGATTGTTCTGGACCCCATTCCCACTTGACCCCCCCTTCAAAAGATGAATCAGGGGTCTAGTGATCTCTGCGTAGCCCTCAATGAACTTTCTGCTGTAATTAGTCAGTCCAAGGAGGCTCCTTAGTTCCCGCAGAGTTGTGGGGTCTTTCAGTTTCTGAAGTGCTTCCACTTTCTTTTCCTGGGGACAGAGACCCTGAGGAGTAATCTCATGCCCAAGAAATTAACACGTGTTCTACACCACTGTGCTTTCTGAAAGGAAAGTTTTGCTCCAGTGGCCCTCAACTGTGTTAGAACATAACGGATCTCCGCTATGTGTTCTTCCACAGATGAACTTTTGATGAGGACATCATCTACATAAGCCGGGTTACCCCTCGCACCCAGGTTGGGCATGGCCTTGTGTAGGAAAATGTTGAATTCATTGCCGGAGTTGAGGTTTCCGAAGGGAGTCCGGGTCCATGTGTACTGCTGGCCCCCAAAGGTAAAAGCCAGTTTGTATTGGTCCTCCCTACTGACAGGCACGGTCCAGTATCCATTGGTCAGGTCTATTGCAGTGAATACCTGTGACCCCTGAATCTGGGCCAGCCCTTGGTCAATGTAGGACAGAGGCCATCAGGAAGTATGGACCCGTTTGTTGAGCTCCCTAAGGTCGGCACAGAGTCTCCACTGGCCGTTTGGCTTCCATATTCCCAGCACCGGATTATTGAAGGTGCTGTATACTGGACGGATTATTCCCCGGGACTCAAGGTTCTTAATTATTTCAGTAAGGGACTCCATTGATGCGAGAGGCAAGCGATATTGCTTCACAAACACTGGAGTCATGCCAGGGTCCGTGGGAATTGTTGTTGTGTGGATGTCGGTGCGACCACAGTCATATGAATTCTACCACAAAGAGATCTTGAAAATCCAAGAAAACTTGTTTCAACTTTTGCTTCTGTTCCAGAGTCACGTAGGCATCAGCTAGGTTGACTCTCTCTTCTACCATCTGCCTGAAGCCTGGAAAGACTTCTGGTTTTGCTATCTCAGCGGCCTCCTCCAGCTGGGTGGAGAAGTCCCTGGTCAGAGGGCTGGTTTGGACCGGAGGCTTCAGGTTGGAAAGGCAGCCCTCATGAGCCTGGAAAATCACATCATCCCTTCTGAAGTCACAAGTCACGTCTTCCTTACCATAAGGGCAAGAAGTGTACACCAGGAAGTTCCCCCCATGCCGGGTAAATATCCTGTCGGGTGTTGTATTGTCATCACTGTCACTGTCAAAACAGTCCTTGGGGATTGGTCCTAACAGTTAATTTCCTAAATCAATGGAGAAATGTCGGTCATCAACCGCCATTCCAATAATGGTGCCTTCGGCTAGAGTAATACTCTTTAAGTCACTGTTATCCACCTCTATTGGAATGGTGTCATGTTCTATGTTGACTAATGGTGTTGGGTTTACCCCTAACCCTTGCTGTTGGAGAAAAGCATTTAGATGAATATAAGCATCAGGGTTTTTCAATTTTTGTCCTCTTTTAACTTTCACTTCCAGGGAGAATTGTCGGGTCCTTTCTGGGATGGTGACTTCCACTTTAATCTGAATTTCAACTGCGTAAGGTAGAAATTGAGCTGACCTAAATGCTTTTTCTGGATCATCAAAGCCCATGGGATTATCCGCTAATCGGGACCAAGCTTTGAAGTTTATTAGGTCCAAACTAATGGCAAAGCGATTGAGAATGTCACTGCCTAAGTAAAAGGCGGCATTGACGTCTCGCATGACCCAACAATTATGGACGATGCTCTTGTTGCCAATGGAGATTTTGAGCATACACCTGCTTGGCAGGAGATGTTTCGAATTGGGTGTTTCCAGATCCATTTCCCATTTGTCTATCAGTTTGAATGTGGGAATGGCTGGATCTTATGGGAGTTGGCAGAACATGGGTTCGCTGATGAAGTTCTTACTGTTGTTCACACACACTCGAGCGAGAACAGAGTCCTTCCCATCAGTTAACTGAACAGGGATGAACAACTGCTCTCCAATTTGCTGAATATCAGCCAGGCTCTGAGCTGATTTCTCATCTTTCTGGACTATAGGAGTGGGAGTGTCTGATTGTGGATTGGTAAAGAATTTCAGAGTGTTTCCTTCCAGTGTGGAATACCACCTTAAACTGGAAGGAAGGTTGATTTTCAGAAATAGAGAGGACTCCCCATCACCAGTCTGTTGTCCTACTGCTATTACTGTCACGTCTGGAATTTGGTTGTTCTGGAAGTGAAATTCTACTTGGTCAGATTTTTGTTCAACCATGTGGCAGGTGCCGTTTAAACTAACATAGTTGACACTCTGTTTTAATTTTATTGGTCGGCTAGTCTGGGTCCAGAGGACCTTATTTACACAATCTATTAGGGGTGACAACCTTCTCAGGAGGTCATTCCCTAGTAAACAAGGGGTGCCCTCTGGAGTCACTACTATGACCTGGTGTTTCACCTTGTGTCGCCCAATTTTGATGTCCAAATCCACAGTCCCCTCGACGGGAATTTACTTCCTGTCAAAGTTCTGGAGTTGTTCAGGAAGAGAGGTGAGGGGAATTTGGTACTTCTCCCCCCTACCTGAATTCAGTTCATCAAAGGCCCTTATATCTTCCCTTCTTCTCCTCAAGGGGCACAGATAATGCACATTTTTGGACAACTGGTGGGCTAATTTTCTGGTTTTGGACATTGAGAGAGAGAAGAGATTTGGGCAGAATTCTGTGGAGAGCCTTGGGAATCTGAAAGAAAAAGTTTGCAACTGGATATTGATGCTGTTTTTGGTTCCCCTGGTTCCAGTTCTGGGCCGCCCCCCCCTTTTTGGAGGCAGTCACCTGGATGGGTTTGAACCAGGGGTTTTCGGTCTTGTTGGTTCTGGGATAGAATGATGGGCGGCGACAGCTCAATCCCCACATCTACCCAGTCTAGGTTGGAATCCCTTGGGACCCATTTTTCCTTGGGAGGAGTTCCCCCATCTCTGAAGGAGAAGATCCTTTTCCCAGGATCCTCTGAGGATCCCTCTCCCTCAAATTGGAAGACCTGTACCTCCTCCACAAAATGGGTCTGTTTGGGTCCTTTGTTTCTCCTACCTTCTCTTTGCTCCTTGGGTGGCAGACTTTCAGGGGTAGGAGATTTTGTTTCCGGTTCCTGGTTTTCCAGGGGCTGTTTACAAGTTGGGAAGGAAGCTTCCTCCAAGGCTTTACACCCCCCTTCCCCTTGTGCCTCCTCCCTGGGAACCGGTGGGTTTTCGGGGTGCTGCCCCCATCTTTGTTCTGGAGCACCAGGCCCAGAGTTTGGGGCATTCTGCGGTGGCATGCTCATCTGAGGGTTCTGTTGAGCCCTCAGTATGTGACCCAGATCCCGTGCCATATTTTGGACCTGGCGCTCAAGTTGGGAAACCCGCTCAGGCTGATACAGGGTTCTGTTTTCTCCGCTGGGCTGATCCCGGGAAGGGTAGCTATCCCTTCTCTGGTAGTGCCCCGGGTTGGGAAGATTTGGTACCCCTCTACCCTTGGCCTCCCCTCTCCCGGATCAGGTTGTCTGGGCTCAGGGAATTGGGGAAAGAAGGATGGATGGTTTTGGGGTTGGAAATTGGGTGGATACCTGGGAAAAAAAAGTTCTGCCCATTGTTTGGGGAATTTCTGCCCTCCTGTGGGAAGTTAGGAGGGAGGTTCCCTGGGTCAGGTGCTTGGCTGGATCCCCCCCTTGGGCTGGAGGAGTCCACACATAACCCAGGATTGGTCTGTTTCCCTTGTAGCGGGGACTTTATAGTCAGGGGAGCGGGGGACCCCATTTGTGGGACTACCTCCTCGACTCGACTCCGAGGGCCTTCTGGGCTGTGAATTATTTGGTGCAGGCAGGTTTTTAGGTCCCCCATCTCCAAATCTAAAACAGGGGCAACCTTTACCTCTGCCACCTTGGCAGCAGCCGGGGTGCTGTTGGTTTTGGGGTTTTTGGGCTGATTCTTATTTTCCACCGGTTTCTGCACCTCATAGATGCGGGTGGCTTGCTCAATGACCCAGTCTAAAGATCTTTTCTCGTGAAAATCTCTCACGACTGGGTCATTATGTATTAGGGGAGAGCATGGAAAAATGTGTTGATGAATTCTCTGCTGTCCGTGCGCACCCTTCTGGTGATCTGCGCAAAGGCACGCTTCAATTCTTGCACAAATTCTTGTGGGGCCTGATCCTCCCCACATTGCAAATTGTAGGCTGCCTTGCGAGCCTCTTGGGGATTCCGGTGAACAGAAAAATGTTTCAAGATGGCCGCCCTATATGTGGACCATCTTGAATGGTTTTGGTCCTCCAGCCCCGCAAAGAAACTGGAGTATTCTGGGGAGAATGTCCATTTGACATACTGAATGCAGCTACTGCTGTTCTTCAAATGGAAAGTCTCTACCATTTGCTCAAAGAGCTCCAAGTGTTCCCAAACAGAATACTTGGAGTTCTTGTGATAAGGGGTGATGACACTCCTTATTGCCTTGATCTGCTTTAAGGGGTCCTTAAGCAAGGCCCTTTTTGCCTTATTGGCCTTTTTGGTTCGGGTAACCGTGATCCACTCATCCTCTGACTCAGAGGTACTGCTCCCAGAGGTGCCCGTCTGATCTTCCAGGTTTTCCCGGATTCTGCGAGCCTGGGAATGGCTGGCAGAATGTAGGGACCTGGTCTCCTGTGTCCTGGGCCGCTCAGAGGAGTCTTCAGATCCCTCCTTGCTGCCAGGATTTGATGGGTACCCCCCCACTGACCTAACTGGGCAGAGGTTTTCAGGATGCCCTTAGTGGGCCTTCTCTCCTGGGGTTACCCACTAAATTGCACTGTGCTTAGGTGCCCATACCCGGATGCCCGCCCATCCATTCCTGGGTGGTACTGGCCTATGAGCCCCATCCTTTTGGCTGGATAGTAATCTGCCATCCCTGTGGCCCTGTGCTCATGTGCGCCAGGGGACATGAGGGTGGCAGTCCAGGGACTGGGAGAGATGAAGGCCTCTGGTACTAGGGCTCCTGAGGTTATGCTCAGGTGCACACAAGAATACATTCTGCCAAATGTCTGCTGGTGTTCAGTGAGATTTTTGAATATCTTGCAATGTTTAAAATAGGCATTTTTAGCTTGCATTTCAGAGAAACAAAGGTGATTTCAAAGCGCTTTTTATCTAACAGGCACTGCAATTTTTCCTTTGGCACCACCTTTCACCCCTGGCGCTCCTGGCCTAGCACGCTCGCACTGGTGGGTTGCAGGTCAGGCGACAATTTTGGTGTGCGCAAAACTGTGCGGTTTTCCTGGATTCTGGCGCAATGTGGGCTTTTCCGCCCTCCTGGATTTCCTAAGCCCACAGCACAAATGTTGTAGCCTAATAACTTGAACGTGGGTCAAGACACCCAACAATCATGTCTCTCCCTGTCCCTTGGGACTGTGGAGGTGATATCCTTATGCTTTTCTTTCCCTTGATTTTCGTCACTACTTAGCGTAGGTGACTCATATGCCAGGTTGCTATACCCTGTAGCTGCTTTAAGTTCTCTCAGCGGGTATAACCCCTCGTCTTTATTTTCTTCAATCTTCATTTCGGCTGGGGCGGGTGGCGTGGTAGGCGTCTCACCCCCCTCTGAACATACATTATGTATCCAATCTATTGGCGGCTCATCTTCCTTTCCCTGTTCATACATTTTCCAAAGCTCTAGACCAGCTAGGCGTTTGTCTAACTTTTTGCCCTTGTATGTGGGTGCAAGTATGTCATCATGTGTTGCAAAACAGCTTTAGATAAGGATCCGCCCTGTGGCCATGGCGTAAACATTTTATGGGCGTCCCCTTAACCCACTCTGCACTGTATTTTTTCAGTTTATGTGCAGGTTTCGGCAATTGTTTGCATAGGTGTGCCAATGGAGTTATGTCTTCCATGCTTAAATCTGTTCTCTTTCTCCTTATATAACACTTGTCAAAGCTTCACGTGACTTAAACAGTTCCAACAATATGAGCGAGCACCAAACACAGCAAGCTCCAATCCCGATTTTTTCACAACATTTTATATCTTCTATTTTACTCAAAAAACATCAATCAGTATATTATATTATCTCAGCTATTCAGTCGCGTAAAATTGAAGTCAATTTGTTATAGAAAATATTCAATTTATGACATCACAAAAAACAACATGTAAGTCAGATGTTTAACAGACTAGACGAACACCAGCTGGTCACATGTATCTCTGCCTCTAAATTTTACCCCGACATGGAGTTTAAACGTATGCCTTTCATGGCGTCTTTAATCGCCATGGTAGTCTATTTGTTCCCCTTGATTTGGTACTCTGGATACACGTTTCTTCTAGCCGCTATATTAGCGTAGGAATAGGGCAAATCCTCTCATTTCTCGGGTGTCCTCCCCGGTAACCTCTCTCTTCTCGGGTGTCCTCCCCATTATCTTTCCTTTAGTTACTTCTCATTTACTCTTGAGTCATTATTCCCTTCCCCTTAGATATATGCATTCTTCTCTACTTCTAGCTATATTTTGTTTTCCCGCCTCCCTCCGTTACCTTTTCCCTTTACTTGTTCTAAAGCATGCACTTTTGCCAAAACACTCAGACTTTTTCACTCACCGTTTGCATGTTTCCTCTCTGGACCCTCGGGATCACTGCCTTCGTTACCGCCTTCTTTGGCTTTTCTCCCGCTCAGCTGCCCGTAGGAATGGAAAGGGTTTACATGGGGAAACACAGGTCCCTTCAGACCTTGTCCTGCAGGTTTTTTTTTTTTACACTATGACTGTCTACGGGGAGCTTCACGGTCTACTCGGCCGAATGGCAAAGGACTTGTGATATTGCCGAAGACCTGGGGCCTCATTACGACCCGGGCGGTAAGGGATCACCGGTACCGGTAAGGGCACCGGTACCGGTAATCCCTTACCGCCCTACTATGAGTTCCCTTCCTTTGCGGGTCCTTTCTTAACGCCTGCTCTTAGCAGGCGTTAAGGACGGGACCCGCAAAGGGACTTTGGTGCTAATAACGGTACCGCAATTTGCGGTACCGTTATTAGCACCTTCACCATTCCCATTGAGCCATATGGGGGCTCAAATGGGAATGGGGAAGGGCCCTGGTGAATGGGGAATTACCGCCCCGCCAACCTTGGAATGCGGAGGTAATTGCTCCATTCACCAGGGTGGAGTCGGTAAGGATTTGGAGGCAGCCATGGCGCTAATATTGCCATGGTTACCTCCAACCTTGTAATGACCCCCCTAGAGTTACTTTATGTCGACGGTCAATGGGTGTCTTATTCTAATCAATAATCGATAACCATCCTTCTCTGCTACCAAGTGTACTCCGAGAACCCGGTCGGCCCATAGAGCCGAGGTTTGCTCAGAAGTACTTTAAGACGAGATAGCTGCACCCTTGAGAGGGATGGGGGTGCAGATTCATTACTCCAACACCAATCAATAAGGACAACTCAATGGTTTGGCAAAGGGAGTCCATTTAATGACAAGTACAGAAAACAGGGAGTTATGGATATCAGCAGTGATGCGATCGTCCTTCTCACTTCAACTCCAAGAAACTTAATACAAGTTGTAACATTTATACTCAAAAATCGTCATCATTGACATGTAACACTCAAATGTTAACATGCACTTCTATTGGTTAAGAAAAGGTAACTTTACTATGTGTACTATATCTGTATATGGTTACAGAGTGAGGGGATTGGGTAAACACTGTCAGGTGGGCGTCTAAGCCCTTCCTTCAAAAATTACTACTGTACACGTCACTAAAAGTACAACGTCCCATTGGTTCTACTAACTATAGGACCCTAGATTATTTGGTCCATTGTGATTGGGTTGGCACCAACCCCATGCATACTTCTCCACTTCGCTTAGCAGCACGCAGAATGGTCAGCCAGGTGCGGGGTGCCCCTTAGTTACCCAGCCTTCCTCTGATTATGGTTACAAGCAATCATCACTTTAGAAGCCATGTGTCAATTATTTCACTGTGGTTGGCCTCGAGACTGCCTCTTCTGTCTGGAAAAGTTCTGATATCTCTGCATGGTCAGGTGCCAAGCGTAGGTGTGAACCCTCACTTCTTCTGGCTCGGCTGGTCACGTGATTCCTACACTGTGAATTTGTCTCTTTTCTCTCAATTTGTGTATTTGATTCTCATTTAGCCCGCCACCCGCCTTCGTCTTCTTATCTCAACCTTTCAGAGGCAGGATATTCTGTTCTCAGTTTCAATTAGATGTAGCTACTGTTCGCCTCTTTTATTAGTATGACCTTGGCTTTCCTGGCACGAGTTGCCTCTGCCGAGTTTCGTTTCAGCCGTCTCTTCTTGTTTTGCTAAATATGAATCTTTCTCATTTGGCCTTTAGTAACCTGGGTTGATTCTGCTTCTTGTGCAAAGTAGAAATACACTGATAATACTGTGCTTCATTTTGAGAAAGATTATATATAATGGCACTTGCCGCAAAATTCTTCTATTAAGCATAGCAAGCCGCACTGTTTTCTGAGCTGTCTTGCGGTTCCAAGCATATTTACAGGTGTAAACTGGTCGAATGTCTTCATCTTGCTTACAGCTTTAAACTTCTTTGCATTTCGAAATCGTCCTTTCACTTTAGGTTCACAATATCCTTATTCATGGCGTTTCATCTCTTTGCATCATTCTCGGGTTGTCAGTTCTTCTATCTGCAAATCAGTCCGGGTCATTGTGACGTCACCATTCGTCTTCCATTAAGACCTTTTTGGTTTCTTCCGGCACTGTACTTAGTCAATCTTCATTTCGTTTCATTTGTTGATAGGGTTTTCTTAATGGATACCTTACTGTCCATGGTTTTCTTGGTATTGGTACTTCAATAGGTGCTGTTCTTCTGATAGGCACTGGGCAGAGCCCTACTGTGGCTGTCTGCTGGTTTATTTGCTCATCATACGTCACATATTTTGGTGTGAACGTTTCTGGTACTTCAAAATGGACGATTGGAGTGCAAGCTTTATTTGGGTCCTCCTCACACATTTCCATGGCATTTCAGAAATCCAAGATAGTATCAGGCCTTAATGTAACCTCAGACATCCCCCTTCCAACCCATGACCCAATCACAGAGCAGCACAAACCTCAGCACACAGATGTCATCCATCACATTTAGCAGGTCTCAAAGGCAGTAGAGACGATACTATAAAAAGCATCCTGTTCATTCTGGCAGTGTGGGATATTTGCAAAAATAGCTAGAGGAATATTTTTGCGAAAGTTGTTGAGCTTGGCGTGTAATGAGAGGAGAGCCAGGAAGATAAATTGAGGTTGCAGATAGACTCTTGAGGAAGATTGGTTCAATCTGGAGATCTGGAGGAGAAAGCTGTAGATTTAAGGGAGAGGCTTGAGGTGGCTGGAGGGACATTGGGTACAGGCTAGAGTGAGAGAGGATTGGGACGTTTGGAGGAGAAATATCATCATCTGTAATGGTGACAATGAAGGGGAAGGTGAGTAATAGCATTATCATCTCTGGAAGATGAGATGGAAAAGCTAGAGGGGGATACAGATGCTATACATGAAGATGTGCAAGGAGAGTAGTACCCATTTTCACGAGATTCTGGCAGAACAAACCACTCCAGTGCAATATCAATAATGGTTGGAAAGAGGTATGAGGTGGCACCATCTCACCAGGATCCAGGAAGATTGCAACATATGTGTTCAGAAATGGGGTGTCCTGGGCACCAGGACCTTAGAGTGTTCAGGAATTCAGGGGGCAGATAGTACCCAAACCTAACCCTGAGGCCTTCAGAGAGTGAGTGAGGTCTGAAGAGATGTGCCCAGTGCCTTGCCCACTTGTTAGAGATACTAACAATTTTGCAAGCCTGGAGCCTGTCACGACAGACAGCTGGGGCCTAGCTCTACATTAAAAAGGTCTCTGCAATTTGAAAGCCACAAACTAGAAGTCCAACACAATGGTCATTGATTAGACATTTGAGTTGGGCTAAAAGAGGCTTCTTCCTGGAACTTGGTAAGCAACCTTTTTCTTTTTTTATGATCAGTGAGTACAAAAGAAGCCAACCATGTGTTTATTGTTGTAAGAGTAAAACCCTAGTTTTATTAATATCATATCCTTTGTGTGAGCCTCTTTTGAGCCTTCTACTCTATCACAGCACACACACACACACACCTACACTGCACTGGCACCATCCGATCAGAGCTTGCTACACAAAGACGCAACGTAACATGTATACACACACACTCTCACACATACGCATACATATTCACATGCTTACCCCAACACTAAACACACATAACCCCCAGCACACTTCACACAAAAAAACACCCCAAACTGTACATACATCAATCTACTTCACACACAAGCACACACACGCACTCAGCGCCCAGCACCGCATGCATAAGAGGAACACAGGGTCTTTACTGGACATGTTTGGAAAGGAGTAAAGTGCAATGGAACACGGTTGCATGGAGAGAAGCTTGGTGCGGGTACACGTTTCATGGTGACAGGTTCCTGGAGAGAAGATTTTGAAGTTGGGAGTGCTTTATACCCTATTTTTTTTCTTTTTGGGGTACACTTTTTGGAAAGCTTTAAAAGTAACTCACCTGCCTGATGTGTATTTTTTTGGGGCGCAGATTCTATGTTTAACCCTTAAACGGTTATCTTCTTGTGATTCATGGAAATTACAGGATGTATATATATATATATTTTTTTTTTACCTTTGCAGTCTCTCATCAGATCGGGCAGCAATAATTATTACAGCTCCTTCCTGGGGCTGTGAGCTGCTGGTACCACTGATCAGAAAATGTTGGTATAACTGTAGATGGAGTCAGCAGGTCAGGCGCCGGTTTGTGTTTCTTATTTTGTTGTTCTATTACTACTTCCTTTCTTTTCTGGAGGAGTACTCTGTTTTTAGGGAGTGAAAGCGGTTGCTACCTACATTGCCTCTCTCTAGGGCTGCATGCCTTTATTGTATACATGCTTGCTTGATTTCTGAAGAGGCTTGTGACACGGGGGCAGTACTTGAAATGGAAAAAAACGTCGAGGTACTCTCACCTATGTAGGCTTTCAGATAGTCGGGTGTCAACCTGGAAGCGTCTGAAAGGCACTCTTACGCCAGAGCCCGGCCCTGTCGCATTAACCCATTTAAGTTCATCTCACACGGTGGCACACTCCATTTTCACAGTTCTCCACTTGTCTCACTTTCAATGTGTGTCTTCTTTGTGTCTGGTTGTCTCGTGTCCATTTATGTGTCGCTCTCCCCATATTCCTACTTCAATCATGTTGTCACACTGACTTTAACTCTATCTGTAAGTCTGTATTTTTTTCAGAGCTTTGCTGAAACAGATCAGCGATTCCAACCAAAATCTCAGTATAATAGTTTACTATTTAGTTATTAACTTTACATTTGATCCTGTCAGCCTAATGCAACCATCTCTCAAAGACGCTCAATCAAAGACTGATGTTGTCCTTCTGTAACACCAGTTTTATGATTTACAAGTGATGGCCGACTTTGAGAACTCCCCATTTTTGCAGGCAGTTCAAAGTGAAATTAAAACATTGGCCAAGGTAAACACACTTTTGTTAAGCAGTTAAACTGGGATTCTTTCTCACAAACCCCCAGTTTGTTGTTATGCATTGTATTAAAAAATGGATGGATATCCACATAAAATGGGACTTTCATTTTTGTGTGTCAAAGTAGCAAACTTCGTGGCTGTCAATTGAGCTGTAAAAGGGGAGTATTGTATTGCTTGCTTTCAATGCCTAATTATTCATAAGGAATTTGGTAGGAAATGGTGATGAGTGTATTTTTGATTTGTTTTACTGAAGCGTTTATCACAATTCCAATTACTTGAACATTTACGCAATAACATTTACACAATAGGAAACTCGCTGCTAATACCAAAGAAAAGTGTTTAGAAAGTCATTGATGGCCCAGCCTTTCCAAATCAATCCGTGCTCAATTTGAAAACTGTCAAGGGCCCATATGGTGAACAGGTGTAGCTCGATTGGGGAAATTGTGTTCTGCGCTTGATTTGCTGGACGCTTTGGTGCTGAATGTTTGTTTCTATTTGTTTTACAGGGTGGTCCTTGAAGGAGACATTATGGACACTGTGGGTGGGGGCAGAGAGCAGTAGGGAGCAAGCACAGCTTTCAACTGCAAAGGCGCTTGGAGCTCAGGTTTGGACTGGCCTATATGGCAATCAGACCATGTGCGAACCATAAACACAAGATGCTGGTGTGGGCCCGTTTTTTTGGCCAATGTGGGCAAGTTTGATGGGTTACTTCACTATGCGGCTAGTAGGTTGGACCAGTGTTGCTGAATAAATATTCTTTAAAATGCACGATTTGCATCACATTTTATCCAAAAAAAAAAACCTTTGGGTACTATTCAAACAGTGTCACAAAAGAAATGGATAGCCATTTGCAATGGTGGGACACTTTTTCCATGGTGTCCGAGACAATTTTAAGGCCCAGTCCGAACTTATCGGATCTTTGTCTTTAATTGCCATCCAGTTTAATTAAATGCTTTCATTTTTATCTTGCCACAACAGGTATTCATTTTCTAAAAAATAAGAAGTGCTGGTACTAAGGGACGGATAGGACTGGCTCATTTAAGGCACTACACGGGTGAATCATTTCAGGGCCACATCCCCTATTAAACACTAACCCCTGTCATTTGCATTCTTTGTTGCCATCTCTTTCCTAATTTTACTTCACAAGACTAAGCTGCTGGTGACCAGTTTTGTTTCTCTTTCAAGTTTTTAGCTCATTGGTTTTGCGCTGTGGTAGACAGGCATGTATAATTGTGCAGGTGATACACAGTAGCAATCCGAAATGCAACCTAATGCTTTTGATCGTGGTAACCTCTTTACTGCCCCAGTAACTGGATGGGAAATGCTTAAAAATGAATACCACCAGAACGGATCTAGTCATGGTGGGGGCATCCTGCTGTTGGCCTCCTTGCGATCCGGCCTGTCCAATTAGAAGGTGGCTAAACAAAAATGTTGGATTATTCGTAGGCAACAAGCTAACACGTATTTCCTAGATGTTAGTAGCTGTAACACATTTCCCCTGTTTGACTTTTGCGATTCAAGTGCTTCTACCTTGTAATGTCACATCTGAACTGTGGAAATAGTGTATCTCTTTGGCACTTTATTATAGGATGCAGAGTCTTCAGAATATGGCAACTTGTGCTGTACTTCGGTGATGTCGCTATGAGTATATTACACCTGTTCGGCATACACTTCATCGATTGCCAATTGACATGCACTTCACATATCCTTTGTATGGCTAACGAAGCCAGGCAGCACTGCTCCTCGCTGACCAGTTTGCCTAGTATACTCATTGACCGCAGCTGTTTTCCATTAATAATAGACTCCTGCAGGTATGAAGATGAACAAAGTCAAGGGGGTCGGGCGTGGGATGAGGTGGTCCTATCTACTTTGACTGTTAAACCCTGGAATTAATTATCTTAAAAACCTTCCTATTCAGATATCTTTTTGTGTCATGATCGCACAGTTTGTGGTAAATGTGTGCACTCTACAAATCGTCATAACGAAATGTTTGTGCTTCTGTTTTTGTTTCTGTTACTGTTACCTCTGCATTCTTTTGGCAGTTGCCACAATGGATGGCTTTGCTTTCTAACTCGTTATAGAGTTTCCTGGCCTGCTTCTAAAGTGCACCACATCTGTCCTGCCTACCATCTTTCTGTACTGCTGTATGTCATTGGCGTGGTTGACGATCCCCGCTTTCTGTAGAATTTGTATCATGGAACCAGGGGTGTTGCTAGGTCTGGAAAAGACCCGGGGCTACGCTAATGTCAGAACTGTCAGGACTGGGGGCTAGCTAGTCTTTTGGCTGTAGCTCCTGACATTATATCCGGGGCTACAGCCAAAAGACCAGGGGCTATAGCCCTCTTAGCCCACCCCCTTGCAACGCCTCTGCATGGAACCATCGTGCAAAGATAATTGACAACCTCGTTCTTCAAAAAGCCTTTATCTACCTGATAAGCCTCCCATCCATTTGAACCCAGCACTCCTTGCTCTAGGACCCCCCTCATTCTTCTGGTCTGGTGAAGTCGCTTCTGAAACAAACACGGAGGAGAGATGCTACGTGATAGCTCCGTGGTAGATGGGTGTTTAGACACCCATGCGCTGCATTACGCCGGATTTTAAACCACATCCTACTCTGTATTGGCATGTTCTGAGGTCTTTAGTGCGACAGATTTTTCTACTAACCGATTTTCACAGTTTTCCACAATATTGTTTCTATAGGAAATTATTGCAACAATATTTGCATGCCACTTAAGGGAGCCCATTATTTCATATGTTTATTTCTTTAGAATCCAAGGTAACAGATCATCTGATAATATTTTGTTAAAGTCCCTTTTAACACCATCAATTTAATTTTTTTTAATTTAAAATCAAAAATGTATAGGTGTGTAAATGTCTTGGACTTCAATCTGATGGCTCATGGCGTTGCCACTGTAATTTTACTACTCCTTTAAGTGTCCTCTGGAACATATGTTGATGATAACAAACCTCAAATGGTTCCAAAGAATAAGGCAGTAACTAAGCGTTGTTTAATTGATTTGGTGCTTTCTCTGCTGGCATATAAATGCTCTGCTCCCTTATACTAACATCAAGCTAGCATTCTGCATTTTATCTCTGCCCTTTGCCATTTGGTAGCCATCTTGTGTCTTTTGCTAAACCCAGCAAATGCTGAAATTGTCTTTTTAAATTTGTTTTTACTCTGTTTGTACTTAGGGCAATTTCTTCTCCTTAACCCATGATTATCTTTGGATTTAGTGTATTGGTAATTTAACACTTCATCAGCTTAACACCCACCTCTGCCCAGGTCCAACCAATTGACCATACCTAAGAACCGCCATTGCTTTTTCATGCTTCCATAACAGTCACCAACGCTTGGATACTTATGGTGTCTGGGTGATTTATATGGTGTCCTCCTTGGTGTCTCTCTTTTTCAGGCCCTCCAAAAAGTCCTCAACTTTGCCATAATGCACTGTACAACCTGTCATGCTCCACAGAAATCCTCATCAAAACTCCCATTTCCACCTACTGCCACCAGGCTGGGACACACTCTACCAGCGATTCTTGCATGGTCCTGTCAGATATGCAGATCAGTGTAGGGTCTTCCCATTCCTTTCAAGCCAGCATACATCACCAAATGCACTCAAGCAGCCCTCCCTCTGATTCGCTTCACCTTGTATTTCCTGCCAGCACATGTTCTGCTGAGACTGTGACACATTCAAGACCCACCATTTTACTGCAAGTTGCAAATTATCAGTGACTTAGTCAATGTTTTCACATATTTTTTTACTTCTTCAGTACATTGTTAATTTCCCAGCAATTCTCTATTTACTGAAAATGTACTTCAATGGTGCAAAATGCCTCTAGTAATCTCTTGCTGCTTATGGCCTACACTTTGCTGCATAAAATAGTATATTCTTCAATAACTTGTGAGGGTTGGTGTAGCATACATCTTGCTCTGGCACGCCTCAGACTTTTGCAGCCTCTGAAGCAAATTCGCTGTTTCCAAGAAAACTTTTGGATCCAATCATACCAAAAGCTGACAGCCGCTACTATTCAGGAGTGTGGAAATTGTGAACTTTTTAGTTTTTTTGAGATTTTCAGGGACAAGACCCAACTGGTGTTTTGGGTGGAGACAGGATTTTTTTTTAAACGATCTAGCCACCAATTTATCAACCTACCAAGGCAACCTAGGCATACTGGGAGACTTCAACATCTGGTTCAAAAAGGAAAAC